>NC_045712.1:29141617-29465538 GCF_009834535.1 Camelus ferus
TTAGGCCCACTCAGACCCCTGGGGGTGGGAGTCCCAGGAGCTTAACTCAGCCCTGAATGTCTCAGTACTCATTCTCAGCTCACCTTGCACATTTCAGGATGGAGAAACAGAAGCATCCCTGGCCCCGAACCTTCCTACACTGCTGGTGGGAACGCAGTTTGGTGCATCCACTGTGGAAAACAGTATGGAGATTCCTCAAAAGACTAGGAATAGACTTACCATGTGACCCAGGAATCCCGCTCCTGGGCATATATCCAGAAGGAACCCTACTTCAAAATGACACCTGCACCCCAGTATTCATAGCAGCACTATTTATAATAGCCAAGACACGGAAGCAGCCTAGATGTCCACCAGCAGATGACTGGATAAAGAAGATGTGATATATTTATACAATGGAGTACTATTCGGCCATAAAAACTGACAACATAACGCCACTTGCAGCAACATGGATGCTCCTGGAGAATGTCATTCTAAGTGAAGTAAGCCAGAAACAGAAAGAAAAATACCATATGAAGTCGCTCATATGTGGAATCTAAAAAAAAAAAAGAACATAAATACAAAACATAAATAGACTCACAGACATAGAATACAAACTTGTGGTTGCCAAGGAGGCGGGGGGTGGGAAGGGACAGATGGGGATTTCAAAATTTGTAGATACTGACAGGCATATGCAGAATAGATAAACAAGATGACACTGTATAGCACTGGGAAATACATACAAGGTCTTGTGCTGGCTCACAGCGAAAAAGAATGTAACAATGAATATATGTATGTTCACGTATAACTGAAAAATTGTGCTCTGCACTGGAACTTGACACAACATTGTAAAATGACTGTAACTCAATAAAAAATGTTTTAAAAAAAAGCAGCAGCAGCAGCACCCCTGGCCCCACCAGGCCCCCCGCACCGGGCCTGCACTTCTCTCCAGGGGCTTCACTCCCAGGGCCGTGTCCCTGTGATGTGCATCAGCCCTCACTCCGCCACCTGCTGCGAGACTGCCCAGGGCCCAGCTGGGACCCCTCCCTCCGGCGCCAGCACAGCGCACGCCCCACGCAGGTGCATGGAGAGACCAGGCAGCAGAGGCTCAGGGGGCGCCTAGGGACGGTCTGGGCGGGGCCTGGGCGTGGCAGGTGCCCAGCAAGCGCGCCCGTGTTCGCTCCCTGCCAGGCGCTAAAGCACGCCACCCCAGAGAATGTTCTGCACCGCCTGGTGTGGCAGCCACAGGCCACACCTGGCTACTGAGACTGGAAATGTGGCCTGAGGAGCTGCAGTTTCCATTTTATTTTTCTTAACTATGAGTAGCCCCGTGGGGTGAGTGGCCACTGTATTGGACAGAGCGGCTCTGAGGTCGGCCAAGGACCCGGCTCTCCCACAGACTCAGACTCTGTGCGGGGACAGGCCACAGTTTGGGCTCAATTCTCTCAAGAACCCCAAGTTCTGGCCTGAAAGGGGGCCTTTTCAGCACCACCCCCAGCCCCCTGAAAGATGTGGTTGTGTTGGGGGCTGAGCCTGGTCCTCCTCGCTGTCCCCCTGGAAACACCCTCACACCTGCAGTCCCACCTGTGTGCAGCTCCGACAGGCCTGCCGCCACCCCTGCCGCGTTCGCTGAGGGCCCACTGTGCGCTGTGTGTGCACACGCCGGCCTGCAGCAGCGGGGGAGGCACGGTCACGATCTCCGACCCGCAGGTGAAGAGAGGGTTCGCCCAGGAGAGCCCGGCCCCGCCAGACGGCACATCCAGGCCTCCCACGTGCTGATGCAGAGACACTTCTAGAGCAAAGGCGCCCAGCTTCTCGGGGGGCAGGAAGAGACAGGATCGGGGCCACCTGAGGTGACAGCAGCACCCCCAGTCTGCTTCTGGGGCCGGGTGCCAGCCCGCCCAGAGCCGGTCAGGGGCCCGAGGGGCCGCCGCAGGCGGAAGGCTCCGTGGGCAGAGGAAGGGCAGCCCCTGGCCGGGCGGGCCCAGTTCCATCCAGGGCCGGGAACAAAGGGCCTTCACGGGGTGTAGCCCAGGCCAGGGCAGAAGAATGGTCAGGTGCACCGAGAGGCGGGTTCACGTGGAGGGAAAGAGGCTGCCGTGCGGGCCCGGCTGGCACGGGGGCCCAGGTTCCGGCCGCGCCCCCCGGGCGGCAGGCAGGCGCTGGCAGCCAGTGAAGGACCCGTTTGTGCGCCGTGTCAGAAGGGAGGGCAGGCCTTTTAAGGGGGGAGATCGTGTGGCCCGATAGCTCGCCGGGGCCTCTCCCTGGGGGGGCCGGGCCCCCTGTGAGGACTGTCGGTCATTGTTAGCCGCCCTCGTGTGAAGGAAAACGGGACACAGGTGGTCAGCTGATACCTGTGCGATCCGGCCACCGGGACCAGCTCCATCGGCTGCGGCTCCAGTTACGCGGCCGGGACAGGTGAGGGGGGCGCCCGCCCCGGGAAGGGCCCGTGGAGCTGCCGGCCCGGCTGGAGGCCGCCTGCACGTCCATGCGGGCGGGATGAGTGACCCTCCCCGGGCCGGGAGACCCCTCACTCCGAGAGGAGAGGATGCAAACACACCCTCCAGGACCACGTGGCCACGTCCATTCAACGATCAAAGTGGAAGAGGCAGTCAAGGAGAATGTAGGGAAATTAAACTGTGTGTGGGGAATGGAGGAGGCCGCGCCTGGAGTGTTTGCCAGTTTCCAGGGTGTAAATGCAGGTAGGCACCGGCCACAGCAGCTGCTGACCACTCACACTGACCCCCTAACCAGCTCACGCGGGCATCCGTGGCCACTCAGTAATGGCAGTCATGGCCCAGCTGTTAAGGTATTTAGTGCTGTCAGCATGCTCAGTCCTCCAGTGATAGCTGTTCCAATAACTATCACCTCCATCTTACAAGCAAGGCACAGAGAGGTTGAGTAATTTGCCTGAGGTCACACAGCTGTGACATGGCAGAGATGGGATCTGAGGCCAGACTGTCTGGCTCCAGAGTCTGTGCTACTGACCACTACTGTCCCCTCCCCGCCCCGCACAGCGTGGTTGAATAACTGCCATTTACTGCAAGCTAGCGATGGGCTGGCCACGCCACTGGGTGAATTCTCTCACTGACCTGTTCCACCAGATGATGGCTCCCATGGTCACTCCCATTTTACAGAAACCAAGACTCAACTGTGGGATGTGACATGCCTGGGGCATTAGGCCGGGTCCTGGCCAGAAGCAGGAAGCATAGCCAAAGGGGTGGTTACTATAGGGGCCAGTTCCAGAGGCTCGGGCAGCGGCTTCAGCAGGGCTGTGAGGCACCCAGGGGCTGGCAGTGGCGGGGAGCTGTTCTCTCTGAGGCCTGAGGGCCAAGGGCCAAGGGCCACAGCAGGAACCACGCATCAGTGGCCACCTTCAGCCCTGCAGGACGGGCTGGGGAGCCCCACTCACCCTCTGACCCCATTTCAGGCAACTGAAGCCAGCAGCTCACCCAGGCCTCCAGTTGGCACCTGCAGAGTGGAGAGTGGCCAGCGAGTTGTTTTTAAATGATTTTACAAATTAAAGATGCCCTGACAACATTTTATATACGTACATACATAAATATGTATATATGCATATGCTTGTGAACATGCACATATGCGTGTATACATGTGCACACACACTGCACATGTGTATCTGCGATCATCTGTATACACACGTGTATACACATGTGCGGACACGCTAGGTACATGGGTGTGTAATGATGCGTGCGTATGTGTGCACACACATGCACACACACACTCCTATACATACACACGTACATGTTTGCTTCCAGACTTTGTGGATCTCCCCTATTACTTCATGGGGTCACCTGAGGGCCAGGCCCTGGGACAAAGGAGATGGAAAAAGGGCTGGACGCAGAGGTACTGAGCAGGGATGAGCCGTGGGTAAGGCCGGGACACAGAGAGGAGGCTGAAACTCAGGAACTGTCAGAGAGGACAGGACGAGCTGCAGACCAGACACACAGTGGCTGCAGGGCCAAGGGTAGGGTGGGGAGGCCTAGGCGGGACCACTCAGGAGCCAGAGCCAGGTGGCCGGCAGATTCATGCGGGTCCAGGCGGGACACAGATGTCCCCTCAGTGGCCGAGACAGAAGAGCTCCGGATGGAAACACCACATACAGGGGTGTGAGCAGGACTCCAGGGCCCGCGGGGGTCAGAGCAGTGCTGGGCTGGCCACAGGGCAGAGCCGTTGTCATCCTGGGCTTGAAGGGCGGGGCAGGATGGTTCCCAGAAAGGGGCTGGAGCCACGGGAGGGGACAGCAACTGTCAGTAGAGGAACACAGCCAGCTCACTGACCCTGGACGGAGGAAGATCGGGAGTGAGGGCCGGCCCAGCTGGCAGCAGTCAGAGCATCGAAGAGAAAGATCTTTGGAGCCATTTAGACCAGGGCTGAGTGGGCTGTGGCCCTGCAGCTCCCTCCTGTCCTGGGGGCCTGTGGCCTCAGAAGCCTTGGACCAAGCATGCTCACAGACAGGGTGTCTCACAAGCTGCCATGAGCTGCACACGTGCGGGGCCAGGTCACCTCCGTGTGACCCATGGGCAGGATAGCAAGCGGAACCCAGATGTTAGATCCAAATGGAAGAGGTGACGACACCAGAGTTCCAGGGCCACGTGGCTGGGCAGGCGCTACGGGCTTGGGGCTTAGCACGACCGACACCCTGGATGCCCGGGCGGCCACTGCCACTGCTACCAACCTGAACGCCCTGAAGCCGCACGCCGCCCCGCCCAGCTCTGAAGCCTCCCGGCCTCTACCTTAAACTCCCATATCCGTGGGATTTTCTAGAACCTCCGCCAACAGGGGTGCAAGCACCACCACCCAGCAGGGTGCCTTAGGGCAAACCGCTCTGCCCTCCGGACGGGACTCCAGCGCTGCGCTCATCGGTCCCGGGGTTTTGTCTGCGTGAAAGGAGTCCCCACGCTCCATCCACAGCAGCTGCCGCTGTCACTGCTGCTCTGTGGTCACACGTGCTACCATAATGCCGTTTCCAACAGAAATATAACGCAAGCCACGTAGTTCATTTAAAGTTTTCTAAAAATTAAAGAGACTGATGCAATAATATATGTTGTTTAACCCAATGTAATCCCAAACACTATTTCAACACACAGTACCAGCCACATTTTAGGACTCAGTAGCCATGTGTGGCCAGTGGCTACTGCCCTGGAGGGCGCGGGTTACTGAATGCATGCAAACACCAGTGAATTGCCGGGAGGAGGGTATAGCTCAGTGGTTGAATGCGTGTTTAGCAGACACAAAGTCCTGGGTTCTATTCCCAGTACCTCCATTAAAAAATATCATCATAATTTAAAAAAAAAATGAATGAATGAATATAGGTTTGCCTCAGGCTGGGGCAATTGAGAGACTTCCTGCAGGAGGGGGTGTTGGTGCCAGATACGCAGGGTGAGCCGATCTGGACGTCTGGGGATGGGGAGGGTCGCCCAGGCTCACGTCCTCCCTGATCTACAGATGGAGAGACTGAGGCACAGAGAAGCTATGAGCAATTAGCCTTGGCACGAGCTGCAGAGAGAACACACAGTGCTCAGAAAGTGAGTCGGGAACAGGTGATCCGTAATGCCAAGCACAGGGTTGAGAAGGAGGAAGGCGGGCGGGAGGCAACAGGGTTAAGGAGACAGGGAGGGCAAGGGGAAGGGGAGGATGAGGAAGTGGAGAAAGGAGGGGAGGGGAGTCCTGAAGGGAAACCATCCCTGGCTTTACGAGATCCGGCTGCATCCTGCTGCTGCTTAAGATGCTCAGCCTGCTGTCACCCTGGTAACGGGAGAAAAATCACAGAGCAATTTGTAATCTGTGGTGGTTCCTGCTGCTTCCTGGGAACATTGTTCCCTGTCGGAGGCTGCGTCTCTGAGCAGGAGGGGCCCTGCGAACCCCGGAGTCCAGCCCCCACCCAATGCCGGAGACCATTTGCATCCTGCGTGAGGCTGTCCATTCACAGCTGCCAGAGCTCCCTGAATGGGGAGCTCCCTCCTTGCTGGTCGGCCTGCCCTACCCTGAGCCAGCTTTGGGCAGCCTGCAGGACTCCAGATGGAGCCCAGCCAGCCCCACGGACCGAATGATGTTTTCAGACTCCTCCCAAACCTGGTCAGATCCAGGAAGGGTCTGCATAGCCTGAGGCACAACAGACACCTCCCTCATTCTAGGTTTAGACCTTGATTAATGGGACCTGAGTCCAAGTTGACCCAGCTATAAGCCCATCCTCCCTGCTCTTTTTGTGTCTGTTTCCAAGTGATCTCATCCTTTGCTAGGAGACACCCACCCCAGTGAGATCAGGCATCCCAGCGCCTGTGTGTCCTGAACACTTGAAGGTCTCACAGGCGAATTGATGAGGCCGACGTGGAGCCCTGATTATCCCCCAGATCTCCTTGCTCAGACCGACTTTAGCATCGGTCCTCACCTTTCCTTCCCCTCCCCTGTCTGACCCTCGAAACTGTCATTCTTCCTCCCCACAAATAGATCTGGACTCCATCCACTTCTCCCCTCCTCCTCCACTGCCAGCCTGGACCACCTGTCATCCCCTGTCCGGGTGGCTGCAGGCGCCTCCTAGTGAGCCTGCCAGCTCCTCTTACCCTCCCACAAATACTCTCCACGGAGCAGCAGTGACACCTTCCCCTGCTTAAAACAGCCCGTGGCGCCTCACCCACTGGGAGGAAAGTCCAGCTCCTCACCACGGCCTGTCTCCAGCATCATCTCCTGCCCCTGTCCCTCCCCCTGGCTCCCAGCCACACAGACCCTTTCTCTTCCTGGGCTCTGTCCCTGCTCAGGCCACTGGCACGTGTGCTCTCTGCCCCAGACACCTTCTCAAACTCTGCTGTCCAGCTTCAGCTACAGCCCCCTCTCAGGGGCCCTCCTGGAGCCCCCGTCCATGCTGGCCCCTGCTTCCCACCCCTCCCCCAATCAATGATTTCCTCACTACGTCATTCTCATCTCCTCCATCACCTGTGCACATTTTCTCGGGCATCTGTTTCTCTGTCCCCTCCTGGTTGACGCATCCCCACTGGGCTGGGAGCTCCTAGGAGCACGGACTGGTCTACACCACCTGGTGCTCGGCACACAGCAAGTGCTCAGTAAACGCTCCAGGGATGAGGGCCCCCACATGCCCCCTGTGCACCGCGGGCAGGTGCCCAGGACCACAAGCTTCAGGACCTGCTACGCACTCACCTGGGATGCGCGTGTGTTCTGTGACCCCGGGCAGTGTGAGCGCATCCCCAGGTGCAGACACTCCGGTTGGCCTTTCTGGGACACCTGGGTCACCCTGCGGCCTCCTGGGGGCCTTCCCCCCAGACACTGGCTGGGCGGCCTCTCCTCCCCTCTGGCACCAGCAGGGCCCACACAGCTTCTGGGGTCAGAGGCAACTCCAGGGTCCAGGTCTGGAAGCTCTTGGGGGGCAGGGGTCAGAGGTCCATGCTTCTCTAGGCCAGCCCAGGGCTGTCAGGGCTACCGGGCTGAATCTGGGCTCCAGGATACAGGATGCCCCAGGGTCATGGCTCAGGCAAGCGTGTCCTCAATCATCTTTCTCCATTGTCCCAGCTGCTCTGTGACCAGGTGCAAAAGCCATTCTCCCATTTCACAGATGAGGAAACAGACTCAGTGAGGAGTGATTTGGTTGCCGTCACACAGCACGTACAGGTGAGAAGCAATGGGACAGGCATCCCACAGCAGGCAGACCCAATCCAAGGTCAAGCAGAGGGCAGACTTAGGAGCCTCAGGGCTGGACCCCGCAGCACCCGAGCAGGTGCCTGGAGGGCTCGTGGTTCAGGCCGCTGGGAGGGTCCCCAGACACCTCTGGACCAGGAGAGGAGGGCCTCAGACTCTGGAGGTCACTTACTCTGTGACCTTGGACAAGTCCCTTCCCTCCTCCAGGCCTCAGTCTCCAATTCTGGGAAATGGAGCCACCAAACCAACCTACTGGAGCTGGAGGGAGGCGCAGAGGAGGCCGGGGCATGGGGGAAGAGGAGCCGGGCAGGGATGGGGAGGGCGCAGGCATTGCACACCTCAGCTGCCCCCCGCCCGCATGACCTCCTCCGAGGTCATGGCCTCCCGTGGCTGCGTAACTCGCTCTGTGGTCCATTACTGCCCGTCCCAACTCCGGCCCTGGAAGCTGTCCAGTCACAAATGGCAGGTCAGGCGAGCCTGCGGTTCTGAGGACAGGAGCCTCCTCCTATCGATAGGGTCTGGCAAGGGTGGCATGGGAAAAGAGACACAAGCCGTGTCCACACCCGCTCCCTCCGCCCTCCGCACCCCGGCCTGGTGACAGCCCTTGACAGCTAGCAACGCCGACCTCCCGGTCCTTGATGCCAAGGCCCTGGACTTGCCCACAGGAAGCAGGGTGGGGAGGCCGAGTGACTCACCCCGAGGTGCTCATCACACAGGGGCACCCCCTCCTGGTCCAGGCCCTTCCCAGCTGCCTCTCCCTGGGTCTTTGCCCCGGTGGGTGGCACTCTCATCGAAGTGAAGGAGCCTTATAGATCTTTGAAGAAATTGGAGCGGCGCGCCCTCCTCTAGCTAAACCTCTACAAGAGATGGGTCCAAGTGTGGCTCAGCCACTCCCTCCCTCTGTGTCTGTGAGTGGGTCTCTGTTTCCACATCTGCAAAATGGGTTCAGGAGGGGAGGTTTAGCAAAGGAAAACAATCTAGGACTCCTTCCTGGCTTAGGAGCTATCCGTCTGGTCCATCTGCGACCTGCATCCCCCCACCACCCCCACCCAAGCCCTCCGAGGGGGCAGCACAACACTGTGTGGTCTCTGCTGGTGTAGACAGGGGAGGGGCTGCCCCAGGCCCAGTCTGGGGGCCGGGCCCCTGGGGTGCTGCTGCAGGATGATCTGGGGGTCTGAGAGGCCTGCCAGGGTGCCTACACCCGACAGCCATGAGCCAGGGCCCCAGGGAGCACGTTTTCCCTCTGTATCAGCAGGTTGTGGAGGGAGCTCCAGAGAGGAACTGATTCCGGGAGGTGGCGGCCTGCCCGGGGTCCCGGAGCCACTGCGTGAGCATGCCTGGTGGTCCCCTTCAGAGCCATGCTGTCCAGCACGACAGCCGCTGGCCACGTGCGGGCCCCAGCTACTTGCGACGGGACCAGGCTGCACTGAGATGTGTGGCGGTGCCCAGTACCCCAGCCAGACCTCCAGGGCTCAGCAGGAAAGATGCAAACTGCCTCAGGAATACTGTTGTCAGTACAGACCCCGCGCTGAACAGACACCGTGCTGAAGTGACCCTTGGGGTGGAGCTCCATAAACTACACTATTTAAATTCATCCCACCTGTTTCCTTTCACTTTCTCTTAACGCGGCTGCCCAAAAGCCTGAGCTGACTGAGGCCCGCACCGCACTTCTGCTGCACACACCCGGCTCCCTGCATTCGGGGGCCCCCCAAGCCACGCCTCTCGCACTCCTCGATGTCTGGTTACTTGGCTTACGGCGCCACCACCGCAAGCTGGAGGCGGCTACACCTCTGCCCCAAGGTCACTGTGAGACCCAAGAGAGGGCCGGAGTGTCAGTGCTCATGGCAGACACTCAGGAACACCGGCTGAAGAAATCTGTTTGTCTATTTTATATATAGTAGTCAATATCTGCAAATCTCAAAGTCCCGATTTCCCCTTCCCACCTCCTTTCCGCCGGGCAACCATAAATAACCTATAAAGAAAAAGATTATGAAAATGAATATATGTAAGTGTATATGAGACTGGGACATTATGCTGTACACCAGAAACTAACACATTGGAACTACCTATACTTCAGTTAAACAAACAAAAAAAGAAACCATGGCTGTTGGATGGGGATTGGTACTGCTGCCCCTGAGGCCCAGAGAGGGAAGCATCTGTCCCAGTGCCACACAGCAGGGCACTGGGACCAGCAGCCTCTCCGGGGTGCAGGTCTGGGATCCCCTCCACCAGCACCGGCAAGTCTGGGCCTCGTGGCAGGAGGAGGCAGGGAGGGAGGCAGCTGGGGGCCCATTTGAACACTCAGGTCCAAGCTCCAACACAATGGGAATGCTGACCAGGCCAAGGCCGGGTGGCCCCAAGCAGGCGGCCCCTGTCTGCTTAGCGCACCAGGCGGAGGCCCCGCCCCTTCCCAGAGAGGGTTCCAGCAGCAACCATAATGTCCCGATTGTGGGACAATGCCATGATGGAGGGCCCTGTCACATTTTTGTCCCCGTTACTGGGGTCCCCATTCACGGCCACTGTCACCGCGCTCAGAACAAGCCAGGCCTGGCAGCCTCCTTTGCATTAAAATGGGATGAGAAATAAGCCTTCTCCAATGCTCAGCTGGGCAGAAAACGGGATTAGGCCGAGGGACGGGGCTGCAGGCCCCTGGTGGGGGCCGCCCCGCAAAGGTGGTTTTGGGGCGGCCTCAGGGCCTCACCCCCAAGCCCTTCTCCCTGGGCCTCAGTTTCTCTGGATCTAAAACATAGAGAGAGAAGAAGATTCCAGACTCATTGAATACCTTCGGACATGGTTCTGTAGCTGAGAAACTCCACCTTGACAGTAAAAAACCCACATAAAATGGGACAAAGTAGAGTTGCCCCAGTTGGTTGGTGGCAAAGGGGCACAGGGGTGGCAGACACATGCCTGTGTGTCCCTATTCTCAGCCTTGAGGGTGTTTCCCATCAGAGCCTCGGAGTCCTGAATGGAGGTGCAGCCACAGGGCTAAGGCTGTTTCTAGAGCAGCACAGAGCAGGTGCTCGGCCCCACGAGACCGAGGAAACGGCAAAGCGTTGAAAGTAACGGAAAGGCCCAGCAGTGGGGGCCGGCCCAGGCAGTAGGGGACCTCCCCACCATGGTCAGCTTCACCGCTGGCCCGTCAAGGCGAATGTCACACAGAGATGCCTGTGCAGCCTGGCTTTGGGGAGCAAAAATCAGACCAGCCCAATCTCTCTAAATAGGGGCCCCACTAAATAAATCAGGAGGTCTCCATACGTGGGAACTCTATGCACCACTAAAACGAATGGGGGTGGCCTGTGAAATCTGAAATGGAGAGATGTTTAAGAGGCATTAGCAAATGAAAAAAGGAGAGGCAGACAGGTGTGCTTAGAGGGCCTGCTTGTAGAGAAGTATATACTGCATGTAGATGCACAGAAGATGTCTGCAGTGAAGCACAAGAACCTATGAACATCTTCTGGGGAGTTTACGGTTGAGAAGGAAACTTTAATTTTACCCTCTGTAATTAGTTACTGTCAGACAAGTCAAGGGCCTCCTGAGCTGGGTGCCTCTAGAGCAGCCAGCACCTACCAGATACTGCCCCAGAGGAGGAGGGGAGCAGCCAAACGTGGACAGAAGATGAGAAACCAGCTGGGTTTTGAAGGATGAATAGGAGTTCTCCAGACAGATCAGCAAGGGAAAGTTTTCAAGGCGAGGGAGTGGAGACTTGTGTGCTGGTGCCTGTGCAGAAGCGTGGGCTCTCCTGTCTTCCACTTCATCCCCAGTACATGGTAGGGACACCGAGCTGACATTTCTTGAGTGCCTCCTGTGTGCTAGGCACTATTTTAAGCCCTTCCTATTTATGAACTCATTCCACAAACTCCCAGGTAGGCAGCACACTTTACGATCATCCCCATTTTACAGAGAGAGAAAAGAGGGCGTCAAGAGGTATGCTAGTTCAGAAAGCTCCCAGGTGCTGGACTGGGGTGGGACCTGGGTAGCTGGTACCAGAGCCCACATCCTAATCCGGTGTGCTGCACTGCCCCTCACAGCTGGAGACTGTGTGGGCTGACCCTGCAAACTGGGAGTTTAAACATGTGCATGATTAAACGTGTGCATAATCTCTCTCACACACGGAGAGGCTCAGAGTGGCCCCTTTCCCCGCCCATGGCCAGTTAGCTGGCTAGGGGCACAGTGCAGATTTCAGTCACTGGCTGTCCAGCCCTGAAGTCCAGCTTGCCCTCAGCAGGGGCCCTGCCTCTGAGACGTGCAGGCAGTTCAGCGCCGACGGGTGCCACGTGGGATGTGGTTACGGGAGAGCAGGTGCCCTGTCCGAGGCTCTCAGGTTCGCTCTTTAGAGCACCGTGCAGCCCAGATGAGACACATCAGCAGCCGCTGGTTTCCGACCCCTCACCGGTCCACCCACTGTGGGTGCAGAGGAAGCCAACCCGGCCGAGCCCCTGTCTCTGGCTGCCCCCTGCCCAAGCCAACCGGCAGGCCAGGCTGCCTCTCGCACCTCCAAAGCCTTCCGGATCCAGCCCAAGTCCCTCCTGCTGAGGTTTAAGCCTGGGCCTTGGCGGAGGCCATGCTTCATGGCGGGAGGGCGGGGGGGGGGGACGCACAGCAGCTGGCACCTGCAGCCCAACCTTACACCACTCACCTCCTCGTGCATCACAAACCAACCAGAGGGCGCCCCCAGCACCCGGCCCTCGCCCGAGCCCCAGCGACCTGGCCGGGCGCTCATGCTAGATTAAACGGCATTTACGGCAGCTGGAAGCACGTTCGAGCTGATTGCCCTATAATTTGTATGCAGTTGCAGGTCATTACCAAAATTACAATTAAACGCTGGCACCCTGTAATTAGATGTTTTTATGAATTAGGTCCTGAGGTCTTAATGTCAGATTTCCAAGCTCTGCTCCTCCCCCAGCTGCGACGCCCTTCCCCTGCCAGCCCGGGCCCGAGGCCCACTCCGGCTCTGCTGAGACCCCGGGCTGGCTTCAGCCAGCGGCTCTGCCACCTCCCGGATGGTGGGCACCAGGGCCAGCTCCTGCCGTCACCCACAAGAATGTCAGCTCCTGGGGGACAGGCGGCTTCCCACAGCCCTCCGCCCAGCTGCGGTCGCCCCTGTGTTGACTGAGACCCTTCCACGTGCAAAGCACTCGCTAGTGGCTGAAGTTACAGCGCCGGACGCATCACCTGCACACAACCCTGTTCTGGTGGAGCTGATGGTTAAAGTGACCACAGAAGCGAGTCCCGTGTTTGGGGTATCCGGCCTGTTAGAGCACACACAGGTAAAGAGTGACAGCGAAGCGGGGAGGACGGTGCGACGCGTCCCATGGAAGCAGGTGAGCAGTTCCAGCAGTGGCGCCCCATCTCCCCGAGAAGTCACAGGTCTTTGGAAATGAGGCAGTGAGCCCGTCAGGGACAAGCTTCCCGCAGAGAGGACAGCTGTGCCAATGCGGGTGGCAGGGTGTGCCCCAGCAAAGCCGAGGAGCAGTGAGTGCCCAAGGGCTGGTGAGGGACAGGAGGCCAGAGAGTCTCAGGGTCCGGATCACAGGGCCTGGCAGGCTGCCAGACCGGGGCCGCTGTTTGAGAGGTACTGGCTGAAGGAATGGCGGAGGACCAGAGGGACGCTGGGAGGCAGCCTGACCCCACTGCATGTGCAAAAACACTTTGAAACATTTCTTTACTTTCTCTCTCTTTGTGAGCTCTCATGTCCTGAGTGCCCTGTCTGTGCCAGGAGGTCAGCCAAGCTCTGTGTAAATGTTGTCCCACATGCCACGGGGAAGACGCTACTCTCCCCAGATCAGTGAGAAACGCCATCTCAGAGGGGAAGGGCCCAGCCGGGCCCAGCATCACTGTTGGAGCCAAAACCTGTGCCTCGCGGCCTCAGGAGCGAAGAGCATGGACCCAAGCCAGGCTGCTCGGGTTCAGGTCCCAGCTCAGCCACATCCCAGCAGAGCAGCTTGGGCAGGCCACTGAACATCCCTGGGCCTCAGCTTCCTGGCCTAGGAAAGGGGGCGACACAGCATGGACATCAGAGGGTCGTTGTAAGAGAGACTCGGCCCAGTGCCCAGCGCACTACAAACAATTAAGACTGTGAATGAGCTTGCCATAGCTCTGCCCCTCTCTGGCCACGTGACCTTGGCTGAGTCCATCCACAATCGGGTGGGGGTGGGGGAGGGTTGTGGGATATGGGTGGGGAAAGCAGGTGTTGGTATTGGTTACGGCTGTGGTGAGGACATCAGAGCCAGGCCTACCAAAAATGCCCTCCTGGTGACCTTGTGCAATGATGGGGCTAAAAAGAGGCAAAAGTAAAATTCTCAAGACTTGGAAGTCATAGTTATATCAAATGAAAAGTATTTTAAGGCCTACCTGAGAACTAATTGGAATCAACAATAAGATACTGTCTTATAGAAGATAGTGCCTAGTTTAGGTCATATTAACTAAGATCTATACCCAGCACTAGGGAGGTGACCATTTCTGTTCTGTACTATGCAGAGTCCTCCCGGAAGGAACAGAGTCCCACCCTGGAGGAGAAGGAGGAAAATTGCAAAGTACGTTCCGAAAAGGGGAGGATATGGGCTGGAGACCCCAGTCCGGGAAGAGCCAGAACTCTAAGGGAAGGCACAGGGAGACAGACTCTAGTCTCTGCCAGGAAGAAGAGAATCCTCACTGTTAGGGCTACGTAGGGACTAAAGGGGCTGCCTGGGCAGGAGGCCGTGCAGGCAGGGGTGCAGGTCAACCTGCTCCGGGTGCTGGGAGCAAATTCCAGCCCAGGGTTGGGGTTTGGGCCCTTGACCCCTCCAGGAGATCTGGGTTTGTGGAGGGAACACAGCGGGCAGCAGAGCAAGGTGGGCTGGCTTGCAGACCTCAGAGCCCGGCCTCAGCATCCCTCCAGTCCTCTGTCATTGAATCTGGCTTCTCTGGGCCTCAGTTTCCCCATCTCTAATGGTTCCCACCTCACAGGGTCATGGCGAAAATTCGTGACCATGTGCAGGTGAGGAGCTGAGAGCAGGGCCCAGCACTGCTACTGGGGAGGGGCCCAGGCTGCAGGCTCTGTGTGTGAGAGCCTCCCCACCCGAGATGCTATGCCATGCTTCCTTGCACCCCCAGGCAGGATCCCCCACGAGGCGCCACCACCACACAGGGCAGTGACAGGGTGCTTAGTGCCTCCACCCTGGCCTGTCGCTGCCTGCCCGGCTGCACTGCTCGCTCCCCGGCTCCGCCCCGACCCCACGATGCATCCTTCCTCATCCTCACGACACAGAGCGCCTCTGGGAGGGCCAGGCTGCCCTCCCCACCCTCCAGCCCCAGAACTGGCACGACTTCCCGGACGGCAGCTGGGCAGGGCTCAGGAGCAGGGTAAGATCAAAGAGGCCCCAGTGAATCCCCAGAGACCCCCAGCCCCTCCCCAAGTCCCCGGGGCAGCCCGGCTCAAACCTGGCACAGGTGGGGGCTCCTGGGCTGCACCCGCCAGGAAACACCCTGTCTCTGCTCTCCAGGGGACCCCTTCCCAGTCGGGCTGGTCCCCGCCACCGGGCTGAGCAGGAGGGCAGCCTGCAGATATGAAGACTGTGGGATTTATGTGCATTTTTCGTGTTTTCACATGAATATACTTGTATATATTAACCCATTATTTTTCTCTCCCTGCCCGCCTCCACCTCCATCCGGTCGAGATACAAGGCACATGCATCTTAGCATCCAAGCCACAGACGCCTGTGGTTGGTAGAGCGCAGGCTAAGCATGCACGAGGTACTTGGTTCGATTCCCAGCACCTCTGTTTGAAAAAGGGGAAAAAAAGAGACAGAGAGAAACCAAGTCACAGACGTCAAAGGGCTTGTGGCTCTGCTGGAAGAGACCCAGTGACAGACACCACGCAGCTGCATTGGCTTAGGCGTAACTACCATTCTGTCACGCCTTTGCTCAGAAGGGAACACGTTACACACGTCTGGGGAACCTGGCAGGACGAACCACGGCTGAGCCTAACACCCTCCACCCCAGTCAGTCAGGGACCAACGTTCCCCAGGGTCCCACCCCATCGGGTTCGAGGAAGGCTTTCCTGGGAGCAGTATTCCTGTGGGACTGGCAGGCAGGTGGACGTGGCCCCGGCGTGGCCCGGGCCGACGTGGCGGCATCCGCAGACATCCGCACGAGCTCCCATGTCACTCTTGGGACCCCGTAGCTTCTCCGACCTCCCTGCTCTTCCCATGTGGAAATGTGTGTCCCAGCCAAGGTGGGAAAGTGCAGGAGGCTGCGGGGATGGTGGGGGGAGTCTTGGTTCGAACGGCACCAGCTCCTTCTCATCAGCGGGAAGCACCAGACAGATTCACACCGAAGGTCGGTCCAACCCAATCGCTGACCGGCATCCTTTTAAAACGTGAAATAAAACATAAACAATAAAAGACCTACGAACAGTCCCAAATGGGTAGGGGCGAAGGAGACATTTGAAAAACCCTGCTCTAAGGCAGCTGAGTATTCACTCAGAGTTCGAATAGTTCTTAAAAAATCAAGACACTTGAAAGTTGTAATGATTCTAAACTTTCTCCCCTCCCTTGAAATCCCCCCAAAATGCCCGAGGAGACGCGTGCCCCAGAGGGGCTGCCCAGAGCCCTTCCAGCAGGAGGCCGGCCCCGGTCCCCCTCTGAGCACCACTGCCACAGAGCCCCGGGGAGGCTGCGGTCCCCTCCAGGGCACTGGGCCCCCCGACAAGCCCTCTGGTCTGGCTCCCACCACCACCAGGGGCCTCCGGGCCTGCCCCGCGTCCCTCCAGCCTTTGCCCAGCTGCCCTCGGGCCCCACTCTGCCTCCCCCTCCCAGGGGAAGCGTCACTTCCTCCAGGAATCCTCTGCGCAACCCAGACAGAGGCCGCACTCACCTCTGGAATCCCCCAGCCCCTCTCTGACCGCCCCCTGCCCTTGCCTCACTTCGCTGGAATTCTCTGAGACCCCTCTCGAGGACAGGGACCATGCGGTGTCCACCTCTGTGTCCCCAGGCTCCTCTGGCTCCTGCCCTCAGCCCAGAAGACGTGAGGACCTCCTGCCCAAGCCAGCCAGCTCCTCCACTCCCACTGCCCCCCAGGGGGCCTCGGTGAAAGCGGCGGTCCCCCCAGGCTCCCCCACGGCACGGCTCACCCAGTTACGTGGTCTGGCTCTGGTGTGAGCCTGCCAAGGCGGCAGCTCCCCCAGCCTCTCCAGGAGCCCATCAGAACCTCTGGGCAGAGTGAGGGCCTCACAGGACAGATGGTCACAGGCAGAGGGGCAAAGTGAACAAGAGACAGTGCTTGGCCTCAAATCCCTGTTGTGCTCTGTCCCCCCCCACCCCCATGCCCGTGGACCCCAGCCCTCCTCCTCCTCCTCAGCCCACCCCAAGTGCAGAGGCTCAGGAACAAAGCCTCGGGCAACTCCAGACATAGCACGGGCACCTCGTCCACTCAACAGCCACCGCCATGTGTGCTGGGGTACAGCAGAAGGAACAGGCAGGACTCTGTCCCCTTCCTGGGGGCCCAGGTGGTACGCAGGCAGGCAGGCGGGTGAGTGCAGGGGAGAAAAGAGATCAGGGTGACAGTGCTACCTTGTGATTCCAAATTTTCTCACAGCTGCTTTGAAAAAAGTAAAAAGAAAGACAAAATTAATATTAATAATATATTTACATGGAAATAATCTAAATGTTCATTGACAGATGACTGGATAAAGAAGAGGTGGTGTGTGTGCACACACACACACACAAGCACACAAGATGGAATATTACTCAGCCATAAAAAGAATTAAGTAGTGCCATTTGCAGCAACATGGATGGACCTAGAGATGATTGTACTAAGTAAAGTAAGCCAGAAAGAGAAAGAAAAATATCACATGCTATCACTTATATGTGGAATCTAAAAACAATTACAAATTTTATTTACAAACCAAAGGACATAGAAAACAAACTATGGTTACCGAAAGGAAAAGGATGGAGGAGGGAATAAATTAGGAGCTTGGGATTAACAGATACACACTACTACATATAAAACAGATAAATAGTGAGGACCTACAGTACAGCACAGGGAACTCTATTCAATTTCTTGTAATAACATATAATGGAAAAGAGTCTGAAAAAAATGAACACACGTATGTTTATGCATAACTGAATCGCTCTGCTGTACACCTGAAACTAACATTGTAAATCAACAACACTTCAATAAAAAATAAAATTAAAATTAATTAATTAAATTAAAAAAGAAAACATATATATATATTTAATTTAATCCAACAGATCCAAAATATTCTCACAGTAACATGTAATCACTACCAAAAAATTACTCATGAGATGTTTTACATTTTTTTTTAACGCTCAGTCTTGGAAATCAGGTGCATATTTGGCCTCGATTCTGACTCGCACATTTCAAGTGCCTGGTGGCCACTGTCTTAGAGCAGGACTAGAGGGTGCAGATCACACCAGGGTGGGCAGGGAAGGCCTCTTGGAGGAGGTGATTTCTGAGCAAGGACCCTGAGAAGAGGGAATGAGCCTCCCAGGCAGTGGGACGGTGCCTGGCATCGGGTGGGCATCCCCCCAAAGCCAGCGTTACCCACAGCTCTGGGCGTGTGAGTGTTCAGGTGAGACTCGCCCTCCCCAGATGCCAAAGGTCTGGGATCTTTGCTTCCCAAAGAAAGGCAGGGCGCCCTCCAGCCCCAGCCTCCCTCCCTCCCGACAGGGTCCGCATTCCTGGAATTGCTGCAGGTGATAAATGACTCCAAAGCCAGGCTGCCCTCAGGTGTTCTGACTTGGGCGCCGCCACTTCCTCTGATGGGTGGGTGGCTGGGTGAGTCCTCCTGCCAGGAAGCCCCTCCACTCCATCCTGGGCCCTGGGCTCTCCCCTGCCTCCGACCCGACCCTGTGGGGACAGCCCTGCCTCTGACGCTCAAGCCCTGGACGGTGGGCGAGGCCTCCTGCTCTCTGGTTTGGTCCAGCTCCCCACCCCGGTCCCCGGCACTTCTCTCCTCATTCATTCCACAGCGTGAGGGCCTGCTCTGGGCAGCCCTGCGGCAGGCCACGGGATACGGGAGTGGACAGGACAGGCGCCTGCCCCCGTGGAGCTGGCCCTCCGGGTTGCCAGGGTCACCTAGCGACCTCCATCCCTCGTTTTATGGGGTGCCCAGAGCCCCCAAGCCCTCTGACCAGGTTCCAGTAAAGACCCTCTTTCTCATCCACTTTGCAACTTAGGACAACAGATTCTCAGGGGCCCGCCTGCTTCGGAGGGTGTGACCCAGAGCAAACCCCACAGGAGGGGTTTAGAATGGATACAGGAGGACTTGCCCATCCCCTGGGGACAGACCCTGAACTCAGAAAGGGGACGACCTCCCGCTGCCTCTGGAAGGTGAAGGGAATGCTCTGAAACGATGCGTGACTGGAAAGAAGAGAAAAGGTCTGCTGGCCAGACCCCGCGCACACTACCCGTAGCTCTCTCCTGGGGGCGGGGGGCTGCGGGTCCTAAGAGGCTTCTTTGCCTTTAGCGCTTCCATTTCCCAGACTTCCCACCGTGCTTACATGTCTGCTGCACACTCAAGGGTTTAAAACGAAAAAACAGAAATGTGACAAGACAATCCCGGTATTAACCCCGGGACCTCTTAGAGCCTCCTGCAGTCTGCGTCTCGCTGGCAGGACCGGAATCTCACAAGCCCAGGGAGGGCTGGGGGCAACTGGTCACTCTGACCCAGGAGCCAGGGCAGCCTGGAAGCGGGGCACTTTTCCCTTCTGGAAAGGGACAAAGGGGCTGAGCAGAGAGTGCCCTGTGGGGAAGACCAGGCTAGACAAGGAGCGGCTGGCAGGTGACTTGGGTGTTGGAGGCTGAGAAGGACATAGGGGTCAGGGGACCCAGGGACCTGCATCGGTCCTGCAGGCACTGGGGAGCCACTGATGGTGTGTGAGCAGGAGAGGGCTGTGGTTCGGGCAGCACGGGCATCTCCCAGGTTCCTCTTCCCTTCTGCCCTGTGACGTCTAGCCTGCACTTCACGGTGGCACACGGATACTGGGCCTTCTCTGAAGGGCTGCACGATCCTTGGTTAAAAGCAGTGGCCCCAGAGCCCAGCAGGTTCAGGTCCTCAGGCCGCACTTTCCAGCTGTGTGTGGCGCCCTCGGGACATGACCCAACCTCCCTGGACTCACCAGTTCTTCAGACCAGGATGGAGAACGGCCACAAAATACCAGCCTCCTGGATGGCGTGCTGGAGGCGTTGGGTGAGTCAGAGCATGTAAAGCATCAAAAACGGGAGCTGGCCCACAGTAAGCGCTCCATAAATGACAAATGCTCACCACTGCTACGTCCCTGTTACCAGCAGCCTCCCTGCCTCAGTCTCCCCACCATCCACATCCCCTGCACCATCCCTGCCTCAGTCTCCCCACCATCCCCGTCACCTGCACCATCCCCCTCACTGCACACATCCCTCACCTGCCACATCCCCGTCACCTGCACCATCCCCGTCACCTGACCATCCCCGTCACTGCACCATCCCCGTCACCTGCACCATCCCCGTCACCTGCCCACCCCTCACCTGTACCATCCCCCTCACCTGCACCATCCCCCTCACCTGCACCACCCCTCACTGCACCATCCCCTCACCTGCCACCCCCCCTCACCTGTACCATCCCCCTCACCTGCATCATCCCCCCTCACCTGCACCATCCCCCTCACCGCACCATCCCATCACCTGTACCATCCCCCTCACCTGCACCATCCCCGTCACCTGCACCATCCCCCTCCTGCACCATCCCCGTCACCTGCACCATCCCCGTCACCTGCACCATCCCCGTCACCTGCACCATCCCCCTCACCTGCACCATCCCCCTCACCTGCACCATCCCCTCACCTGCACCATCCCCTCACCTGCACCATCCCCCTCACCTGCACCATCCCCTCACCTGCACCATCCCCCTCACCTGCACCATCCCCTCACCTGCAACCATCCCCGTCACCTGCACATCCCCCTCACCTGCAAATCCCCTCACTGCCACCATCCCCGTCACCTGCACCATCCCCGTCACCTGCACCATCCCCGTCACTGCACCATCCCCGTCACCTGCACCATCCCCCTCACTGCAACCATCCCCCGTCACTGCACCATCCCCGTCACCTGTACCATCCCCTCACCTGCACCATCCCCCTCACGCACCATCCCCGTCACCTGCACCATCCCGTCACCTGCACCATCCCCGTCACTGCACCATCCCCGTCACCTGCACCATCCCCTCACCTGCACCATCCCCGTCACCTGCACCATCCCCGTCACCTGTACCATCCCCCCACCTGCACCATCCCCCTCACCTGCACCATCCCCCTCACCTGCACCATCCCCGTCACCTGCACCATCCCCCTCACCTGCACCATCCCCCTCACCTGCACCATCCCCCTCACCTGCACCATCCCCCTCACCTGCACCATCCCCATCACCTGCATCATCCCTGCCTCAGTCTCCCCATCATCCCCCTCACCTGCACCATCCCCCTCACCTGCACCATCCCCGTCACCTGCACCATCCCCCTCACCTGTACCATCCCCCTCACCTGCATCATCCCCCTCACCTGCATCATCCCCCTCACCTGCACCATCCCCGCCCAAATCTTCGAGAGTTTCTCAGAGGCAAAGGCTCGGAGTCTGTCAGCTGGCAGATGCCAACAACAGCTGTCCTGGGGCCCTGAGGACGTGGCATCCCCCAGCTCACTCCCTCTTGATCCCCTGGGCCTGCACGAGCCGGGCCGGGCCTGTTGTGAACCAGCACCGGGAACCCCAGGTTCAGCCACTTCCCGTCACCTTTAATCTCTGACCACGTCAGAGGGCAGGGTGAGCACCGTTCGTTCTCACCCCCTTTTTACAGAAGGGGACACTGAGGCTCAGAGGGGGAGGGACCTGCTGTAGACCAGGCCCGCCTACTGCGCTGTCCTATCCCGGGGCCCCTGCAGGGCCCTATGCAGGCCTGGCACCCACCAGGCCCTTGTGATGCACCTTCCAAGGCAGAGGGGACCCAGCTGGAGAGGCAGCCATGTGTGAGGTGTGGAACGAAGGAGAAACACTTTGGTTTCCCAGAATGTTCTCGGGTCCCGGGGCTCCAGGTGGTGAGGGGTGGAGATGGGGGCACCTCTGGCCTTTCATGTGGAGCCCAAGGCCCCTCCCCCAGGCCTCAGTGGGGGGCCCCACCATCACTCACCTGGAGCCATAAATGAGCTGGTTCTGAGGCCCACCTGCTGCCTGGCAGGTACGCTGGGACCCACAACGGGGAGCAGTCCAAGAAGGAAGTATCACTCACCTCGAGCTGAACTAGGCCAGACTTTTGAGGCCCCATAAAAGCTCACAGACCTTCCCTCTGCCAAACCTCACCTGCCTGCAGGTTGGCCACCCCTTCCCCAGCCCAGCTGGGGTGTGAAGCTGGGAAGCCCACTGAATATCCATGAACCAGAGACTGGCCCTCTCTGGGCCTCAGTTTCCACTTCAGGAACGGGCAAGGGGAACATCCCAGGGTGCCGGAAGGAGAGGGCTCCAGTCTGGGGGCGTGGCACCAGGGGTCCACGATGGTGCCCGCCCGGGGCCTGGCGTGGCCCGGCGAGGCCTTCCCGACTGCGGGGAGGAGGCCGGCAGCCGGCAGCCGTCTCTGCGGTTCTGAGCTGGAGTCTGCCCCATAGCAGGCAGGCTGGCTGGGTGGTCCCGGGGAACCCGGCCCAGACGCCAGGCCCAGCCTTTCCCTGGGGCTGCGTGGACTCTGTCTGCTCTGCCGGTCCCTCAGGAGAGGTGGGAGCCCTGTGTACTGAGCACCAGCTGTGTGCAGTCTCCGACGTACGCACCCTCATGTTGCTACAACACAGAGGCTCAGAGAGGTTGGGCCCCAGCTCGGGGTCGCTGGCCTCAGAATGCTGTATCCCACCTGAGGTCCAGATCCCGGGAACCAGTTTCCAGCAGCTGGGGCCCTGCCTGGAGGGAACGCGAACACGGCTCTCCTTGCACTGTGCACCCAAGTGCCTGGGCTTCAGAAGTCGAATTTTCTAGAAAAACAGGTATGCAGTGGAATGGGGCCACAGCATGCCCTGGCAGAGGGAAGCCTCCAGGTGCTAACTGCCCCAGTAAGGGACTACGGCGTGTAGTTCTTCTCTTCTTTCGTTCTTTTTCTCCTTTTCTTTTTTTTTTTTTTTTTTTTGTCTTCAAGGTAATTTGCGAACCCATGCTAATTTATTTTCCCCAGAGCAGCAAGGATGGCCACCTGTTTCACTCTCCAGCATCCCACCCCATCCCCCAAGCACACCTGAACGAAGAGGGGCCGATCTGAGAATCCTGGAGATGGCAGAGGGGATAACTCAGCTGGCAGAGGCCTGGGGGAGGAACGAGGTGGGACTGGCCCCTGGGAGGCTGCCCGTCCAAGATGCAGGGAGAGAAGCGGAGATTAGAGAAAGCAGGAGGGCTGGGAGCAGGCAGGCTTCCGCCTGCCCCACGAGTGGCAGGCCGCTCGGTCTGCCTTCGAGGAGAGTCACCTCCCGATCATTGCGACAACCACTGTGGCAGCGTCACCTCTGTGCTGTGCTCTGCACAGAGGAGAGGCCAGCCCAGACTCAGCCCTCAGCCTGAGCTAAGAACATTCAATCACTCACTCGCCAACAAAAACCATTATCTTCTGGTCTGAGCCTGCCAGTCCTTGAGTTAGGACTTGTGCAAGGCCCAGTCCATGGCAGGAGAGACTATCTGCCAATGGGAGGGAGTGGTGGGGCAGAAGGAAGCACAGAGGAGACACTGGAGCAGAAGCCTGGAGAAGCTTCACACAAGAGGTAACGTTTAATCTCAAGTTGGGCTTTGAGGGGTGAGTAGGAGTTTGCCAGAAAGAGCTGAGCAGATAGGGCATTAAGGCAGAGAGAGCAGCAAGTGCAAAAGCACAGAGCTAGACAGAGCTGGTAGTGACCAGGGGACCACGAGTAATTCCAGATGACTGGAGCAGAAGGTGGCCACTGAAGGTGGATGTGGCTGTCAACAGTAAGACGCTGGACTCACAGGGCCTCAAGCAGTGCTTCCCAACTTTCACCCCATCCCTCGAGGGTGTACAGAGGGGTGACAGCGTGGGTCGGCAGCTATGGGAAATACTGCTGAGGTCAGAAGCTACTGCGATGGGGGTTCCAGCCACTCAGCTCTACCTGCCTGAGGCCTGAGGGACGTCCTAACTCAACACACCTATAACCAGTCACACCCACTAATAAAAAGTATTATCTAAAACATTGGTGTTGACTGAACAAGAAGTTCCAGGGGTTGAGTGATGTCAGTGAGGTCACAAGTTTTTCTAATTCCCACTCTGCCACTCTCTGCCTGCCATGAGATCTCCCCTCATGGTCACGAGATGGCTGCCCCAGCTCCTGACAGCACATCACCTCAGGATAGCAGCTCAAGTAAAAAGTAAGGGAAGCTATAGCAAAAAGTCTTTCTCTATGCATACCTCTTTCTAGGAAAATTATCTGCAGAAGCCCCTGGCAGTTTTTCCCTTAAATACTACCAGCCAAAACAGAGTCACATGCCCACCCCTGAACCAATGCCCGGGCAAGGAGAACAGGACTGTCAGGATCAGCTAAGTCCAGTCAGAACTCATCCTCAGAATTAGTCACACAACTTTCCCCAAGAACAAAATTTTAAGAACAGGAAGGACAAAATTGTATTTGATCAACCCTTAACATTTTAAACATGTATTTAAGGAAACTTCTTTACTCTATGTTCTCTGACCCTGTTACATTTTTCTTTTCTGTTCTTAACTCTGTCATTTCATATTTCTGTGCTTTCCACATTGTCTGTTTCCCCACCAAAATGTCCGTCCTGTGAGATCACGAACCTCTGTGCTTGGGTTTTACTAATTGCCTGGCCTCTAGAGCATGGTCTGGCACGTAGCAGGTGCTCAGTTAAGTAGATATTGAATGAAGAAACCAACAAACTGGAGGGTAGGAGCAGGGACGGAGGTCAGAACAACCAGCGGTCCAAGTCAGCAAGGACCTGAACGTCCTGCGGAAGACGGACCCACGGAAGGTATGGGGAAGACTTCCTCTTGGCAGAAGGTCAGGGGAGGACTGGAGGAGCCAGAGGCCTGGAGACCAGCAGGCTTTGGTGCCATGATGCGGGCCAGAGCAGATCGGACCTGAACCAGGCCCCTGACAAACAGAGTGGCTTTCTGACAACTTGCCCTGTCCCAGTCTCTCAGATACTGACTCCAACCCTCCCTCCTCCCACAATGTCTGTCCTCAGAGCTCTATGTCCAAACCCTCCCCACCTGCAGGGCCCTGCTCAGGCACCCCCCTCCTCCAGGAAGCCCTCTCTGCTGCCTACAGACAGCACAGGGCTTGTGTGCACCTTAGATCTGAGCCCCAGTCTGTGCTCCCTTCCATCCCCTCCCAGGGCCTTCAGTGCACACGGCAGCAAGTGCTCTGGCAACATCTGAGCAAAGAAATCAGAAACCTAGAAAGATGCAAGCTTCTGGAGGGCAGAGGCTTTAGGAGGCCAAGGGATCTCAGGTGCAATGCAACGCCAACCCACAGAAGATACTGGAAGCACACGGCGCTAGACGGGCCTGCAGCCCAGCTTCCCGGAGTGGGAGGAAGAGTGGTGGTCACGAGGCCTGGCCGAGGACTACAGGGAAGTCCTGCCCGCCGAGTGCCTGCCATGCATCAACACTCCATCCCACCTCACATCCAAAAGCCCCGCTTAACAGAGGGCAACACCGAGGCTCAGGGAGCCCCGTACCCGAGGCTGGGCAGAGTCAACCCTCATCCTGCAGCTGCCAGACTCTTTTCTAAACCAGAATTTCTCAAAGGGAGTTTTCTCCCCCAGGGTCATGTGGACTTTTAAGGGGTGCTTACGATCGTCCTAGTAGCTGGGGGTGGAGCTACTCCCACTTAGCAGACAGGACCCCAGAAGCTGGACATCTCAACGCACAGGACTGTCCCACCAGGAAGAGCCGTCGGTACCCCTCTGTGATTTCCAGAGTCTAGAATCTCACTCTGTTTTGCACTTAAACACAAGGCAGTTTTATTATTTTTTGCAAGGTTTTTAATACCCATGAACTTGACAGGGGTAGGACCACTGTGTAAATCAAGGCAAGGCCATGTTTCCTCCCTCCCAGGACCTTCCCGCGAGTCATCACCTTCTCATAACATGACCTGCAGCTCCCAGTGCCGTGGCCACAGCTGTGTCGGCCTGCACCGGCTGCCGCTGTGGACGTGGCACAGTCCACGCACAGGGGTAAGTTATGTGTTAGCCCTTATTTAATAAGTGGCACGTTTTCCAGTTAAAAGTGTCTTATTTCTCTCGAATCTAAATGCACTCACTGTAAACAGGCACAACCATTCGACAACTTTATCCTCTCTTCCAAGCATTCATGTAATGACACACATTTATTTCATGACTAATGATTTTCTTCTTATTTCTCTTTAATGTTACAACTGGGGCATTATATTTGTTTAGATTACAGGTTGCAAGTAGGTAGCATTGTCTATGAATTTGGTTTCAGGACGGAAGAGGGACTATTGCAATATACTTTATGGAAGCTGGACGGGGCCGCAGGTCTCAGCTCCAAGCCACGGGGCCTTGGTCCAGAAGAAGGGTCACTGGATATGCTTCACAGACCTTGCATTGCGGGCCCTCCACAAACACGTTCAGGGACTCCGCTGGATCAGGCCTTCTGTTGGTGAGGGAGGGGAGACACAGACGGTGAATCAGTCCCCAGCGTGTCTGTGGAACAGGCGGGGGGTGGGGGGCTGGGGACTGCAGGAGGTGCAGAGAGCCCCGAACACAAATCACAGCTCTGCCAACATCACTAGCATCTTCAAGGCTCCCTGGTCGTAATGAGGAGAGTCGCGCTCCTTCGGGACGAGAGGAGACACATAACTGGGCAGAGAAACGGAAGGGACAGGACAAGGGCTTGGAGGGCGTGACTTCCACAAGGGACTGGACGAGGTCAAGGGCAGTGTGCGCGGCTCAGAAGGAAACTGCCTGAACTGAGCCGAGCTGATTATCAATAAAAAGAGATACAAGGCAGGAGGTGATAACACTTCCATCCTGGGACATGAAAAAGGTGAAGGAAAGCACTGCCCCTGACGCGGCTCGGCCACAGGGTGGCAGTGTCGCCACAGGACAGCTTGGTTGCTGCGCAGGCTGCGTGGATGCTGTAGGGGAAGCAGGTAACTCAGGGGTTTCCAGGAGGGTCCGGAGCCAGGCGGTTACACGTGTAAATTCATCAAAGGGCAAGGGTCTTGTGATTTCAGCACTGGCTGCACTGTATTTTACACTTGTGGAATAAAATCTTTAAAAAGTGCAATTGGAATTATGTGTGAATTTTGTAAATAAGTTCATTTCTTGCAGATACTAACTGATATACATAAAATAAACAACAAGTTTACACTGCAGAGCACAGGGAACTATATTCAATATCTTGTATATGGTGAAAAAGAATATGAAAATGAATATATACCTGTTCACATATGACTGGAGCATTGTGCTGTGCACCAGGAGGTGACACAACATTGTAAACTGACTGTACTTCAATAAAAAATATGTATATACAAAAAAAGAGAAATCTATGTGAATTTGTATGTCACACTGGCTTGGAATGACTACTGTTTAGGACCCTTTCAGGTGCCAAACCCAAGCTCCTTATGTATAAAGGGGCTTTTTTTCTCCCTAATTGAAAAGGCAGAGAATAGCTCAGCCTTCGGGTGAGAGCAGGAGTCAGGCGACATCACCAGCACTGCCTTCTGTCACCTCCTCCGTGGGGTCTCCTGCTCTGTGCCGGCCCTGGGCTCAGGCAGGACCCCTGCTGGGGACCAGGGAGGGATGTGGAAGGATCAACACTCCCTGCTTTCCACTTCAGGTCCTCGGGGGCGAGAGAGCTCCCAGAGCTGGGACTGAGTCTGCTTATTTCTGACTGGCCAGGTCTCGGCCATGGGATCCCCTGGGACCCAATCACTGTGGCTGGCACGGTGACACGCAGGCTGACATGGGCCCGTGTCGGAGCTGGGGCAGACCCACCAGAAACACAGGGCTAACCACTGGGGAGGACGGAATTCACAGGTGAAGACGGGCACTTAACAGAGACAGGGTCACGGGTACTGTAGAGGTCTGACCGCTGCTCTGGCACAAATGCACTTAATTTACCGCCACGTGCTTCACACTGTGGAGACGGCCCAAGGGGATGAGGGTGAGGAGGGCAATCCCAACCTAATGCTGACTGACGCCTCGCTGTGGGCCGGGCACCTCTCCAGCCATCCCCACGGTCCTTATCTCCACGGTAGGCACTATCACGATCATCTCCGTTTTACCGAGAGGGGAGACCGAGGCACAGATACTGCAGGTAACTTTCCCGATATCCCCCAGCCACGCAAGGGTTCAAAGTCAACCTCCCCTCCACCAGGTCACGGGCCACTGCAAGTCTTTCCGGAAGCTTATCCGTAGCTGGGGTGACAAATCCCAGCACAGCTAGCTGACACGGGAGCAGAGGCGAGGGTCCAGGCGCGGAGCACGCAAAGAGCTGTCACCGTGAGGAGACGGCCCAGTTAAAAATGTGCGCAGGCTGTGAACAGACATTTCTCCAAAGCAGATGCTCAAAAGGGCAACAGCACACAGAAGATGCCCGACACCTCCTCAGCCACGAGGCCGCGTCAGTCACAGCCACACTGAGATTCCACTTCACAGCCGATGGGCCACTTCAGTCACAAAGAAGGATGGTGAGCAGCGTTGGGGAGCGTGTGGAGAAACTGAAAACCTCACACACTGCCGGTGGGGATGCAAGACAGTGCAGCTGTGGTGGTCAGCAGTTTGGAGGGCTAAACATAAGTCATCACATGTCCCAGCAATTCCAGCACATACTCAAGAACACTGAAAACATTTTCACACAAAAGCTTGCACGTGGATGCTCATAACAGCACTAGTCACAGTAGTCAAATGGTGGAGACAACCCAGATGTCCGTCAGCTGATGGCTGGGTAAACATGACGTGGCCCATCCATGCAGTGGAATATTACTCAGCCAGAAAAAGGAATGAAGGACTGACACCTGCTACAGCAGGGATGAACCCTGAAAACATTATATGAAGGGAAAGGAACCAGACACCAAGGAACCACACACATTGTGACCTAACACTGCCTAAAGATTCCATTTATAAGAAATGTCCAGAACGGGTAAACGCCCAGAGACAGGGAGTAGGTGAGTGGTTGTGGGGGGCGGGGCATGGGGAGTGGCTGCCGAAGGGTTCGGGTTTCTCTGGGGTGATGATCTTCTGGAGGAGGTAGTGGTGCTGGGGGCAACCCCTGTGAATACACTAAAACCCTGAATTGTACACTTTAAGATGATGGATTTTATTGCACGTTAATTATATATCAATTTAAATAAAGACTAAACAATAACCCCCCAATCATGTGGACCCAAGAAGAACCAGGACACCCTGAAGACGAGGGTCAAGGCCGCGCCTGCGCAGATACCAGGTGCGTTAAGAGCCCCAGTAACCAAGGCGGGGGTGCCCGGGCTCCCGTTTAGATCTGGTGCCAGCGCTACCGCACTAGCAGGAATGTTTTCCTCCCATGAAGGGCCGCCACAAAACTACCGCTGAGGACACGCCCCAGGCACCTGTGCGCTCTCGTTCCAGCGGCCCGCCAAGCAGTAAACCGCGCTGCCAGCAGCACGCCCGGCGCGGAAGGCAAGGCCGACGGGGGCTGGAGACAGCTGTTGTTCAAAGTAGGGGTCCGTGGGTTTCCTGCCGGGGGAGGCTTAGGCCTTGCTGCGAAGGGGTGACAAGGGAAGTGGCACTACTTCGTCCGGAGTTCCAGCTCCTCTGAAGGTCATTCGAGAAGAGAGTAGCTTGCCCGGATTTCTTTAAGATGCAAAGACTTGGGGTGTTTATGTCTCTGGCATGTTGAAGGGCTAAAAGATTTAGAACGATTTTAAAATATTGGGGAAAAGACTGATTCACAGAGGTTGCTGGCCATTAGACAAGACATTTGGCTAAAAGGATGGACAGGAGTTTGTGAGGTCACAGCTACCTAAGGAACAATGTCACTGCCTTTCTACAAAGTATGTGGAAAATAACCTTTTAAGTCTGCATTTCCCACGTCCCGAATTCCCTCAGTCAAAATTCTGATGCGCTCTGGTGGCATCACAGAAATTCAGAGGCACTTTTTCAGTCCTGAAGGCCAGAATTTATTTCTATTTTTAAATGCTCAAGACACTTTAAAATGACCCAAAGACGGTCAGGTTTAATACAAGACCATCCTGAGGTTGTAGCTGTTGGTTCCTTTGTTGCTAAAGGCTCGATCTGATCCTGGTTAACTACACACCCGGATGACTCTTCTGGTTGGGTAGTGGTGGTCTCCTCTGACTCCCAGCATCTTTTACAAATGGCCGTCAGCCCACGAGCAATGAACAATCCAATACCAGAAATAATCATGAAAGGTCTGCTGATTCCACCCGGACACCCTGTCTGTACTAGCCAGTGAACCGGCTCCTCTGATGATCAGTTTGGGTAGCTGAGATCACAGTAAGTCTCACCTGGTACTAAATGCAGCCCTTTCACTACAGGAACCAGAAAACACCCTTCGAGATTAGATGCCCAGGAGACGCCTTGTGCCCTCTGTGTGCACCAGCCTGGGGGACGCCCGCGCGCCAAGCCCCTGGTCTTAGGCTGAGTTCTCAAGGGACTTCTCTCCGAGCATTTGATTTTAGAACAAGATTCCCAGGGCTAAGCAGTCTTCTGCACTTTTACTCCAATCCTACTAGCTTTGAAAGCACAAGGAAAATCTCAAATGAACAATCAAGATTACAAATGCAATGACTGCTTTGCATGAAACGTTTTAAAAATCACATAGAAAAACTTCAAACCGTTCTTCAATCTGCTTAGAGAGTGTTCTTATGATCCAAAGTCATATGTTCCAATTTTTCTTATTTTATCATTGACAGCTGCCATCATGGAACCTACAACAAGATGCCCTTTTATTTAATTAAAAATTATTTATAACACACCAGTGAGCACCAAAAACAAGTCTTCCAAGGCCAGACTTCTCAGCTGAGACTCAAGGCAATTAAAAACCTAAAAACTAGGAGTTCCCACATGTGTAGGTGGACAACTTTGCCAATGCTAAACGATGCCAAAGTCCATATGGCATTTGAGTATGACTCAAGCTGAGTATCTTTACAACCATCTCGAATATATCACCTAATATGCACAAGATTTAGTAAAGAGATAAAGGCCAGATAAAACACAGTTTTAAATGTCCACATTCTTGTCTGATCTTTTCTCCACCTGCCCTCCAAATATTACCGTGAATGCAAAAGGCATCAATTCTACCTTTCAGCAAATTTATTTTCATTGAATCCTTGTCAGAGGGGTTTTCAACTATGTTTTAATACTATGTGAACTGTAGAGCATTGCTGTCTTTTATCTCAAAGAAATTGAAGAAAACGATTTTAATGTGAAAAAATTTCAAAGGTGTTTGCTTTGAAGCACCTGATGGCTGAAAACTTCCCAAATCTAAAGAAGGAAACAAGTATTCAGGGACAGGAAGCACAGAGGGTCTCAAACAAGATGAACCCTACAGACCTACACCAAAACATATTATAATTAAAGTGGTAAAAGTTAAAGAGAAGATTTTAAAGGCATCAAGAGAAAAACAAAGAGTCAGTTACAAGGGAATCCCCATAAGGCGATCAGCTGATTTTTCCACAGAGACACTGCAGGCCAGAAGGGAGTGGCAAGATACATTCAAAGTCCTGAAAGAGAAAAACCTGCAACCCAGGATCCTGTCCCCGGCAAGACTATCCTTTAGAATAGAAGGAGAGATGAAGAATTTCTCAGACAAGCAAAAACTAAAAGAATTCACTTATACGGAAACTATCCTAAAAGGAATATTGAAAGCTATTTAGAGATAAATAGAAAAAAACATTTAGAGATAAATAGAAAAGAAGCAAGAATCTATAGAAAAAAGAAGATTGCAGTTGGAAATGTGGTGGCAATGACAATACACAGCAAAAGAATAAACATGAAGATGTGAAAGAGGACGTCAAGATCAGGAGCTGTCGGGGAGGGGAGCAAGAAAATGCAGATTCGCTTTCTTTAAGAACGTGTCTGAGCCTGTATGATGACAGTATAAAATAAACAGCAAGGTCCTACTGCACAGCTCAGGAAACCACAGTCAGCGGCTTGTAGTGACCTGCACTGAAAACGAATATGAGGCGGCAGGTATGGTTTGGTGGTAGAGTGTGTGCTTAGCATGCGTGGGGTTCCGGGTTCAGTCCCCAGTACCTCCATTTAAAAAAATAACAATAAATAAATAAACCTAATTACTTCCCCCTAAAAAAATACCTCGTAAAAGCAATAAATAAATAAAATTAAAATTAAAAAAATTAAAGAATATGAGAAAGAAGAATAAAAACACTTACATGTGTGTTTAAAAAAAAAGAGTCACACTGCTAGTACTTTGATCCCCAGCCCTGTCTGATCCCGACCACCAGTCCATAACACCTCACAGAGAGAAATTCCGAGTCTCTTAAAAACGATAAAGCAGGCAGCGCAGATTATGCAATGCAGCCATTCCCAAGTCGGCTGTGCAGGGGTCCTGGGGGAGCCTGTTACAGACACAGGGTTCTGAGTCCCACCCACTTCGATGCCAGTGGGGCCGGGCTGGGGTAGGAGCAGGGATTCTGGTTTGTACACGTGTAGCTTTCCAGGTGATTCTGATGTCATCTGTCCACAGACTGGGTGGAGGAAACATCATCCTTGGAAGCCAGGAATGGAGGCTGCCAATTTGGGCAGAAGATGAAGGAGTTATGACCCTGACAAGCAACATCCTCAGTCAAAGGTGCTCCCGAAGCCCTGTGTACCCTCCCCCGCCTGGCAAGGCACATTCGCCCCACAAGTCATCCAGCCGCTGCTCACTGCTGCCCCTTGTGCAGATGGGGGCCCGAGCTGGCCACACACAAGTTAGAGGCAGGTCCCCCCGACTCCACCACCACTCTCTGCTCAGGCTGACTGTAAAGAGGGTTTCAGCTCCAGCCCACGTTGGCGCATCAGCGTTGACACAGGGCAGAGGGGACCTGATGACAAGCTCTCTCCAGCATCCTCAGTCTTTGCCTTTCTGACTCTGGCCACTTTTGCAGCCTCATTTCCAGGAAGAACTGTTTTCCCAATAATAAAGCTAACAAGGCACCAGGCTCCATTCTAAGCACTTTATACAGATGGGCTCACTCCTCACCACAGCCCCACGAAGTCAAGATTGCATCCATCTCCGCTTTATAGATAAGAAACCTATGGCTCAGAGAGGTTAAGCAACTTGCCCAAGGGCACACAGCTAATGAGTGAAGACAACCAACCTGATCCCAGAGCCTCGGCTCCTGGACACCACGGCTCACGAACATTCACTCAGTCCCGCTCCCGTGCCTCTGGGTTCAAAACAGGATGCACAGCCCCAGAGGTTGTGCACGCTCCATCGTGGAAGGGAACACGCATAGAAACGTCCATCTCTGTAATACTTTTTTTGTGCATGTGTATGTATAAGTATTAATATATATAATTAATAAATGAATAGACACTAAAAATAGAGATCTATACTCAATTTTCTTTTTACCAGTACGGGTGTGCTACCAAAACAGTTTGAACCCCACTTGTTAAAACCACCTCTGTTTTTGGTAGAAGGGGCCCGATGCTAACCACAGCTGCCTCACAGGGTTATTCCGAGGCGAGTGAGCAGGTATGGGCAGGGCTCACAGCACAGGGCCTGGCGGTGGGACACGCTCGATTAATTCCAGTGGTGGTTACTGTTTCCTCTCCCTTGCTCACCCACCTCCCCAGCCACTCACCCCCTCCCCCGCCCATGTCATGCCCACCTTTCTTCAGAGACATCTATTCAGCGCCTGCTAGGATCCAGGGCCAAGGTCAGTCCCTAGGGACCCAGAGGACACTCAGCCTTGGCCCCAGCCCTGGGGAGTCCACAGTGACCGATTCAGGAACAGACGGCAACTGAGTGCAGGGAGGCTAAGCGTCTTTGAGAAGCCAGGATGGTGAGGGTGTGGCCCGTGGGAGATGCCAGGGAGCCTTCCTAGAGGAGGGGCCTGTGGGTGCAGCCCCAGTGATACCGGAACTCGTGTGAAACAGAGAGCCAAGCCAGCTGTGAGTCACTTATTTGCGCCTACTGTGTGACAGGCACCATCTCAGCCTTTCAGGGCACAGCAGTGGGCCAGACAGACAGCCCCTCCGGCCTCCTGGAGCTGACAGCCTTGTGGGGGACATAAGGAGTAATGAGGAAGCTAGAGCGCAAGTTAGAAGGAGAAAGATAAGAAGAAAAATAAAGTAGGAGATGCTGGAGGCCCTGGAATGGACGTTCCTGCGACAGGAGCATCTGAGTCAGGACCTGAAGGAGGTGAGGGAGCCAGCCACTGAAGGCAAAGTGTTCCAGGAGGCGGGAACAGCCAAGTGCAAAGGCCCCAAGGCAGGAATGCGTGGGCACGTGTCCAGGAAGCAGGCCAGAGGGAGCTAGGGGAAGGGAGGGGATGCAGAGGGGCAGGCCAGTTGATGCAGGCTGCAGGCCCTCAGAGGGCTTGCTTGCTGCCTGAGAGGAAGATGGGAGCCATGGCGGGTGTGGGGCAGAGGGGGGATGCAGTGTGACTTCTGGCTTAGCCCCATGCCTTCTGGCTGCTTACGGAGGAGAATGGGTGTGGGAGGTGGGGGACAGGGAGCCCCGACGGGAGGCCGGGCCAGGATGCAGGAGCGGCCCAGGCCCCAGGGCCCAGCTCTGAGGGAGGTTCCGCCGGACTCAGTCCCCCCACCCTCCCTGCACCCCAGCCCAGGCAGCATTCGCTCCGAAAGCCCTGCCAGCTTCCCCCAGGAAAGGCCCAGGCTAGCGGAAAGAGACGTTCAGAAGCCGCCAACCCTGCAATTACCCCTAAGATGGATTCTTCTCCCTGACAGGGTGCAGGAGAAACCCAGCCTGTTATTACCGCGGCCTAATTACAGCGTCTCGGGCGGCGATGCTCGCTGAAGAGAAATGCCGGCGACCTGCAAAGCGGGGCTAATCGTTCCCCTCCTCCCTCCTCCTTTCTGTCAGAAGCATTCAATCTGCCCGAAATAATTACACATCTTCCCCGAGAGGCTGGGAGATGGGCTCTGCTCTTCTCCTGGGGCTGAAAATTCAGGGACCTGCATCTGAAGTTGCCAGCAGGCAGCTTGGACATCTGAATCAAGACCACAGGGAGCCTGGACTCCCTGGGCCTGCTTCCCAGTCCCAGGCCCATCGCTGCCCTGTCCGGGTGGGGCGCTCCGTCCAGGGCACCTCTCACCATCCGAGCAAACAGGCTTCATGTCTCAGAGCCCCCACGTCCTTGTCGGCTAAATGGTTGTCATACCTGCCGCGTGCAGCGTGGGTGACGCCCCAAGGCAGGCTCTGGCGCGGAGCAGGTGCTGATCTTTGGTGCTTACGACGCCAAAGTCACCTTTCAGACGTGAAGGCGGGTCTGCGTGCTGAGCATCTATGAGATGCTGGGCAAACGATGTTGAGTTAGACTGTGTGGAACGAATGGTTTCCTCTCAACGACATCTCATAACCAAACTGGAAAAGGGAGGTCATTGTTCCTGTTGGACAGAAGAGAAAACCGAGGCCTAGAGAGGGTGGGCAGTTCTCCCAGGGTCACGGTCACACAGTGGCAGTTGCATATCGCAGCGGGTCACTGGGGAAGCAGAGTGACTTTCCTGGAAACGAGGCTTCCAGCAGCAGCGCGCGGCCACGCGGCCTTGAGCATGTTTCTCTGCCTCGCTGGGTCTCGGTCTTGTCGCTGACCTTAGGGCTTCCCATCCGTATGGCGACATGGGGTGAGACCTGGCCAGTCAGTGAGGCTGGCGTCCTGCACGACGAGCAGATTGTCCGCCTGACCCTTCCTTCCCCCAACGGCTCCACAGAGAGCCTGGTGCCCGCCTGTCGCTGGTGCCTTCCACGCCTCCTTCCGCCACCACGAACCTCAGGCTGGGCATCCTGAGACCAACCTGCTCACTCACACGCCACCGTTGCTTAGACGTCGCTGAGTTTATTTCTGCCACTACCTTTTCATTGTTAGTATGCGATGCTGGAGTGGTTTGTGTGAGTTTTTAAGATAGTTTATCAAGTTTCCACTTGTTTAGGTAAAAAAAAGAAAAAGTGAATGTGCTTAAAGGAAGGTCAGCCCAAGGACAAGAACTCCATAATATGGCTAAAACTGGGTAGGGGCCCTGCAGCCCCAGGACCCGTCGGGAGAGCCTTGAACAACTGGACACCAGAAACCCTCCCACGTGGGTCCCCAAACACATAGGGAATGGTCACTCCTGGTCCCTCAGGCTGACCCTGGCCCAGCGGAATGGCCGCTTCCACTGCAGTGCCTTCTGCCGACGTCTCGCCTCAGTTCCCCCAAGGGGAAAGGACTGGCCGCGGAGCCCTCCCTTCCCAGCCTCTTCCAACCCCAGGCCCAGGTCCCAGGCCAGACCCCGGTCCCCCAGGTGCCACAGCTAAGTGAGATGTCAGCCCGTCCGTGGCCTCGTTTAGGCTGATGGGCTAATGAGGGGGCATCTGACAGCCCCAAAGACCTGATATGTCTATTTTCAGGAAACGTAACATCTGGTTCCGAGCCCCGGCCCTCTGCCCCGCGCCAGCTGCCCGGCCGCGGCCCTCCCCACCCCGTCTGCGCCTGACAGATCGCCCTTCTGATATCTTTATTGTCGCTTTGAAAAGACGCCAGGGGACCCCTGAGCCGCCATCCTCTCCTGGAGAAATGCGCCCTCCAGGGCGTTCCAATGTCAGCCGGGTTAAGGATGTGACACCAGCGGCAGTTCCTGGCCAGAAGTTGCCCTGTCACTCGGCCGTCTCCATAAATAATGCCCGGCCTGTCCGAGGGCTCCCGCTCAGGACCCGGAGCCGCAGGTGCCGGGCGAGGGCTGCCCGTCCACACTTCCTGCCGGAGGCCAGGTGCTTAGACCAGCTTCGGGAAATAGGCATTTCCGGAAAAAGCCACCAATAAGTAAAGTCAAGCCCCCGGGGCGCCCCCCCCCCCTAGCCTGAGGCCGCGTTCAGTGCTCTCCCGTGCTTCCTGCAGGCACGCTGGGACGATGTGCGTGAACGCCCGCCTTCGCCACCTCCTCACCCGCTCCCACGCGTGCATCCGTCTACAGGACAAATGACCTGGCTTGTTTAAGAAATAAATGGCATGAAAATAAAAAGGGGGAATGTTACAGATTAAAAGACACATAAGAGACTCATAAACCAAATGGAATATGTCAATCTTATTTGGATCCTGGTTTGACGAAATCAGTTATAGGGGAAGAAACCCCACTCTTAGCATGAATAGGAACAACTGAATACATTCTGAGTTAGAAAACGTTAGGGAATTATTGTCCATTCTTTCAGACATGACAGTGGTTTTGTGGTTACTTTTTAAAAATCTGTATCTAAAGTCTGGGATTTCCTAGAAATTATTCCAGGCCACTCCACCCCCACCCCCTACACAGAGACACAGACTTGCGGGTAAAATAAGGCGGAGCGTGACGGGGGCTGACTCCGGGTGGGGCGCGGAGGGTGCGCTGCTGTGCAGGGACTGTGTCAGATCTCTCGTTCTGATGGCTCTGTCGCTGCCCGTAGTTTTGCCTCCTTGGTGCAGGCGAGGTGCCTCAGAGACGTGCAGTCGCCTGGAAGTGGCAGCGCATGGGCCCGAGGCCAGGACTACGTGGTGTCTTAGTCCTGGGGCGCCCCAAAGACACTTCCCACGTTTCCACGGAGGTGGGTCCCTGAACCCACCTGCAGGCGGTCAGACCCTCATGTAAATGCACGTAACAGAGTGCCCAATACCGTAATCACATGTGTGTAACCGCCACGTAACTTACCTGCATGGCACAGCTGTATGTTATGCTTACCTACTTGGTATCATGCAACGCGTTAGATATGTTGTAACATGTAAATACGGTGCGATACGTATTATACAACCTTAGGCCGAGTGAGTACGATGTGCCAGGTGTTACATGTGACTCTATTTGCACGTAATAACCTTGGGGAGATAGGTGTATTAAGTTGTGGTTTTTTAACTGGGATACAATGACACAAACGCTGTGGGAGCTTGAGGGGCACAGTGACGGTGCTGACTGGGTGCATTGACACTTTGCAGCATGATCATGGAAGCGGCAGTCTCCACTAACACCTGTATCACGTTACATAATTACCATTTCTTTTCTGTACTGAGGACAATTCAAATCTAGCCTCTTGGCAACTCTGATGTTTATAATACAGTGTCATTGACTAAAATCGTCGCCCTGCTGTCTTATGTATCTACTGGTTGCAAGTCTGTAGCTTAAACAACACCTCCGTCGCCCCTCCCCCAGCCCCTAGGAACTACCTCCTGCTCTCTGTTTTTATGGCTTTGAGATCATGCAGTATTTGTCTTTCTCTGTCTGGCTTATCTCACTCAGCTTAACGCCCTCAAGGGCCATCCCTGCTGTCACAGGTGGCAGGGATTCCTTCTCTCCCTCGGCTGCAGAGGACTCCAAGGTATGTAGGTGGCCTGACATCACAGCTGGTGCCCAACACTTCCTTCCTCTCCCTGGTTTACTTCTAACAGCTGCTATCATATCAGACACGACATGATGTCACGTAAAGGACTTATTTGTCGTGTGTGTACAGAGTGGCAGGAAATGTCATCGGTTCTGTTCACTCCTGGCACACTATAGGACCCAAGTAGAGCTTTGCTGGGTAATTAAACAAAGCCCGGATTTACACAGACACAGAGACAGCTCCCTGCTCTTAGCAGAGCAGAGACCCAGGTGTCGAACCACTGTCCTCCCGCCACGTCGGGGTGAGCCCTCCCAGAGGAGCTCCGCATGAACGTGCCCAGGGATCACGGGGTTCACCACTCACCCCCCTCCAGGAGCCTTCCCCCCACCTTCACTGGTGTGACCGTTGTCTGCTCACCAGCCTCAGTCCTGGGGACTCAGGTGTGAGCAGAGTGCAGGTCCCTAAGCTTGGGGGCCTTCCTTTCATAAACAGAGAAGCAAACCAGAGACAAAAACTTTTTAAACGACCACAGAAGGAGAGTAGAGACTTAAAAGGAAGGAAAACCAAATTTGTGATGGAGAATGAGAGAGACACACTTTATGCTGGGTGGTCAGGAGAGCGTCTTGAGCAGACGACATTGGAGGTGAGGCCCCTGGAGAATTGGGCGAGACCATTGCACGCTGAGAAGAGCAGGTGCAAAGGCCCTGAGGCTGGGCAAGCCCGACACGTGCAGGGGCCAGAGAGAGAGCTGTGTGGCTGCAGAGGAGCTTGGGGAGGGCATGGCTTCGCCCACCCTGCAGCGGAGGTGAGGGTGCCAGGACGCCAGGTGGGAGGGCATCTGCTCTCCTCGCAGATCAGGCTTCAGGGTCCCAGACATGGCCGCTGAGGTGGCTGCTGGCCTGGGGGAGCAGCCAGGACCCCAGTTCCGTGCCCACCACTCAGAACCCTCTCTCCACCTGAGGCCTCGGTTTGCATAGCCACGGCACCTGCGGTCTGAGGGGTGGCCTGCGGGGCCTTCCAGCCAAGCCACCCGGGATTCCTTCTGCCAGGAGGGCGGAATCACACAGGGCTTCAGGGGCACCTGCTCCCCGGCCTCCCCCACCCCCGCTCAGTGCCCCACATCCAAGAGAAGTCTGTGCCTGAGACACCACTGAGGCTCAGCCTTGTGCGCGGGCTGCCTCCAGCCTGCCCAGCTAGCTGGCACAGCAGCGCCTCCAGGCTGGGCCTCGGTGAAGCTGGAGTGAGGGGTGTCTGGAGCCGTGGGTGGTGCCCGTGCCAAGGGGCACTGGCCACGGAAGTGACGACCTCAGCACTGGGAAAGCAGGGAGGACCAACGGCTCTAACATCCCGAGTTGTGGTCGCTATTGGGGTAAAGACGTCCCTGACTGAGGCTGCACGTGTGAAGCAAAGAATGGAGAAGGTCCAAGCTATTCACACACTCCTGGCCACCCTTAGGGAGTTAGGATTAAAAGTAAGAGAATAAAAAAATTAACCAAGGCGGTAGCAGGCACACTGTGGGCGGGTGTGTGTGTGCGTGCGCGCGTGTGTGCAGATTTCAGTTTGCGCCAGGCAAGTTACCAAACAAAGAAACAGAATATTAACAACTGTCAGAGTGGAAAAGTCAGAATCTAGAGTCATTATAATACATTAATGAGAACATCCAAAGGCTGAGAGGGCAGGAGAAAAAAGCCACAAGTGATAGAGCTGCAGCTAGACAGACCGACCAAGGAGAAAAGATGGGGGACACAGAGTGACCAAACCAGGCACGACAGAAGGGGCGCTCCCCCTGGCCCTGTGAGAACTAAGAGGGTTGTAAGGGAGCGCTACAGGCAACTTTACGCCAACAACCTAGACAATCTAGGGTCAACAAATCACCAAAAGTTAATTAAAGAAAAATATAAATCTGAAAGAAGTGTAGCAAGTAAATAAATAACGATTAAAACCTTCCCACGGGACAAGACGGAGTAGCCGCACTTCCGCCTGCGGCTCTGTGTGCAGGGTCCAGGCAAGGCTCTGAGAGCGGGAGAGAAGAAAGCAGACCAGCTAGAGAGCTCGAGACTCAGGACCGACCCGCCAGAAGCATCGAGGTTCCTTCTTGTCTTGTAGGTCTCACACCGGGCGTGGAAAAGCCAGCGGAAACACCAAGGGGTGCAGGAATTTTAAAGCCCTTCAGAAAGCCTGATTTCTGCAGCCAGAGAACCAAGAAGGACCAAATCTAGCCAGGCAGAACACTTTTAGGCAATCACCGCCTTACTCCAGCCAAACCACCCTCCTCCGACATGGAAAAACGCCCCACTCCTACCAGCAGAGCGCGAGAGGGCGGCCAGAACTGCCCCCCCCCGCCCCCCCCCGCCACCCCGGGCTGGTGTCAGAGGCGGACAAGAGGAAGGCAGGGCTTCCACCCCTGCCTAGTGGTGGTGAGACGCCTCCGCTCGGCGTCGGTGGAGACCCTGTGGGGGCAGCAACACAGACCCCCCGCCCCGTCCGTCTCATGTCAGCAGGCGCCTAGCGGGAGACTTCAGCGCCCGGCAGCACCAAGGCGCTGGCCCTGAAGGTACCAGGGAAGCCCATGCCCCTGGCAACAGAGGGACCACTCGGCTTCCCCGACAGCGCAGGGTGGGGGGGCCCTGCTAACGCCAGGTGTGTAAGTGAGGTGCCGACACTCAGCGTGACGCACAGCATGTCCCAGATACCCCTGGAAGCCTCAGCCAGAAAAATCTCAGCCTGAAGAAGACAAGACACAAAAGACGCCCACCCGTAGAGGACACAGGGGTCAGAGTGACCCGGCGAGCATGCCAAAGCGGCTTCAACAAGCAGCTGCGAACACGCCGGGGACAAGCGGGAAGAAGCAGAAAGCCTCAGCGGAGAGATAGGAAGGCTCGGCGAAGAGATGGAAGACATATTTTTTTTAAATGGGGACTTCATAGCTGAAAAATACATAACTGAAATTTTACAAGCTCTGTGCGTGGGCTCCACGGCAGAATGAAGAGGACAGAGGAAACGCTGGTGAACCTGAAGACAGAGCAGCAGACACTGCTGTATCTGAACAACAGAAAGAAGATAAACTGGGCGAAAAAAAGGCCCATGAGACGGTGAAAAAAGCTCTTACATTTATGCCATCAAAGTCCCAGCAAGAGAGGAGAAAGACAGTGGGACTGAAAAAGGATTCAAATAACAGTTCAGAAAATCTCTGTGTTTCGCAAAGACACAAACTTACAGACTTAAGAAGTCGAACAAATGCCAGATAAGATTATCTCAAAGATATTCACACAAAGACACGCCAGGATGAAACTTCTGAAAAATAAAGATAAGGAAAACAATCTCCAAAACAGGTAGAGAAACACAACACCTTCCCTATAAGAGAAAAACCATTCAAGTGGGAATGGATTTCGCACTGGAGACCCCGGAGGTCAGAGGGAGCAGCACGGTTTTCAAAGCGCTGAAAGGAGGGAAGCCCTAACCTAGAGTCCTGCACCCAGCAAACGCATCCCGCAGAAACGAAGGCAAAATCAAGACGTTCTCCGATGAAAGGAAACCCAGAGAAATTACTTAAAAGTGGCCAAAGGGAGGTCTTTAAGGAAACACAAATGATAAAAGGGATTTCGGAACATCAGGAAGGAAGAGCAGGAAGAGGAAAAAGTGGGTCTTTCTTCTCCTGAGGGTTTAGATTCCGCTAGCTGCTCGCAGCAAAGCCTGCAGCACTGTGTGATGTAGTCCTCAGTGCAGGTCGAGGAAATGTGTGAGACCACTGTATTATAAGCAAGGGAGGACAGACGAATGTAAAGAGAGAAGGCTGCTGACACTTCATCCACACTAGTAAAAAGCCATCACCAGGAGGTTATGATAAATCCTGTGTGTATCATGTGATCTCTGTAGCAGCCACTAAAAATTTATACAGAAAGACAGACACAAGCACACGGCAGGTAAATCAAAACGGGATTCTGACAATGGTCCAGGTAACCCCCAGGAAGGAGGAACCGGAAATGCAGGAATGAAAAACAGGAAACAAATAGGAAATAGGATGGCAGGCTTAAGTCTTTAAATGTTCAATAGTTAATTATATTTCATGTAAATGGAATTAAATCAAATGTAAATTAAAAGGCAGACTGGCAACTGTAGACTTTTCTGCAAGAAACTCACTTAAAGACATAGGTAGGCTGAAAGGATGGGAAAGTTGCATTATGCAAACACTCGTCCAAAGAAAGCAGGAATGGCTGTTTAACATCAGCGGAAGTAACACCACGGAGCTACAGTGACCAGGACTGTGTGGTATTTGGTGAAGAGATGGACCCGTGAGTCAATGGAGTAAAACAAAGGACTCAGAAATGGACCCACACAAGGTTTTTGACAAATACCCAAAAAACCATTCAGCAGAAGAAGGCTGGTCTCCTCCACAAATGGTGCTGTGGCAGCTGGGTATCCACAGGTAAAGAAACGGACCTAGACGTAAGCCTCACCCCTCCTCAAAACTGGACCATAGGCTCACACGCAAACCACGACACTAAAAAGCGTCCGGGAGAAACCCTAGGGGAAAGACAACCTGGGCTTCGTGAACAGCCCTGAAATATGATGCCAAAGCATGACCCACAGAAGGAAAAAAGTCAGTTTACTGAATTCTTCAAAATTTAAAACTTACGCTCAGCAAAACTTCGTTAAGAGGATGAAAGAAAATGAACAGACCAGGAGAAAGCATTTGTGACCATGCATCATGCCAAGGACTCATATCTACATGATGTAATTCTCAAATCTCCACGACAACAACAAAAAAGGAGAGCGAGAGAGAGAAAAGTAAGCAGTCAAATTTAAAAATGGGCAAAAGACACAAAGAGACATTTTCCCAAAGAGTCTATATGTGAAAGGATGTTCGATGCCATCAGTGACAGGGGAACAGCAAGCTAAGGGCAGGGTGGACTGTCTCTGCACACCTGTTATCACAGCTCACATGGAGGATGGTGGGAAATGCCAGTGAAGATGGAGAGAACCAGGCTCTTTCGCACGCTGCCCGTTAGCACAAAAAATGCTGCAGTTTCCCTGGAAATAGTTTGGCGCTTTCTTTTGAAACTACAATCCAACCCCACAACCACACGTCTGGGCATTTCCCTTAGAGAAGGGAAAGTCTATGTCCGCACCAAAGCCTGTACACAGATGTTCACAGCCGCCTTCTGTGTCACAGGCAAAACCTGGACTCAACCAGAATGTTCCTCAACAGGTGAATGATTAAACAAATACTGACACATTCACATCAGGGAACACGACTCAGAAATAAAAAGAAATGAGCTACAGCCACGTGCAACAACTTGGATGGAAGTCAAAGGCATTACACTGAGTAGGGGACGAGCCAGTCCCAGGGAGCAGACTGTACGGTTCCGTACATACGTGACATTCCCAAAGTGACGAAATTATAATCATGGAAAAAAGATGCGTGGTTGCCAGGGCTTAGGGTGGAGGGGAGGGTGTGACTGCAGCGGGGCAGGTTAGAGTTTCTCAGGGATAATGGAATATTCCTGTATTCTGACCGTGACGATGGTGACATGAATGTGCGCATGCGGCAAATTCCACAGAACTGTAAGCACGCTCCTCCCCCCGCTCCCAGCCCCCCGCAAAACGCGTGCATGTAAAAACTGGTGCATTTGGATAAGGCATATAGTTCAGTTTCGTGCACTGCGTCACTGTTAATTACCTGGTCGGGGGCGTTGTATTGTGGTTATGAAGATGTTAGAGTGGCTGGGGGAGGGGGCCAGGGGAGCCCTCTGAACTGTTTCGGCAACTACTATGTAAGTCTAAAGATCTCTCAAAACAAAAACTTTTAAAATATGCAGAGAAGTATAAATGAGTACTGATAATACTAATACTGCTATAATTAATACTGAGGTGTTAAAATATACGTGGAATTAAAATAAATGACAGCAACAACATAAGAGTCAAGGAGCTAATTTGAATTCAGATATGCCGAAGAGCTTGCGCTGTCCAGGAAACGGTGAAGCGCCAGTTAATATGAGACTTGGATAAATGAAGGATGCGTATTGTGATCTCTAGGGTAACTTCTGAAAGAATAATAAAACAGTGTATACTTTCCAAACAGAGGAAAACAGAATAATAAAAAAATTCTTAAATAGATATGTAAGTGTCACCAAAGTCGAGACTAAGGAAATGGCACAGGTTGGACAATGAAAGAGTGCTTGGTAAGATGCTAAATTTACACCTAAATGTAGCGACCATTACAGAAAATGCAAATTGACTCAAAACCTCCAATTATAAGAAAAAGATTGCCAGATTGGATTCTTAAAACTATCACTATATGCTGTTTTCAAATGAACAAATGAACTGACCTACAAAACAGAAACAGACTCAGACATAGAGAACAAACTTCTGCTTAGCGGGGGGACAGGGGTGGGAAGGGATAAATTGGGAATCTGAAAATTGCACCTCTTGGGAAGTGATGGAAATGTTAGCTATCTTGATGGTGGTGGTGGTTTCATGGGTGTGCACAGCTATCAAAGTTCATCAGATTGTACACCTGAGATGTGTGTAGCTTACGGTACAGGAACCAACCACAATAAAGATGTCAAAAAAAAGACACATAAGAAATAAAAGGTAATTGACAGACTGAGAGCTCAGGATGGAGCATAAGCAGGCCAACAGCAAGACCAAAAGTCAGCAGGTGCGGTTATGTTATTACTAAGCAAACTGGACACTAAAGCAAAACGTATTAGTAGAGGTACAGAGTGGGGCACTTCGTGCTGTTAAAAACGCAAGGAGCTGGAGAAAAGCCGAGGGGCAGGTGAGGTGTGTCTGAAGCCCGTGGGCCCTATGATGAAGAAGATTTTCGCGTTGGGAGTCAGAAGGGCGAGTCGCCTTTGGGCTCCTCCACCAGCCCTCAGGGAGACAGTAATAGCGGCAAGTCCCAGCCTGGGTACCACATCTGAGACCAGGATCTCCAAAAGGTGCCCAAAGCTGCCGGCGTAAGGGATGTAGTCAGATTCCATTGCTCAGGAAAAATGGCTTGAATGACTGAGACAGGTGAACAGTTTCACTTAACACAAAAGAAACCAGTAAAAGAGGAATGGAGGAACAGGGAAGACTTAAGACATGTAGAAAACAAAAAGTCAGGTGGCAGATGCAAGTCCAATTATACCAGTAACGGGCACTAAATGTGAGTGTATGAGATGACCCAACCAAAGGCAGAGGTTGTCAGGCTGGACTTTAGCAGTGAGCCCCAACTCTCTGTTATGTACAAGAAAAACACCTTAGGCTTGAAGACACAAAGAGACTCACAGTGAAAGGAAGGGGAGAGATGCATCACGCAAACACAGCAACCACAAGAGAACTGGGACGGCTATCCTAACATCAGAGAAAAACAGACTTTAAAGCAAACCATTACTGGAGACAAACAGAGGTTAAAGGAAGAGCTGATCCATCAGGAAGACATAATAACTATAAACATACGTGCACCTAACAACAGAGCCCCAAAGTACACGAAGGAAAAAGTGACACAATTGAAGGGAAAACATAGCTACATCAATAAAAACTGGAAATTTCAATAAAAATCGTTGCATTCAAAATGAATAGTACACTTAGGCAGAAGAGCAAAAAGGAAATTATTTGAACACCATAAACCAACTAGACCTAACAGACACCTGTGGAGCACTGCACCGAGCGACGGCAGGACACGGGCTCTTCTCAAAGGTACGGGTACCCGTGGAACGTTCTGTAAGTCAGGCTACAAAACAAACCTCAACACATTTAAAGGGATAGAAATAACACTAACTATGTTCTCCAACCACAATGGATTTAAATCAGACATCAGTAACAGAAAGAAATTTGGGAACCCCACAAACATGTGGGAATTAACCAACACACTCCTTCACAACCAACGCAGCAAAGAAGAGGTCACAGGGGAAATTAGAAAACACTGTGAGGGAAATGAAAAATACTTCAAACGGATGAAAACAAAGACACAAGATTCCTAAACCCTGGGCTGCAGCCGACGCTGTGCTGAGAGGGAAATCTGTAGCTGTCAGTGCCTAGACTTAAGAAGGGGGACGATCTCGAACCAAGAACCGAACCATCCACCTTAAGCCTCTGGGACAAGAAGAGTCAGTTCTTCTAAAGTAAGCAGAAGGGAGGAGATAATAATGACTGAGAAGAAAATTAATGAAACAGAGAACAGAAAAGCCACAGAGAAAATCCAAGAAACCAAAAGCCGGTTCTCGGAAAAAAAATCAACAAAACTGACGAACTGCTAGACTGGTGAACCAGGAGAAAACAGAGGAGACTTGAATTACCAGGGTCAGCAGCAAAAGAGGGGACATTACTACCAAGCTCACGGAAGTAAAACGGAACACTGCGAACAGCTGTACACCAGCAAATTCGATGGCCTAGAGTAAGCAGCAGAGGCTGGTTATATAAAGCTGGGACACAGGGGAGGGGCTGGGGGCCGGGAGTGAGCGTGGTGTTTCCAAGCAAACCCCGTTCCTCCTGCCCCAGGTTGTGCAGAGAGGGTCCTGGAGATCTAGGGTCTCTTCCAGGCTCTGCCACCAGCCAGCTGAGCCCTTTGACGCCCTCCCCGCTTTCTGGGCCTGTTTACCCCTAAGATGACCATGTTGTTGGACTGGATGAAATTTCCCCAAAATGTGGGTGTGACAATCTGCATTAAATACACTGAGTTCCAAGGTGGGAAAGATGGTACCCATCCACATTGTTTTAGTCCTTGTAATTAGCTCACAGAAAAACTGCCAGCTTGGTGCTGCAAGCGTCAGCTTCCCTCTAACATCTGCTGGTCCCCCTGGAACAGAGAGCAGGCGGACTTCGAGTGCAGGGGCCTCCCCCACAACAGGACCCGCCGGGACTTCTTGGCCTGGTCTGTTTGCACGTGTCATGGCTACCTTCTGCTTACAGGAAGTGCTGGAGTGTATTTTTCATTTAAATTCACTTAAGTAGAAAAGTTAATTTGAAAACTAACATTTAGAGGGAAAAAAATCATGCTGTAGGAAAATGTGCATTGCGCACATCAGATTGTCTTTAGAACAGGGAAAATATTCAAACTCACAGTCTGTATTGTACTTAGCGACACAGACTAATAGTTGTGGCCCACGGGGAGGGGCCAGGTGGTGGGAGACGGGGCCAGAGGCAGACTCACCCGAAAGTGTTCATTAAACTTTTTGATTTTTGAACCATGTGAGCAGAACTCAGATCCCCCCAAAATTCAATGAAAAGATAAATTTAAAATTAAGACAAGCGTGAAGTAAATGACAGGAATGCTCCCTCCCAGGGCGGAACATCTCCAAGGTGGCGCCCAAATGGGCGAGGTTAGAGAGCGGCTGGGCTGGCCAGGGGCTGCGGTCCCCGCCGGCTCTGGCCACGGCAGTGGGGTCAGATTCCCGGGCACGAGGCCTACACCCCACCTCCACTGGGTCCCGGGAGGAGCCTGGGCGAGGCTCCCTCAGCCAGTGGGGATCCTGTCCCTGCACAATGCCCTGTCTGTCCGGTGCCCGGGCAGGCCGCTGGCCAGGCACTCCCTCCCGTGCTTACCCCCGGACTCTCAGGCCCCCACGTCCCTGCCAACCCCAGCCTGCCTCCCTCCGGGAGCCTCTGTTCTCATGTTCACCTGAGAAGGTAATGACAAGAAACAGCCCAGCTCCTCCCCTGTATCAGGCCCTGCGCAAGCGTCTCTATACATTCCCTCATTCAGCCTGCAGTGCAGCCCAGTGGGACACCATCTCCATCCTCCTACTCCTCCTCACCAGCATCACCAACATCGTCCCACTTTCCAGGCGCTCACACAGACACAGGTCCGGTAACTTGCCCGAGGACACCCAGGGGAAAGGCAGAGCCTGGATCTGAACCCAAGCCACTGAGCCCTGAATCCAGAGTCCCTAGCTGCTTACACAGCCAGCTGGACAGCCCAGGGCTGTGTGAGGGCCTTGGGTCTCAGACTGTGGAGTTCCAAGTGGGACCTCGAAGCCCAGAGAGGGAAGGGCCCTGCCCAAAGTCACACAGCAAGTCAGTGACGGGTAGGACAGGCAGGAGGCCAGACCTCAGCCCTGGGTGATGGAATCCCTCAAAAAAGACTGCCCCGTCCACAGGGGCGTCCTCATGCACCTGTTTCATCAGAGAGAGGGTGCACGCACAAGTGTGTGTGTGTGTGCCCATGCGCGTACGCCTGAGCCTAGATTCCCAATAGGGCAGTTCTGCTGCCAAGTGTCCACTCCTCACTGCACCCGGAGCCCCCACCCCCGCAGCCAGGCCCCCTCCTCATTGTTCCCGTCTCACCTAGAAGAACACACGCATTTTTCTGTTGGTGACACACCCTTCTCCCCGCCGCAACCCACCCAGGGGAAATTGAAAAGAAAAGAAAAAAGCAGCCAGGAGATTGGGGTTGGAATGTATGTAGCAGGGAGACCCAGTCAGGCAGAGAGAGGGGCCGAGACTGGGGCTCCCTTGAACTTGAGTGGGGTCTCAGAGCCTCAGTTTCCTCAACTGTAAACAGGGTTCCCAAAACATCCTTGGTGGCCCAGTGGTCAGGGTTAAACAGATTTACGTGAAATGGCCTCGCTCAGTGCCTAACACATAGTGGGTGCTAATGGAGGTGAATTTCTCTTCTCTGGGCCTCAGCTTCCTCATCTGGAAAATGGGGGTAATCGCACCCCCCACCGAGGTTTGTCAGGAGGATTACATGGGTTAACAGCTGTGAAGCACGTGGGAGGGGACGTCCACGCTACGTGACCGCACGTCCTGATTTACAGCCTTCATCCCGGGCAGTGATGAATAGTGCCCCATTTGTGCTCAAACAGTCCTCATCTGGAGGAAAAGCTACATACACCCTGTATCAAAACGCTAAATAAATAAATCGTAAACACACAAGAGACCGTGGCCTCCCAAATCCTTGTCCCCCTGTGCTGCTCTTCTGCACAGGACCCAGTCTCCATCCGGTCCCTGCGTCTCTCCTGGGGTGGGACTGCCCCTCTCAGAGGACAGGACCCCGCAGAGGCTGGGAGGAAGTGTTTGGGGCTGCCACCCAGCACAGACCAGCTGAGGCCTTGTACAGCCGGGAGGACTGAGGCCTGGAGGGTGGACTGCAGGCAAGTCTGTGGGGTTGAGTATCTGGGAGGGAGCGTGCGGTGTCGCCTGGCGCTGGAGATGCCCGGGCGGCGGGCCACCTAGTCCGCACTGTTTGGACAGATGTGATCCCTCTGGCCGAGGTTAATGTGATTCCCACTGGCTGGGGGCTGGGGGCTGGGGGCTGGGGGCTGGGCCCACCCGACAGTAACTGGATCCTGAACTCCTCTTCCCAGCCCCAGACACTCCTGTCTCAGGATTCGGCAGGTGAAGGCGGGCAGGCTGGCTGGTGGGGCCCCCGAAGCCATCCTTATGTCTTTTTCATGGATGGAGAAACTGAGGCTCAGAGAGATCACACAGGCCAAACAAGATGGCGCCCCAGGGCTCCACTGAGAAGACAGGGGTCCTAAATGCACAGGAGATCAAGCTGCCTGTTGTAGAAATGCCATTTTCATTTTTAGTTTTAAATAGCCCTTCAAGGCAGGCCCTTCTCCAACGGAACCCTTGGTGTCAGCAGCAACTCCGTGTTTCAGTGGTGGTGTCCCATTTCTCAGATGCAGAAACTGAGAAGCCAAGAGGTTTGCTGACCCGGCAGTTGGCAGAGAAAGGAGAAGGACCCAGGAGAACTTGACTGCAAAGTTCACCCCACCCACGTCCCATCGTTCCATCGTAAGGCGCCACCCAGACCCCTGCGTCCATGAGTCTCCGGCTTGCTCTGTGTAGCCCACAGCCTGGACCGAGGGAGGGCCCCTCTCCTCCTCTTCCCTGCAGGAGCATCTGAGGGCAGCAAGGCTCAGGATGTGGGGGGCTGTGCCTGAGCAGCATCCAGCTGGGCCCTTCGGCAGCTGAGGGTGGGAGCCCCCGTTCCCAACTGCTCCCGCCTGAATGGCCACCTCCCACCGCGGAAACCCGGGCCAGGTCCAAGTCCAGTCAAAGGACCCAGCAGCCCCGCTTTCATGCCGCTCCCTTTGGGGAGCTCAGTACTGACCCCAGCTCTGCCCTCTGCCTGCCCCACCCGCCCCAGAGCAGCCCTGCCCAGGCGGGGTGGGGGTGGGGGGACAGGAGCAGATGCCAGTGGGCTCTAAATGCCAGGAGAAGTGTGAGCGCCAGCTGAAGCACGGTCGGGAGGCACCAAAGGCGTAAGCCCAGGAGTGGTGGGAGCTTTAGGAAGGACATCCCAGCGGCCGAGCTGAGGGTAGGGGAGCCTCGAGGAGGCAGGGAGGCTGGGCCAAGGTTCAGGACGCAGGAGAGGAGGCCAGAACTGAGGCAACCCACATGGTAAAAGAAAGATAGCAGGGATGAGGCACAGAGAGCCTGGGCAGAACATGGGATGGCATGGCGGGGAGTGCGGAGGAGGGCACCCAGCTGCCCAGAGGCTCCTCTGCCTCACCCTCCGCCCCCACCTGCTAGCCAGGCCACCCAGGGCCCACAGCAGCCAGTGTGGGGGCAGCTGTCTGCCCTCAGGCATCATCCCCTGACTCAGTTCCCTCATCCTTCCTAACGGAGCTAAAACGAGTAAAACTTGAAAGGGTTAAGAGCCGTGTCGGGCAGTCAGCCCCCAAAATGAATGTTGCTGCTGTCACCGGTGTTATTCCCCGCTTCTGGGCTGAATGAGCGGCTGGGGCACCAGGCAATGAGGGGCGGGGGCAGGGGGAGCAGGACCAGGGCAGGTCCCTCTGAAGCAGACGGGGTCTCCCGTCCAGCCCAGGCAGGAATTACCATCACAAGGCAGTGGTGAGCTCACCCAGCCGCCCCGCTCAACAATACACAATCAGCCCATAAATCCCCGGGGATGCTGAGAGCCCGGCTTCCATTTGAATATGAAAGGGTGAGAAACAAAACCGCATTCTGGGGGCCCTGGGGCTGGGACGGAGGGAGGGCGGCTGAGCGCAGCCAGGCTGGGTGCGCACACGGGACGGCGTACACAAATACACACACACACACACACACAAGCGCGCAGACACGTACACCTGCAGAGACACACAAAAGCAAACAGAATCACAGACACACACAAAAGCACATGGGACACTGCCCACAAACAGTCCCCTTCTGCCCCCTCCACGGCTGAACAGTAACAGCAAGACAACGGTCACGGCCCAGCTGAGCAGAGCCTGGACGGCGCACAGCCCACACCCTCCGTGTTCAAGACTTTTTTTAAAAGAGTGTTTTTTTTTTTATCTCAAATTCATTTCTTGGGTCCGACTGTGACGGAAGTTGGATCTCAGTCCACTTGGGGACACCCACCTTTCCCCGGAGATGTGCACCCCTCAGCCCGCTCCTGTCTTTCGGGAGGACCCTCCGGCCCGGCGTGCCTTCTCCCGCCCGGACGGGGAGACCCCACCAGGCACTGCTCCCGCGGCGCGCAGGCCAAGCCCGGCTGCTATCAGGGCTCCGCAGCCCACCTGCGGCCTAGGCCTGGGGGCCTGGTGCCCGCCCGGAGCGGGAAGCCTCACTGCGGGTCGGGAGAGCTGCTGGAGACTCCAGGCTCTCGCTGCGAACGCAGCAGAAGGTGCCGCGGGAAGAATCCGGGTCCCCGGAAGTCGTGCTGCCTCTGCACCACCAGCTGTGCAGCACGCACGGCCTCGCTGTGCTCATCGGTCCCCTCGTCCGTGACACGGGACAGGGTTCCAGGAGGTAACACGTGTGGAGCGACCAGAACAGCACCCAGCACAGAGTACGCGCCCACGAGAACTTCCATTCCTAGTGGGTCTACGCTTTCGAAACCCCCAAAGCCAGGAAGACGCTGGCTCGCTGAATTGCGGGCAGAAGACAGGGAGGGCCCAGGGGAAGCGCAGACCACCTGGGGGAGGGAAGCTCCCGGTCAGTATCAGATCTGCGTCGCTCAGAGTCTCCCCCGCGCCCAGCCCCACACCAGGTCCTCCACAGTCAGGAGCTTCTGCAAACCTCCCGACAGCCCTGTGAGGTCCCGCCCCCCGCCCTCACCTCCACCGTCAAGGTGGGGAACTGAGGCCCCGCAGGCAGCACACCTGGCCTCCGGTCCAGAGCTGGTAAATGCCAGAGCTGGGGATCAGGCCCAGCCTTTGAACACAGACCCAGACAAAGGCACACATGCGTGTGAGACACGTGCACACACACCGACACAATTCCCCTTTGCAGATCAGGCCCAGCTCTTGGGCTGCAGTGTGTCCCTTTTACAGACAGAGAAACCAAGGCCCACTGAGAAGACAGCCACAGAGCTCGACACGGCCCCGCCCTCCAGGCCTCCTTCCCCACCACCACAGCACAGGGGCGTCTGGGGGAGGCCTTGGCCACGAGGCCTCGAACGCCCCAGGAGCCTCACACAACCACGCATTTCTCTCACGGATGGAGGAGCAGCCTGAGAGGGCCTCCGTGGTTCATCGCAATTTCTGCGGGGTGGTTTTGGGGCCAGGGGACAGCAGGGGGCAGAGCTGGGACTGAAGGCTGGAAAGGGGGGAGACTGGGTGAGGGGGAAGTCAGTGCCCCTCATGAGGACGCCTTCTCCTAGTCAGGGAGTCCAGAGGAAGGGCGAGTGAGCGTCCCAGCAGGGGAGGTGGGCGAGTCAGGGTGGGGGGGCTCCCCGGGGGCGGCGGCCAAGGGGACGTGGGGACTCTGCCCCGGAAACATGCACTGTAGCATCTCCAACAAGGGCCATCATCAGGTTGCCTGGACTGAGTCAGAGGCCAGCGAGCAAAACGCACCCCTGACGGTGGTTCCCAGGGGACCCTCAACACCACAGGATGCTCTGCTACACGTAATCTTGGGGGTGCCACGTGGGAGGCTCCCCCCACCACCCGGACTGCGGGGCTCGGCAAGCCCACCTGGTCTGGCCACGTGGCCCCTGACCGCTGTCTCCTGGCTGGACGTACTTCTCCCATGCCAGCCCCGTTCAGGTCCTCACACGCAGTGCGGCTCGCTCCCCCAGACTCAGGGTCTCAGCCCAGCCTGGCTCCATCCCAGGACCACCCTGGTCTCCACTCTTTGCCCATCTGACCCCTCCCACCTGTGAGCTGGAGCACACCGTTCTCACCGCACACCTGACTGTCTCCGTAGCCCTCCCCACGTCCCCCCGGGTGTGCTGTGTGTCTGTCTGTGTCTGTGACGTCTGCTCCCCTCGGAGACTGTCAGCTCCGGGAGGGCTGCTCCCACGTGGCACTGAGCCTGGCGGGTGAACCACCCCAGGCAGGTGGGGTGGGGGACCCAGGACGAGAGTTCTGTTGTGGAGCACAGCGGACCAGAGCTGCCCCCCAGATCAAACTCAAAAGCTTCTGGACAGCGAGGGAACCACCAGTGATGCTAAAAAGGCAACGCACCTAATGGGAGAAGCTATTTACAAATCTATCTGATTTTGGGTAACCAAAATACATAGGAACTCTAACAACAAAACAGGAAAAAAACTGAACAACTTGATTGGAAAATGGACAGAGGATCTGAACAGACATTTTCACAAAGAAGACGCACAAACGGACAACAGGCACATGAAAAGATGCTCAACGTCATAAATCACCAGGGAAACGCAAAATGAAACCAAAAATGAAGCGTCGTCTCACACCTGTTGAGAGCGGCTGTCATCAAACGGACGAGAAACAACAAGTGCTGGCGAGGACGTGAGGAAAGGGAGCCCTGTGCGCTGCTGGTGGGAAGGCAGACTGGTGCGGCTACAACGGAGGCTCCTCAGAAGACTAAACACAGAACTGCCGTGGGGTCCGGCAGCCCCACTCCTGGGGACTTCCCTTAAGGAAACAGAAATACTAACTCAAAAAGGTACTTGCACCCCCTGTTCACAGCAGTCAGGACATGGAAACCACCTCAGTGTCCATCACAGGGGGCCGGGTAAGAAGCTGTGGCATGCGCTCACACACACACACTGTTCATTACTCAGCCATGAACGAGAACGAAACCTTGCCATCTGTGACCACATGGACGGATTCTGAGGGCACCGTGCTAAGTGAAGTAAGTCAGAGAGAGACAGACAATGACCATATGATCTTTCTTACACATGGGATCCAAAAAAAAGCCCCAAAACTGAACTCACAGAACCAGAGAACAGACCGGTGGTCGCCAGGGGCAGGGGTGGAGGGTGGGGAAACGGGTGAAGGGGGTCAGAAGGGACAAACTTTCAGTTCTAAGAGACGCAAGTCCTGGGGATGCCACGTAACTGTGGTTAATAAGACTGCATTGCGTATTTGTTGCTGAGAGAGGGGATCTTTAAAGTCCTCACCTCAAGAAAAGAAAACTTGTCACTTCACGGTGAAGGAGGTTACCCAGACTCACCGTGGTGATCCTTTGGCGATTTACACACGCATTGAATCGTTATGTTGTACTAACGAAACCAAAATAGTGTTACATTGTGTGTCAGTTACATCTCAAAAGAACAAGTGTGTCCACTGGGACCTCGCTCCTCCTGGGAGCCTTCCCCAGCTCAGCCCCTTGCCGCCCCTCCCCCGGGCTCTGTGCGCATCCCCCAGGCTCACGGTTCTGGGCCTTTGGCTGAGAATGCCCATAATGACAGCACAGGGAGCTCGCAGAGTACATCGCAGGTGGTCGTCCGGCCCTGGCCTCCCTCCGGAGGAAGGGACCCAGATGTCCCCTCCTGCTGCCCGGACAGAGGTGGGACTGGACTGCCCCACCCAGGGCTCTGGATCTGAAACGTGTCTTGAGGGGCAAGGGGCTTTGGACTCATTCCGGAACCTCAGGAGCAGTGTCCCCACATGGTCCCTGAGGCCCTGACAGGGCTGTGTTCTCTGGCCTCAGTGGCCTTGGTTCCAAGTACCCCGAGCATGGTTCTCCAGCCTCCCTGTCCATTCCGCTGAGCCCCTAAAAGCCTTCTGCAGCAGTTAGGACACCTTCAGCTGCGTGGAATAAAGTCCCATTTCCATGCTGGACCAGACAGGGTTTTCCTCTGGAAGGGGACAGGCCAGGGCTGGGGCAGCTGCTGGAGGAAGTGGCCAAGGGCACAAGCTCCTGCCGGCTCCAGGACCACCATCCTTCGAGGATGGCAGGAGGAAGATGGGAAGGTGAAGGGGCAGGCCTGGCTGGCAATTTTAGGAAAACAACAGCCTTTTAAGAACCCACTAAGCAGACTCCCACTTACATCCCATCAGGCAGAACTGGTCCCAGGGGCAGGGAGTCTGGGAAAGGAGTGGCAGGGGTCCACGGTCCCTCTGAGCCAAATTGGGGTTCAGTCGCAAGGAGGGAGGAAGGGAAAGACGTGGGGGAGGGAAGTAGCAGCAACCAGCTAGCACACCTTCCAGAACACTTCTCTTCCGCCCAGGCCAGGGCAGCTTTGGGGCCATCGTAGCTCAGATCTGCAGCCATATGGGGGGGACTTCATCCAGTCTGAGTGCCAGGAATCCCTCCCCAAGGGTGACATCCAGGCTGAGGTCTGAAGGGTACCGGGGTGAACTCGGCAAAGGCACGCAGGAGGCAGAAGGCACAGGATGTAGGTCCTGAGGGAGGAGACAGCCTAGGATATTTGAAGAAGAGGAAGCATGATCTGAGAAGAGAGAGCAGGGGCCGGTGAGAGGGGACAGAGGGTCAGAGAGACAGGAGAGACCCTGGGGCTGTGGTGACAGGGTGTCAGAGCCCTGTCAGCAGTGGGACCACCCGCTTTCCCGCAGAAGAAGAGCCCAGCCAAGCTCAAAGTGGGGCAAGACAGGTGTGTGCATTAGTCAGGACAAATCAACCTTGTAACAAAGAGTCCCCAAGTCACAGTGCATTCAAGCAACTACAGTTTTCTTCTCAATCACATGGACTCGGGCAGGGGGCACAGGGCTCAGCTCCCTCAAGTCACCCTGGGGCCCCATCTCCTTCCATTCTGCCCTCCTCCACCTTCAACACGTGGCAGCCAAGTTCACCTCAGCCTCATCCAGCTTGGGCCTGGATGTGGAGGATGGTGCAGGGCCTGGGGGCCTGCAGGTGGTGAGTGCCCCTCCGCCAACATTCCTTTGGCCGTAACTCAGTCACACAACCCCAGCTAAATGCAAGGGAGTACGGCCGCGTGGAGCACCCAGGGGGACAGGAAGCGACACTGACGTCTCTGTACAAGTGGTAGTCTTTGCCATAGTCCCCCCCTCCAGCCAACACACATCTGTGAGTGTCCTCCCTCCTAAACGTAGAAGAAACTCACCGTCTTCCCAGGGAGGCACCCAGCGTGCCATCCGGTCACTGCACGGCCTGGAGGCCTCTGAGCTGGAAAGGAAGCCACACACACGCACAGTGCACGGTGGTGGAGTCGGGGTAAGGTAACAGTGAAATCTCTGATTCGGCAGAGGGAAGGATGGACCACCGCCTCGAGTTAACCTCGGGGGACAGCGACCACGCAGGACGGCCCGTGACTAGGCTCTGGCCCTGCTCCCCTGGAGAGCTCCTTGTCCATTTTTCTCCATGTCCCCTGGCTCCACCCTTTAGGAGTTTCTGAGGTAGGAGAAGGGTAGTACGTCCCTGCTGGCCGCTGTAGAGTTTCCAGAGAGCTGGGGGCACATGGGTTACTCTAAGCTTCAGTCAAAGACTCTTCTTGTGGCCCAGGATCAACATGTTGTTAGCAATGCAATCCCCTCCAAGCCTAGTTTTCTGATCTATTTGCTTCTGGTCAGTTCCGTGAGCCCAAGTCTAGCCCTGTTTGTTCCTCCCCCGCTTCTCTGCCTCCCTGCCTCGCCCTCCCCACTTAACCCCAACAATCCTGAGCCAGGCAAGTGGGTGGAAATATCACATCCTTCATCCAATCTTCAGGCAGCCCGAGGGTTTTCTTAGTCATTCTTACTGCTGTTTCAGATGCAGAAGCGGCTGGCTTTTCCAGTACTGAAAACCCCTGTCTCTCTTCCCTTTTGTTCCTGCTTCAAACCAGCTGTTGCTCTTTCTTGTAATATCTTGCCAAAAGCAGCCAATAGTGGCCAAGACACACTAATCTGTTAATTCTTTTCAACCACTTCTCCCAGAACTATAGGCTCAGCGCCCACGTGCTCGGCCTCCCAAGTTATCCCCGGCAGCGGGTCTCCCAGAGGGTCGACCCCTTCGTCACACGGACGCCAGATTTCAAGACTCTGGTCCGAGTTCCCGCCGGGTCCGCCACTCCACAGCCGAGCCAGCGTCGCCCACCTGAGGTCTTACGGGGACGCTGCACTTCCAAAGTGTCGGGAAGGACAGCCGTAACAAAGAGCCCGAAGCCTCAAGGGTGCGTCACGACCGAGGCCTTTCCTCCCCTCTCTCACAGCTCAAGGCGGACTGGCCAAGGAGCGCAGCCTCGCGCGCTCACTTGGGGACCGCCCCGTGCAGGGGCACCTGTGTGGCCTGGAGGCCACCCCGGCGTTGTCCGGCCGGTGAGCGGAGACAGCCATGTCGGGCAGGACGCCTTTTCTGGGCCAGACCTGGAAGCAGCGTGCATCCCTGCTGCCCACGGCCCCACGGCCGGAACCCAGTCCCCAGCTGCGAGCCGGCCTGCGCTCCGCCCAGAAGCCCGGATTCTGCCGGGACATAGGCACCCTCCAGGGATCCCACTTATGTGACACCTCCCCCCACCTCCAGGGCGTAACTGGCAAGTGCCTGCCCTGCAGTCTGCATAAGCCTCCTCCTGACCCTCTTCCCTGAGGGTGGCAGCGGCTCCCGGCCATTTCCTGCAGCTGCCACCATCTCCACGCGCCCAGCACGGCGCTTCCCAGAGCCTGGCCCCAGAGACGCGCTCGTCAGCGTCAGTCAAAGATATGAACACCGGCGGGGACCTGGGCTCCCTGAAGCAGGCGGTCCCACTGGTTAGCCTTCATGCCAGCCAGGAAGATGCCTGGGACACCCCCACCCAACACCTGGCAGGCTCCGGCCACGTCTTCACTCTGCCTGCGGTGTGACCAGCAGCTCCATGTGCGTGTAACTGGAACCCCTCATGTGCTGTCCCGGCTTCACTCCCGTGGGCTTTCCAGAAGCTACCACGTGGGACAGAGCAGAGCCAGAGCCATGCTGGCACGTGGGCAAACCTGGCAGTGCAGGGAGGGCCGGCCACTCCACGGCAGACTTGACCAGGAATGATGGGAGCCCCTCTTCATCCCTCAGGGCACAACCCCAGAGGATCTCAAATGCTCCTCAAGGGTCCCCAGCAGGATGGGTCCCCTGTATACAGAGGAGCAGTTGGCTCAGTTCACCCCTTTGGACTGCCTTTCCCTTCCCGTCCTCACTTACCCCAGTCTTCCACTCCTGGTCCTCAGGAGCTCACCCCAAAATAAATCACCAGGGCCTAAACCCTTGCCTCAGGCTCTGCTTTTGAAGGGAAACCCAGACTGAGAGACCAAGGGGCTTCTCCACACTGGGAGGCCCATCAGCCCCCAGAAAGCTGTCTGCACGGGAAGGACTCCCACTTGAGTCGCGTGCTGGAAGGATGGTCACTCCCCTGAGCTCCCCCAACCCACCAGCCCAGCCCACACCAGCCTATTTGGCTCCAAAAGTCGTCTGCATCCCAAAGTTCCCTGCTTTGGGGACTGCGGCAGGTGTCCGTCACACAGCAGGAGGACCAGACCCTCAGCCCGTCATGTCATTCAAAGCTCCCAAAAGCACGCTCTCACCCATTCACTCTTTGACTTCTTTGTTCCCTCCTCAGCATCACCACAGACTCTCACATAACAACTCCACTGCTGGGGGTGAGCTGTGCCCCCCCCCCCGCAAATTCATATGTTGAAGTGCTAACCCCCAGGACCTCAGAATGTGGCTGTATTTGGAGATGGGGCTCTTGGAACAGGTAATTAAGTTAAAGTGGGGTTATTTGGGTGGGCCCTACTCTTATCTGCCTAGTGTACTAATTAAAAGAGATTAAGACACTGACAGCACAGAGGGAGGACCACGTGAGGACACGGGGAGAAGACGGCCATCTGCACGCCACAGAGAGAGGCCTCAGAGGGAATCAACCCCGCAGACATCTTACCTCAGGTATCCGAGACTGTGAGGAAAAGTCTGCTGTTGAAGCTGTGGTGTTTGTCACGCAGCCTGAGCTGACCAATACACCCACCTCCCCAGCTTTGCCCCACCCTCCGCTTGCCTCCTGAGCTCACCAGATCCTGCCTCCTCCCAGCGTTCACACACCCCCCTCTCTACCTGGTCCCCTTACCCGGTGTGGAGCAAGTGGATTTCCCTTTCTGCACCTGGGAACCAGCATAAACCCTCCTGACTCACTGGAGAACTGGAGGCAATGCATGCAAATCACCCAGTGGTTCTAATAAAGGCGGAGTGTTTTCAGAAACAAAGGACTCTATCTCAACAGCTCTGCTCAGAGAACCTTCCGGCTGGCTCTGAGCGGGACCCTGCCTTCTCGGGGCTCCCCTTCCCCACTGTACCCAGCCCCGAGGAGGGAGCAGCCTGCAGGGACCTGGGCTCCATGATGGGGCCCCTGAGCCCCTTCTCTGGCTCAGCCTCAGCCTCTCCATCCATATACAGCACAATTTTGACCCCTTTTATCCAGTCAAGCCAGGCTCGGGAGACAACACACTCACTGTGTCAGCTGGCCCCAGTTTGGGGAGAACACCCTCCCAATCACTGAATATGCAAATGGAATGCAAATGACCAGCTTCTAAGCAGAAAGTGTTCTCTTTGGCATCCTTTCCGGCCTGCTTTAGTGAGTGGATAAAAGTACCCATGAGTGGCACAGCAACGGTCGGCATGGAAACAGGGCTTCTAGGGTCCTCCAGGAGCCGTCACATCACCCCGGAATCCACTATGTAAAACATCTCCTCCCTGCAATCTCATCCACACTTGAGGTCGGCGCTCCAGCTGGAGAGAGGGCTCTCCTGGCCACTGGAGATAAGCAGGGATTCAGGAGATTTGCCCCCAAATAGACTTCTGCTCCCCCAAAACACACTCTCAAGTCACACAGCCCTGAGTTTGAATCTCATTCCCAAATGCCCACTTGTGAGACTTTGGGCAGGTGGCTGGTCTGTGAAATGGCTGCGTCAGGGGGCGCTGGTGTGAGGACCACGGAGCCGGAGGGGGGTCCGCCCCGCCCCCAGCGCAGGACGGGCTGCCAAGGCCAAGGGCCCGGCCCAAGATGTGTGCTCTGTGGGCCCAGAGCCAGGTCCAGTCCGACACAGAGTAACCACTCAACACACCTTCTGCCCTCCTTCCCAAATCCTCCATCCATACATCTCATGGGCTATTCTTATTCATATTCCAGGTGAAATAAAACAAGTTAAAGCAGAGCATGAAATCTGAGGAGGATTCCACCTTAAGGGGAAAAAATCCACCCTTGCAAGAACAAATAGCTGGAGCTGGTGTATGACTCGGGGGAAACTGTCACCCCCCAAGACAAGTCCAAACTCTTCAGCGTTATGGAAACCCTGCGGATTGCTGTGCTGCCGAAAATTTATGGCCCCCAAATCATTCCTAAAAGACAGTGCACATTCCCGACTGCGGGTTTCCTCTGGTTCAACCAGCTCCCCTCTCCATGCGGCCACGTTCGTTCGGGGCGCAGGTCACACATCCTGCCTGAAGTGTCTGCTCGCTGGGGCCCCCGCAAGGCCCCTGCACATGGTAAACACTCGACAAACGTCTTCTCTGTGTGTCTGCCCAGTGGCAGCACCAAAGGACAGGGTGGGGGTCCCCTTCTCCTGATCCCACCAGTGGGATCGCAGTTCCAGCCACAGGCTCCCGGGGCGGGGGTGGAGGCACCTGCCCCCTCCCCCTCCTCAACAAAAAATGCTTTCACCCTCGAACAGGAAAACCAGATCACACTACCCTGAAAGGGGACTTCTAAACTTTTAGAAACTTCGACCCTGAGTTGTCCAGATGAGGGAGCCCAGGCTCAGGACATGCAAGGAACCCTGCCAGGGCCACATGGGCGGGGCTGGGTCCGCTCCCAATCCCTGGGACCCAGAGCCGGGCCCATCTCACTCTAGCAGGTCTTCAGGAAGCATCTGATGTCCAGGGTGGCCGGTGGGGAATTGAGGCCAAGGACCCAGCCCCATGTGGCAGCGGCAGGGCCCTCTCCACGGGCCCTGGGGGAGCCCCTCTGAGAACAGTATCTGTAGCCACCCAGCAGGAAGGGCGTTAGGGTAAGTGAATCCTTTCACATCACAACTGGCCTCAGAGGGAGACAGGTGTCCCTCGCTCAAGAACCCCCATGGACCCCGGTGCCACGGTTTGGTCTGAGCACCTCAGGCTGCTTCCTCGGCCCCCTGCCAGCCCCCAGCCACCCCTGCAGCCCCTCCCAGACTAGCTGCAGTCTGTCCAGGTACCCCTCTCATTCCCCCCTCCCTGCTCCCTCCCCCTCATCTTCAGACCCTCCTGTCCCGACACCCCTCAACAACCTGGTCCCTCAGGAGGCCCTCCCTCAGTCGGGCCCAAACTTCCCTGGGCTCACTGAGCACCAGGCACTTCCCACACCAGCCCCCCACCTTCCCACAACCACCCTGATGTGAGGCCTCCAGGGAGGAGCAGCCCACAGAAACGGGGGCCAGAGGGGTTAAGTAACTTTCCCAAGGTCACACAGCTGGAAAGGGCCAGATGCAGGACTCACACCAGGCCCCTCTGGCTCCCCAGCCAAGCTGCCCCCCAGGCCCACTGCCTCCCTCTGACATTTCCTGCATTTCAGCTCATCTCCTGTGTGCACTTTGAGGGGGAGCCCCAGGCTCTCCTCCTGTCCCCACCAAGCTCAGCTGAAGTCAGCCCCAACGCCCCCAAAGCAGACGAAATGCCGAGAAGGCCTGTGCTGAGCTCTCTCCAGGTGCCACATGCTTTAGTCCATTCTGAGGATCAGAGAGGCTGAGTGATCTGCCCAAGGTCACACAGCAGATGAGAAATGGGGCAGGCATTCCAAAGCAGGTCAGTTCAGGCAAGTGAGGGGTCTCAGACTCAGGTGCCTCCGGGGCCAGCAGAGCACAACGATGAGGGAGCTGTCTCGACGGGGGCGCCAGGGCTGGGGAACGTGTCCTCCTCTAATGGGGAATAGGCCCAGCTCTGGCCGGAGGTCAGCAGGTAGGGACACCAATGTGACCAAAGTTTCTGATTCTTTAAGAGAAGGTGGAAACCAAGGTTTTCATGGGAAACCTCTCATTGTGAACGCTGACCCACACCTGCTCTGAATGGTTTACGCAAAACAGGGCACAACCAAGAAAACGCACCTGCCGGTCTGACGCCAGCACTGAGGCCCCTGCTGCGGGGTCTGGGATTCTCTGGAGGGAGCTGAGGGGCAGTTTGGAAACAGCAGCCGGTGGCTACACAGTCGCTGGGCAGAGCCAGGGCCCGCCAGACCTTCTGCAAGGGGGACGGAAAACTCAACAAGCAGACGCTGCCTGGCTCTGAGCCCAGGAGCACAAGCCACGGGGCAGCTGAGGGAGAGAGCAGGGACTGGGGCCAGAGGCCTCTCTGTGTGGCCGGGAGGCAGACCTGACTGGGCCTTGATTTAGCCACCTGCAAAATGGGGAAAGAAGAAAATAAAAATGCCTTATCTCGCTTCTGTCTCTGTAAAGATGACAAAGGCGCAATGGGTTAAAAACATAAGGAGCGACAGGTCCCTTCCCGGTCCTGAGCAGAGCTGGCCGCCTGAGAAGCTGGGCTAGGCCGGCAGACCCAGGACTGGGAGCCTCCTGGCCGACAGGGGACAGGCCCCCTGGGCTCAGCAGGCTGTCACCACTGCCCCGGCTTCCCTCACTGCTCACTTTGAAGTTCAAAGAATGGGCCTCACCCCTCCGAACCTGGCAGTAAATCAGGCAGGAGAAAGGAAACTGTCCACCCCAGCTGAGTTACGGCAGCCACAGTGAGACAGCCCCCACCCTCTGGGCCGGCCGGCCCCACCCTTACCTGCCCTGCCAGCCCCCTCCTGCCCCTTTCCTGCCCCGGTCGGCCCCTTCATCACCCCAGAAGCCTGTCACCCAGCCGGATCCTCCTTCCCCTCTGCCTCCCAGGGTCTTGGGCTGGGGACCCTCTACCCCGTCTCCATCAAGGAGTAGTTTAGCCCATGCTTGCACACCTCTTGTGATGGGGAGCTCACTCCCACTCAGCCAGCTTTGATGCAGACCAAGCTCTCCCTTCCACGAGTTCACGGTTGGCTTCCCAGTGGCTTACCCATCTTTGCTCCTGTGGGCTGGCCCCATGCTCTGGGTCAGAGGCCTCCTCCTCCCTGACCCCAAGACAGCCCTGCAGAGACAGGAGACCACATGGCCCCCCTGGGTGGCTCTCACTGTCTCAGAGCTACTGAGGGTGGTCACAGGGGACCCACGGGCTTGCAGGGGTGAACTCGGGGACGAGGGTGCACATGGTGATTTGCAGGGCGGTGGATTCGTGGGCAGATGAGTGGGTCAGGGATGGGAGGTGTGGGGGTGGGACCTCAGGGTGGCTGTGGGGACGTGAGAACACGGGCCTGAGGGAGCAGGCACAGCAGTGCGTGTGCATGCGTGTGAGTGTGGGTCAGCGGGGTGCGTGCGTGCAGGCCGGGCAGCAGGGCAGGAGGGTGAGGACGGGGTGTATCAGGGGAGAAGGCACAGGTGTGGAGGCTGTGAGCCTCCGGAGTACGTGTGAGAATGTGAGTGCGAGGGCATGTGTGAGTGTGTGAGAGAGAGGGTGGGGGCGTCTGAGGGAGCACGGGGCTGCGGCCCCCAGCCCCCGGGCCGGCCGGGCCTGGTGACACCACTGGGCAGGAACAGCCCTTGAGCTCATCTCCTGGACGCAGCCGGGAAGGTGCTGAGGGTGAAGTCCGGGCTGCGGGAGGAACGGCCTCCGCAGCAAACGTCCTCAGCCCAGGGACCAGCAGCACCTGGAGGGTGGGGCGGAGGGGGGGCCTGGCCCTGGCAGCCCCGGGATCCCAGGGCTCCTGGGCCGGGGTGACAGCACAGGGCGGGCAGTCATGGCTCACGTCAGCCCAGCCGCACGGCCCTGGACAGCCCCAGAAAGGAGGTGTCCACACCCCCTCCAAGGGACAGTGAGGGTCCGTGGCCTTGCTGCTCTGGTCCGGGCGGTGGGCACTCCCCTCCCGCCAGCCAGCCACGGGGGCAGCGGGGTGAGGCCCAGCTTCCTCTGGGATCCTCACCTGCTCAGCTCTGAGGCAGCTGAGACCCTGGCCAGCGCCCGGAAGCCATCCTTACCTGCCTACCTTCTCTGGTCTCACATCCAACCACCACCAAGCCCTCCTGGGTGATCTCTGGGATCCGTCCCCAGCTCTCAGTTGCTGTGGCAACCACTGGAGTTCAAGCCACCATCGCCTCCCAGCCGGACCACACAGCAGCCCGCTTCTTGGCCTCCTGCCCCGTCCTTCCCCACTGACACACACCCCCACAGACACAGGCACGCCCCTGCCCACGAGGCCCTTGAAGGGACACAAACATACACCTGCTCCATGCTGGCCTGCTCAAGCGAGGTTCTGTGTCCCTCCCCACCAAGCCCCAGGCCAGGGTAGGGGTTAGGGGCCGAGGACTATGCCGAGGCCAGCCCCTGCAGCCTAGGAGGGGCCAGCATCCCAGGACCACCCGAGGGGCCGTGCAGGCTGGAGGCCTCACCTGCCCCGCCCTCCCCCTGTCCCACGGGGGTGAGGTGGGCTCTGTCTCAGTGCACTGGTTCTCGGGAGTGATGGCACGCCCTGGTGGGGATGAGACGAAGCCTCAGGCCACGGGGGTCGGGAGCTCAGAAGAGCGCTCTGGGCAGCAGGCAGGGTGTGGGGGAGTCTAGAGACCGCTCTTTGATGTGGCCACCCAAATCTGGGGGCCCCGTCACTGTGCCCGTTCCCATCAGGGGGAAAGCCTTTGTCTAGTAAGAGGCTGAGAGTCACCTGTCACCTCTAGACATAAAGTAGCTGAGTGCAGTGCCAGACACAGCAGGTAGTCAGCAAGGAGAAAGTCACTGAAAACAGAGACACAGAATGTCCGAGCTCAGAGGTCAGTGGGGTCACTGAGGCCATGAGTGCAAGACTCAGAGGCCCACGGGGGCCCAGCAGCGGCCACAGATGAGGGAAATGGGCCCTGGGAGCTGTTGGGGGGGGGTGCTGGGGAACCCGTGCCCCGGATGCAGGGGCCCCGTCCTGGCACCAGCTGACCTACGGCCCTGCAGAAGGATGGAGCCAAGGTGCTGGATCTTCCTGATTTCAAGAGAGGCCAGAAATCCACAGCAGTGTGTGACAGTCCCGGTTTGTAAGATCTGCTCCTGGGCTGACTTCAGGAGCAAGGCCCCACACACCGGGGACTCAGAAAACGCCGCGGCCCGGCGACGCCCAGCGCCACGGCAGAGGCCAAGGCAGCCCTCCACCCGCCGCCCAGCCCAGGGCCCGCAAGCGGGGTGCCGCCAGGTTGCTGAAGTCGTGGGTGCCGGTGGTACCAAGCCCAGAGCCCCCTTACCGGGCGGCGCCCATCCTCACCCACATCCCCTAGGTGGTGAGTGTCAGAAGACACCAAGGCAAGGGACCGTCAGTGTCGACCTGGAGAAAGGTCGAGGGACCGTCATCATCAGCATCTCCCCTAAGCAATTTCACAGCCAACCAATCAGCAAAATGAATCAGGCATCCTCCAGGCTGGGAGGCCGCAGGGAACACACCCGGCCCAGGGAGATTCAGCCCTGCAACCCTCCTTCCCATCCTCCTCCCTCCCCACTTCCCTCCTTCAATCTGTCCTTTCTTTCCGGATCATCTCTCAGCCCCTCCATCCTCCCAGATCCTGGTTACAGTAGATCTGACACACACAGAACAAATGAAAGTTCCTGGGACCCTAAGAGAGAAAGAGAGGACAAAGAGCCCTAGAAAAGTCCCGAAGAGGGAAGTACTGAGTCAGACGGCAAGAGAAGGCTTTGGGAAGGAGACCTCAGACTGCGCCCTGAGGGAGGAGGGGGCCACAGGTGCAGGGGATCTGGGCTGGGGAAGGGCAGGGCTGTGACTGGGGCTGGCAGCCTCCAGGCTCCCTTTTAATGTCCCCAGTGTCTTTCAGTGCCTCCCCTTCCCCATTCTGGGGGCTCTCTTGGCAGAAGGGGGTACCCACCTCTCAGCACCAGCTTCTGCCTCTCCTGCCCAGGGCAGCCCCCCCCCCCATAAGCATCTTCAGGAGAATTTGTGGTTAGACAGAATGGATTTCAGATGTTGCCTCAGGGAAGGATGCTTTTGGTGGCAAGTAACAGGAAGCCTGATTTTAACTAGTCTAATCTGTAAGGAGGATCTCCTAGATCATGTAACAGAAAATTCCAAAAACAGGTGACTTCAGGCATGGTTTGATCAACGCTCCAGCTTTGTTTCTCTGTGACTCTCTCTTCTTCACAGTCCTTTGGGTGTTGGCTTTGCCCTCAGGGTGACTTGTCCCCATGCACTGGTTGGCTCAGGCACTCACTGGTCCATCACTATGATACAGCGATGGGATAGTGCCTACTGGCTTGGAGTGTCTGTGGTAGGCCTAGGGAGGAGACAGGGACCTCTGACACCTAGTGACCACTGCTCAGTGAGGAGGGGGTGTGGCTGCTGAGGCCACAGTGAGGACCCCAGCAAGCGCCCAACCCTGTAACACATGCTGAGTAAGGCGCTACCTCCTCCATCACAGCATCCCCCTGCCTGGGCCTCAGTTTCCCTTGCAATGGTACAAGGGGCTGCCTGGATGGCGTCTCTAGACCTCCGCCCACCCCAGCTCCCAGAGCTCAGGTGCTGATGAACCAGTCTGCGTCTCCAGTGGAAGGCTGGAGCCCATGCCTGCCACTCGTGGGACAGACTGGACTCCACAGGCAAGTGCTTCTGAAAAGAAAAAAATGTAGGGCCTTTTTTTGCATTCTCCCTGGGGAGATTTCCAGAGCTGATTGAGGTGGGTGAATGATTTCCTCGCCCTGCCAAGCTCTTTAAAAGACTATAATTGCATTTCTAGTGACCAATTTTCAGCTGAAGTCCCCAGCGAGAGCCAGGATATAGCGAACTCCAGCTCACACATTCCGAGGCCATCTGTCTGCTGCCCGTCCACCTCCCGTCTGCAGTGGCCCTGAAGTGCCCATCCTGGCTCGAGCACTGCACCATCCCATAGAGTAGTCGATAGCCACATGTAGCTGTTTCAACTAAAAATTCGGTCCTCTGTCACACTGGTCATATTTCAAGCTCTCAGCAGCCATGTGGCTACTGGCTACCATACTGGACACGTAACATCTCCGTCACTGCAGAAAGTTCCACTGGCCAGCCTATCTCCAGTAGAAATTCAGTGGGAGATCTCAGTCCAGCCCCTCCTCCCCTCTGACCCTCAGTGTCTACCTGTCCTTTCCAACTGAGCCTCAGTTTTCTCTTCTGTAAAATGGGGATGATAGGGCTAGCCTTAGAGGAATAAGTACATGAGATAAGGGCTAGGAAATGCTGAATCCAAGGCCAGCAGTCACTGGAAAATGCTCCAGCACTTAGGCTCTCCCCAGTTCCAGGAGCAGGGGGAGGGACTGTTTGAGCAGACATCACATGGCAGATTTGGCCTGATGTCCACACAAGAGTCAATCCTCCTGTTTATTAACAAGACCCTCACTTTTCACTGGGGCTAAAATGCATCGCCCCAGAGAGCTAAGGATGATGGCTCCCTCCTAATCATGACATTCTCATCACCATTTGCCTGCAATTGGTCAAGAGATGACCACATGACATCAGGAGAAGTCCGCTGGGGGCTTCTGGGAAAATGTTGCCTCCCTGATGATAGACAAGCACATGAAGAGAAAGTCCCTTTGTGCCCTGCTCTCTCACTTCTCGCTTCAACTCTATCATGCCTGGTGCTTTGGCAGCCATTTTGGGACCATGAGGCACAACACTGAAGGGAAATGGAACATTCAGAGGGTGGATGGGGAAAACTGGGTCCCTGGTGTCTGTGTTGAGCCCCTGAATACACATGGCCTCCCTCACCTCCAGACTCTCTGTATGGTGATAATAAATGTCCTTGATGGATCGCCTTCTTGCAGCCAGAATCACCCTGAGTGATTCTCATTCAAGAGTGAGTCAGAGTGTTCCAGGCCAGCAAGATGCACAAGTACATCCTGAGCAGAGAGAACAGGGTGTGCGAGGGTGCAGAGGTGTGGGAGGGGTGCTGCCTCCTGGGGGAGGGGTCTGCACACAGGGCCACATGCGGGAGTTTGCCCTCCGCCTGCACGAAGGTCAAAGGTTGGGGGGGGGCTCTGGAGTGTCTCAGGGCATGGCTGGCTGTGAGTTACAGGGTGAACTCTGCCAGGGTGGCTAGGACTATTCCCACGACCACTCCTAGCTGCAAGGGAGGCTGAGAAACGTAGCCCTTCACCTGGGGGCAGTGCAACTCTGAACAAATCCGAGTCCTACTATTAAGAAAAGAGGAGTATAGATATTGGTTAGGTAGACGGCGAAACCCACCATGGTCATCTATATTTTTCTCTTTCATCCTTTATAGAATTAAAAAGTACACAAATGGAATGGGGCATGAAGGCCCTGCGGGTTCAGGGTAGCTACATTCTCTGTGTCTGTTCCCTTTGCAGCTTTGTCTCTGGCTCCTTGAAAAGGGACCGAGGGCCACTTGCATGGAGGTGTCATTATCCCCCTTTACAGGAGAGGAAACAAAACTCAAAGAACATCAAACCACTGAGTCACTGGGCCTAAGGTCATTATACCACAGAGGAGGAGACGTGGCCCAGAGACACTGGTGACTTGCCCAACACCACACAGCAAATCCACGGCTAAGCCTAGAGTCCAGATCTTGGAAGACACATTTCAGGTTGAACCTCATCTGGACAGGTCTCAGCCCTGAAGGCTGTCTGAGGCAGGGGTTCTCATTCTTCAAGAGACTGAAGTTTCGTATCCACATCAGCCTTAGATGTGGGTTCCAGTGAGGTGGGAGGTTACAGTCACCTCTGAGTCTTGCAGATGCTGTAAGGTCAGGGGAACGGCAAAAACAATTAATAATAACTTCCGATCAAATTCAGGGTGAAACTGGTAAACAATGAACTTGAGAGTTGGAAAAAAAATGTCCATTTCCTTAGGTCAAAAACATTTCAGCAGGATGGGTTTCCAGTAGACCATGAAGACCTGAACATGCCCAAAATATGTAATCCCTTAATAAGTGGCTGAGAAACCCCGTGCTGGCGCCCTAACAAGCTGCCACCCGAATCACAATACAGTTTCAGCCCCCAGAGAGGAATTAAAGTCCCCGTTATTAAAACGCGTTATTTATGGCTTACAGAAAGTCTTCCAGACCCCTGGCAGCTCAGGAATGAGCTCAGAAATTAACTCTTTGATATTATTATCAGGGTCAATTCATCTCTCTGAATTCTTTACCCTATGTTCTTTTATTGTGTTTTTATTTTTTTCTGAAAGGCACGTACAGGAGACGAATTTCATTCCAGGCACACAGGAGTGACGAAGCTGGCTGGGGAATTGCATTAATTCCCTCACTGATCAACCTCTGATTCATCCGTCCTTTCTACAAAGACAGAAATGACTTCGGGTTTCATTGAAGGTGGCCGTGAGGACAGGAGAACCCGGCAGGAGGATGGAAGAACCCAGGAGGTGGCCGGGATGCAAAGCACGAGGCTGGAGAGCTCCTAGAGGACCACCTCATCCCACAGAGGCTCAGAGAGGGCATGGGCCTGGCTGTGGCCACACAGCAAGCCTGTGTCCCAAGGCCATGGGAGGTGGCAGGAAACCAGAGAGCCCTGGGGCCAGTGCCATCCTCCTGAAGGCCCTTGGCAAAGCTCCGATTCTGCCTGGAGCCTGTTTTTCCATCTGTAAAATGGCTGCAGACAAGAGCCCAGTGTATTTCAAACATTTTCAGTGGTTGAATTTCCATTTGTTTTTCAAACAGAACCATTCAAGGGATCCCCAAAACATAAAAAACAAAGAAAGAAAAATGCAGCCATCTTGCTCCTGGTCCATCCAGCACATGCCCAGGGACCACAGGAGCTCTGTGCTCCACAGAAGCTTGCTTGAACTCAGGCAGGAGCACGGAGGCAGGAGGGGAGCACGGAGGCAGGAGGGGAGCACGGAGCCACAGCCAGCATGGAATTCAGGTTCTCTGCTTGTGGGGAGCTACTCCTCTGCCCCTGCACTGAACTCCCGCTGTGCTAGCCCTCAGCAATAGCAGGGGACCCCTCCCCGAGCTCCAGCCGGACCACTGCCCCAGGGCCCCCACTGCAGAGATGGGCTCCTGCCAGGAGGCCAAAGAACCCACCTACCTTGCCTGATCCTGGGGGCTCCCAGCCCCCCACCAGCTCACCCTCCCAGAGGCCATTCTAAGCAGGGCTAAGTGTGGGAAGCTGTGGGTGGCAGAACCCTGGCCAGAGGCAGGCAGGGCCTTGGGTTAGGTCTTATGCCGGCTACCAGCTCACTGGGTGACCTTGGGCAGGTCTCCCTCTCCAGGGCTCCTTTTCTCGTGTCTCTTCAGGCACCACGCCAGAGGGCAGAGTGGCCAGGATTATTTTAGGCGCAAAGGGCAGCCGACTCAGATGGGTTTGAAAAATGGAGATGTAGGAACCTTTGTGCACAGGGGGAAAGTAAGCAGGTGAGGGCACGATGCCAAACAGTAAGCAGGTTTCTCGGAAAATTAAAAACAGAACTACTATGTGATCCCACAACCCCACTTTCAGGTATTTGTCCAAAGGACAAGAAAGCAGGGTCTCAAAGAGATGTCTTCACTCCACGTTCATCACAGCATTATTCACAACAGCCAAGACATGGAAGCGACCTGAGCGTCCATCGGTGGACGAGTGGATGGAGAAGATGTGGTACATAAGCAAGGGAACATTATTCAGCCGTGAGAAAGGAGGAGATCCTGCCATTTGCGACAGCACAGATGGACCCTGAAGGCATTACTTAAGGGAAATCAGCCAGGCAGAGAAAGACAAACACCACACGGTTCACTCGTCCACGGAATCTAAGAAAAAAGCCAAACTCACAGAAACTGGAGCAGAGAAGAGCTGCCAGGGGCAGGGGAGGGAACGGGAGAGGCTGGGGAGAGGGCCCCGCCTCGGGCTGCAACGCAGCACGTGGTGCCGCCGCCGCGCTGTGCAGCTGCCATCGGCCAAGACGGCGGAGCGTAAACGTCCCCACCACACACACACCAGAGGCGCATGCGCATGGCGGCCACGTGTTGATGAAGAGACGGGAGGCACAGCGCACGCCTGTAGCGAAGCATCACGATGTGCGTGGTTTCACTGGCCAGTTACACCTCGGTAAAGCTGGGGGGACGAAATGAAAAATAAAAAACGGGAAATACTGGCACACATACATGAAAATCTCAGTGATGGAGTCGGGCTCAGGCAAGGCGGGGCAGCTTCCTGAAGACGGCCTCAGGACTGGCTTTCCTTCTTTCAGGACATTTTGATCTGCGTGGCTCGTCCTCAGGCAGGGTCTCCCCCACGGTGGCAAGATGCCGACCAGCAGCCCCATGTCCCTAGGAGGCACGGCCCTGGGGGTGCCGAGCAGAGCCTCAGCGCTGGCCCTGACTGCCTGCCACGGGAGCACCCCGATCCCCGTCCGGCGCCGTCAGGACACGCTCTTCTCTGACTGGCCAGGCTTGAGTCACAGGCTGTAGTCTGAAGCCCGGAGTGATGGTCCACTCCCCCATCAACCCACGTTATCCCTCAAGATACTAAATCTTCCCCGAGAAGGCAAAGTGGATGCTGGGGAGAGCGAGCCCACAGAGGACCACCAGAGAGAAGTGGGGTCTCCAGCTTGCTCAGGCACAACACCCTGACCTCAGACTACGGCTCACGTCAGCCCCCAGCACCTGGTGCACAGGACAGCTCAGGCTGCTTTGGCGGAGGGAGTCAGGTGACCCAGGACCCGTTCACACACTGCCCTTCCTTCCTCTGTGGACCCCAGCTGGGATGTTCAAGGACCCATCCAGCTGCCTAGAAGAGACGCTTCAATGGCTTCTGAGGGCTGGAACTCACGGTCTGTACCACCAACAACAGCGTACGGACAGGGGCAGCTCACCAACCTGCCCCTTCCTGCTGACAGACCCCCACTTCGTCTTGCTCTACCTCCCATCTGACAGCTAAACCCCTCTCAGCATACCATCTCCCCATCCTCTTCCTGCCCCAGTCAGAGCACCCACCCTCCTGACACTCGCTCCCGAGGTGCCACTGTCTGTTTAGTCTTCACTCCAGACCGTGGGCTTTGCAAGGGCAGCGAGGGAGCCTGTTTTCACTGCTGTGCCCCCAGCTTAATGCAAGGTCAGTAAATATTGGATGGATGGACGGACGGATAAATGGATGGATAAATGGGTGAATGAATAAATGGATGGATGGATGATGGATGGATGGGTAATGGGTGGACAGACACATGGTCAGATAGACAGAAGAATGAATGGATGGACGGGTGGATGGATAGATGGATGATGGATGGATGGATGATGGATGAATGAGTGAGTGGTGGGTGAACAGACGGTTGGCCAGATAGACAGAAGGACAGACAGATGAATGGATGGATGGATGAACAGATGTATGAGTGGAAAACACATCTCTGAAGATAACCTGTCTCTTTCCCAGAAACCGGGACTGGGAAAAAGCATTTCTCAGAGCTGCCATCCTCCCTCAGCGTCACACGTACACATAGGGCCCTGGCCCTGCCCTCTGACCCACAGACTTGCCTGTACCCCAGTATCTACCCACTTCATTTCAGGAAAGCTCTGCAGATACTGGGCAGACAGTGACCAGGACCCCTGGGGCTGCCTCCCTAAATGGCCCAGCTCCTCCGACTGCTCCCCATGAAGCCAAGTCCCTCCTGCCTGGCAGCCCCTCAGGACACACTGCAGCCAAGGATCTCAGCTGCAGCACCCAAGGGGTTCTGAGGAGTACAAGGGTGAAGGCAGCAATCACCTTCCTCCTTCCAGGCTGTATGCCTTAAGTAACACGGCGTGGGGCGTCTGCTTTTCTGTACCACACAGGAACCAGCTCCTGACCACCAAGGACAGTGCTAAGCCACATCCTCTGGTCTGGACACATGCCACTTGCTTTGGGGACCCACATGTGCTGGCACTGACATTTATTTCTAGTTAAATTCACTTCACATCATTCTTGCCAGAATGGTCTTGACAAGACCATTCTGATTCCTGAGTCCGTCTGTGGCCTGTCCATGGCTCTGGGCCATGTCCACCCTGGGCAACAATCACCATGTCCTCCAGACAGCCACGGGTAGGACACAGTGGCATTCTCCCTGGAGAGGCCATGCCAAGAGGGAGAGGGAGAGGGAGAGGGGAGGGCAGGGCAGGGTCCTTGCGGTCAGTGCCTGACTCAGACCCTGACCCTCGACCCCCACCAAGTGTTTTCTTTCCCTCCTCTGATGGTCCCTCACCCCGCACTTGGGGCTGCCAGAAGCTTACAGAGACTCAACACTAATTTCCCCTCAAGAACTACTCACAAACGTGGGACAAAAATGCTTTACAGACGGGGAAGCTGAAGCCTGGGGAGAAGGTGCTCCGTGCCCGAGGTCTCCCAGGGCGTCCGAGGCAGACTGGCAGGCTCCACCGCCCCCAGACCAGGGGCTGGTCTCCGGGCAGAATCCCTGCTCCATCCTCCATGACCCTGGCCAATGGCCTCTCTGGGCTCAGTCTGCCCAGCTGTAAAGCGGGGATATCATAGGACTTACCCGTACCACCCGGGGGTTACAGGACTAAATGAGACTCCACCTCAGGTGCAAAGAACAGTGCCCCGGCACAGAAGTGGCCAAGGACTCTGCACGTTTAAACTACTGTGCACCGGACATGGCGCCGGACACCTGGCACGGATTGTCACCCTTCTTCCTGATCACGCACGTGCCAGTTAGAAAGCATTACTCGCACCTTACGGCTGAGGACACGGAGACTCGGAGTGGAGGCCAGGTCTGCTGCACTCGCCGCCTCTCCAACTGCTGGCCATGTGTTCTGTTGAACAAGAGGCCAGAGTGTCCACTCTTGGGTCACTGCCACTCTGCTTCCCAGCTCATGGTCCTCATTCTCATTTCCAGGCTCTCGGGAGAGTGTGGGGAAGGACACAGGGGAGATCCTGCTTTGTCTTGAAGAGACCAGGGTGACCCTCAGCCAGTCCACGGCTACCTTCCCTTGGAGCCCCCATACCGCTGGGATTGCCGGACCTTATGCAAGTAAACAAGCACATAAAAAAGATAAATTCTCCACGTGAAAATCCTATGATGGGGACAAACAGGATAACAAAGAGAGGGGGAAGGTATTTATTAGCTGAGATGGCCCAGGAAGACCTCTCAGGAAACAGTTTGAGTTATTGAGGAAAAGATGGGTCATGGCTATCTGAGGAGCTTCTGGAAAGAGGAAACAGCAGGTGCAAAGGCCCTGAGGCAGGGGTGTGTTTGGCATGTTGAGGAACAGCGAGGGGGCCAGGCTGCCTAGAATGGACTAGAAGAGAAATGAAGACTGCCTCAGGGTGGTGTCAGTTCTTCCAGAGCAGAGGAGATGGTGTTTGAAGGATGAAACAAACCTAGCACGGATCCCTCTTGATCCCAGGACATTTTGCATAAAAACTAACACACCAGCTGCTGGGAATATGAGAGTCATGCATTAAAAATGCAGATCCTTTGACCAGGCAATTTTAGCTGCAAGAGTGATCAGAGGCATTTAATCACAGTGGGAAGAACCTAGTAAAAACTTCCTCTCAGTGGAGGATTTGGCTGCAAGTACCATTACACCGTGTCAAGGCCGTGCGCAATGATGCTGCCGAGAAATGGTTACCAACACGGGGAGACAAGTACTATATTCTGTCAAAGGAAAAACGGCGTGGTCCTTTTATTGAAATATAAATATGTACACGCAGGCCCAGCAGAGAAGACTGGAAGTGCTAACAGCCATCTCCAGGGGAGGAAACTGCAGGCAAGGCATCTTGCCTTCCTTTTACCTGGGGTTTTTCCCCTTGAAGTTACTTCAATTCCCGTGAGCTAAAATGGGCCTTTAAAGACATGCATGGCTTTGTGGTTCTATAGCCAAGACGGGGTCCAGGGCTGGCGGGTGCCGGGCTCTGGGAAATGCAACAGATGTGGCGTTGCCTCCATGGGTCAGTCTGCCGTCTGCAGCCCTGACTCGTGATGCGCTGATCCCCAGCTGAGTTCTCAGACAGGACACTCCTGGGGGGTCTGGAGGGAGACTACTTGGCCCTGGGCTAACATGAGGGGAGGGGAGGTGTGGGGGCAGGGCTGGGAAATCAGTGGTCAGCATCCACGGAGCGGTGCTCTCGGGTGCCCAGCCCTTTGTCAAAGCTGCCCCACACAGCCTTCCTTCCTGTCCCCAGCAACCTACTCTGGGGGATACTGTTGTCCCCAGAACCCAAAGTCAGGCTGTGAGGACTCCAGAGGACACGTGATTGGATGAGAGGGTCAACTTAGAGCCAGGTGTCCACCTGTCCACTCAACCTCTCTCAGCTCCTGCCACAGCCTTGTGATGGGAGACTAGGCACAGAGAGGTCAAGCAACTTACCAGAGGCCACACAGCCTGCAGGTGACAAAGCCTGGGGCTCCAACCCCCACTGCACACCCAGCTTCCACAATGGGGGATTCCAGAGGGAGCTGAGAAGACAGCCACCCGCTGTCCCTAAGGACTTAATGGGGAAACCGAGGCAGTTGCAGGTGGTTGCTGGGAGCTGCCCGTGGTCCCCTCTGCAGGCACCCCAGCCTCTCTGCCTGGCCCTCCAGAGACTGAGGGTCTCGGGTGGGAACTGATCCAAGTATCCACTGGAGGTGCTCTCAGAGCCACGGGGTCCCAGGAGGACGCCCAGAGAGGGGCAGTGACTGGCCCAAGGTCATACAGCACAACAGCCTGGCGCGGCCCGAGGGCCTCCCCCCGCAGGCTCCACAGGCGGGAGGAAGGGGGCTCATCAAGGAGAAGGAAGGAGAGCCGTGTCTTCCAGGCAGAGAGATTCCTCACGTCTGGCGATCACGTCACCGGCCGGGACGCCGGCCCCTGGAGACACCGTCCCCATCCTTCATGACCTCATCTCTTGGCTGGGCCCCAGCGCAGTGCCCGGGGCCTGGAATCAATACCTCTTGGCAGGGCCTGAGGCCTCTGTATCTTCCTGCCGCCACCCCCCCCGGGTGGCCCTGCCCCGCCGCACATTGGCACCCCCCCACCGCCTGCCTCCCGCTCCCAGGTGGGGAGTTAAGACAGAGCCGCCCCCGCTCTCCGCAGAGGGAAGTGAGCCCCAAGACCTTCAAGGGGCTCAGACTGGTCCCCCCGCCTGGGCTCTCTGTGGGTGACAAGAAGCAGCCTCTGTTCAAATCCAGATACTTCCCACGCTGCCTGATGGGGCGGAACATAACCTGGCAAACAGTAGGCACTCCATAAATGCTCCCTAAAGTCTGGAGCTTAATAAAGCATGTCCAGGGCCATTGCTGCTCTTCACAGCCATGTGCAAGGACTGCACTTCACAGATGGAGAAGTGGAGGCTCGGGGAGGATCGCCCTGGAACAGCTTTGGAATCCAGCACTTTCTGACTTCAAAATGCAGCTCGAGGTTGCATTTCAGTGTCCGGGCTGGAAGGCCCCTGAGAGCACCTGTCACCCAGCCTGCTCCCCGGTCACAGCGGGGAGAGCCAACCAAGGCCCAACGGGGTCAGGGGACTGCCAGAGGCCACAGAGCGAGTCAAAGACGAGGGCAGACTGGGGCTCGGATGCTCTGCTGTGGAGAGGGGGTGCCAGTGAGAGCACACCTTCCCACCTCGCATCCTGGGCATTTTGTTCAGGGCGCACCCCACATGACGCACCTCACTCACACCAGCCCAGACTCCCCCCTGGCCACGCCCGGCGGCGGGCAGGGCCGCGTACTGGCCTTGAGAGCGAGTGGCCGCTGCAGCAGGCAGATCACCCCCCACCCCGCCCCACCCCGAGACGTCCGCGTCGCATCCTGGAGCCTCTGACTGCGTTACCACCCACGGCAAGGGACACTTCCCAGATGTGGGGAAATGAAGGGTGTTGACATGGGGACACTACTCAGGTTATCCAGGCAGACCCAACGCCATCACAAGGGTCCTTCAAAGGGGGGAGAAAGAGGCAGGTCAGAGTCACAGGGACTTAAAGCTGCCCCTCCCCGCCCCCCCCCCCCCGGCTGGTTCTGAAGGTGGAGGAAGGGGCTGTGAGCCCAGGAATGTGGGCACTCCCTACAAGCTGGAAAAGGCAAGGAAAAGATTCTCCCCCAGAGCTTCCAGAAGGATCACAGCCCTGAGAACACCTTGATTTTATCCCCATAAGACCCATTTTCTGCCCTCCAGATGTTAAAGAGAATAAACATGTTTTAAACCACTAAATTTGTGGTCATTTGTTACAGCGACAACTGCAAATAATACAGAGGCATTAACGACAGAAAGAGGGTGAGTCATCAGAGCAGTGGGGCTGGGGTGATGGAGATCCTGGCGCTTACAGCCCTGCATCGGGGACCCTGGGCAGGCCATCCACAGGACAGCACTCCATCCCTCAGGAAGGCCACACACCCATCTCGGGGCAGCTGTGGACACTGCGCTACCCTGCCCCACCCATGGCATCTGGTTAACATGCACGCTGGCCAAGAGGAATGGACCCCAACCCTCGCTCCAGGGCTCTTGTGACTCAGCCAAGCTGGGCCGCCCCATCCCCCTCCATCCCCAACCCCAGCCCCAACCATCGGTCCAGAGAACCCAGGACAACCAGAGCATGGCATCCTCTCGCCCCAGGAGTCGGCACAGGAATGGCCCAATCCCTGCAAAAGCCAGCACCTCTGCCGGCTCTGCTGGAAACCCTGCAAGTGAGGGCTGAAACCTCTGCAGCCACTCTGCCACGCTGAGGGGGTTAAAAAACAGAGGTGGCAGAAGTAAGAGAATCACACTGAGAGAAGCTGGGGCCTGCGCTGGAACAGTGTCTGCAGAGAAGGCGGAGGGGCCCAGACGAGGAAGACTGAGGAGACAGGACGGGGAGCTGGGGCTCCGTGCTGCGGTGGGAGAGAGGGGAGCCAGAGGGAAACCAGCCACCAGCATCCCATGTACAGTCCCCCCACAGCAGCGAGGGCACCCCTGAAGCTCTAGGTCAGATCGTGACCCTCCACTGTTCGGACCCCTGTGGCCCCCACCGCACGCCCAGTAAGAGCCGAAGCCCTTATGCTGGTTACAAGGCCCCCGCAGCCCGGTTCCGTGACCTCCCTGACCTCGCTTCCTGCCCCCTTCCCCTTCGCCCAGCCTGTTCCGCCCCAGGCCCCGCGATATAACACAAACCCGCCAGACGCATGCCGCCTCGGGGCCTCTGCCGGGCCGGCCCGCTGCCCCGCACGCCTTCCCTCAGGCGCTTACTTGGCTCCCTCCCTCCTCTGCCTCAAGTCTCTGCCCCAGTGTCGCCCTCCTGTCAAAGTCCTTCCTTGGCCCCCAGCGACTAAAACTACAGCCCCTGCCGTCACCCCCACCCCACTTCCTGCTTGGTTTTGCTCCCATCTATTCACTCATATTTTTTGTGAACTGACTGCAGCTCCCCGAGGGCAGGGAGCTTCTCCGCTGTGCACCCAGCGTCTAGAAAAGCAACTTACACACAGTAGCCGCAAAACACACCTGAATTACAGTCGGGAGGCCTCCAGGTGGAAGCTCCGGCTCTGACCCCGCCCCCACCCGACCCAGCGCCCGGAGCCCGCTCTCGGGCGCCCCCCACTGGCGGAGCCGACCGCGGAGCCACGCCTCTGGAGTCTGCACTGACAGCTCGGCCTTAAAAAGAGCAAGCATTCCTGGGCGGCCCCCTCCCGCCGCCCCGGCCCGGCCTCCGGCGCGCGCAGGCACGTGTGCAGACAGGCCAGCACGAGTGGATTCCAGGAGCCGAGCGAGCAGCCTGCCGAGCCCAGAGAGGCTGCCCACCATGGGGCACCGCCAGCTCCTGTCCTTAGAGCGTCCGAACTTGCTACCCGAACGCGGCTCCTCAGCACCTAGGCACCCACACGCACGCGCACGCACTCCATTTGGAAATGCTGGACTCTTACAATTTTGAAAACTTATTTCAATTTAGCCCACATTCTGTTCTTGAAGGTCTGGGACGTGACAAATTGTACATTTCCAGACCCTCAGACCCCTCGAGAGTCAAAGCATAATTGCCCCTCGAGATCATCCTATGGAAGAGTCAGCTGGTGGCCCCGAGTACCACCCTCCCCCTTCCTTCAACGACTTTCAGCTGGGCTCCCAGAATGAAGCCCTCATTCCCAGCCTCTGCACATCTAGGCGTGGTCTAAGCACTGAGCAGTGGGATGTAAGAGCGTCCAGTGTCAGCTTCAGGAGCCCTTGTCAACAGACATGTGATACCCACACCTTGCCCCCTTTTCTTTTTCCCTCCTTCTTCCTTCCTAGTTAGAATTCAGACGTGATAGCTGGAACTCTGGCAGCCATCTTGCACCACAAGGACCAGATCTCCTCCTTGGTTTCGTGGGGCCAGGAGCTGGAAGGAGACTGGTCCCCACGAGACCTGGACCACATACCCCTACGCTTGGATATGAAAGAGACAGACATTTCTCTCTTGTTTCAGCCATAGCTCTTCATGGTTTTCATTTACAGTCCAACCCACTTACTGCATAGATGGGGCACGTGGACCTGATTCGGGCATGGACCTGTGCAAGGCCAGATGATGAGTCAGGGCAGGGCCAGAGTGGAGTGAGGCACTTGCCTTGTCTTCTTGTGAGCCCTGGGCTGGCTCCTCTGATCTCTCCTCTAATGCTTTTCAGGATCTTTTTCTCCCAAGGTCACCCGGGCCAGCCCACTGCCTTATTCTCACCCACGATGATCCCAAGGCCCCCACAGGCAGCCCTGGTGGAGGCATCAGGCCGTCTGGGCTCTTTCAGGGCATCTGCGTGAGCCTAGGCAGAGCCCTCCCCATCTATGGTCTGCATGTGTGCTTGTCAGCCCTGGCGGCTACCCTCCACGTCCCCTTTCCCAGGCCCCGCCCAGGCCCCAGGATTCCTGGGTTCTGATTTGCCCTTAAATCTTAAGACCAGAGGTCCTCAGGGGTCCACCTGCCCCAGCCCCTTCCTTTCCCTGGCATCCGTGGTGGAGCTGGAATTGGCCCTGCCCTCTGAGCTCCCCTGGGGACAGGGACTCCCTGAGGATGGTCCTCTCCAAGCTCACGGGCTTCTGATGCCTAGCTGCTTCTGAAGTCTGCATCCCAGGAAGAAGTTCTGCAGGAGAGAGGAGGGAGGGAACGCAGACTCACTGGGGTTCCCAAGGGCTGGGTTTTTATCTCCGTGGGTAAGGGCGCTGCAGAAGCCGGCCCAGGCCTTGCACGGCACGGGGTGGGACCCAGTCCCTGCTGAGCCCTGGCTGTGCACGATACAGAATGCTTATTTAATGTCCATAGCAACCCTCTAAGGCATACCCAACTGTTAACCCCATTCCACAGACAAGGAAACTGAGGCTCAGAGAAAGTTGTCCACAGTTACTCCCCTGACAAATCCAGGTTCAACCCGCGCTCACTCTGACCCAGCTGTGCCCCTCGCACCTGGAGCGCCCCAGTGCTGGGGTCTGCGCGCGGGCCCTCGGCCTCCCGGGGCCCCTCCCTCAGCCCGCGTCGGGACAAGACTCCGACTTGCAGGAGAAATTATGAATAAGGCGAAAGAAAGTTGTCCTGGCCCCTGTGCATGCCTTAAGTATTTAAATTCTTTTTTATAATTATCTCAAATAGTAATTACTGCAGGAGCAGATGCGCTTATCGCGGACAAGAAACCACCTGCCTTCCCATTTTTGTCAAAAGTGGAAACACTGACATTATTTTCACGATTCGTTTCAATAGCTGTTTTCACTGTAAATACCACCTTAACCACAAGAAAAAATACCCTGGGAGACGCTGGAGGTATTCGAGGTTTCGGGGGAATGACTCGGAGGGCTGTGGTGTCTCACGAGGACGGCTTCCCCCCGACGCCACGGGGAGCTGGGCACCCCTGGGAGAAGGGTGAACCCCGACAGGGCTCACTTGCTGCTCCCCCAAACCCCTCCACCCCTGGCCCCAACTCCCACCCCCACCGTCACCTCCAGCTGCCTCCCCCAGACCGCCCACCCTCCGGAAACACCTCATTCACCCCCAAAGAACATCAAAATCTCAAAATCAAGGGGCGCCCCCACAGGCTCCATCGGAAATGAGGGGCCCCCACTCCCGGAGGAAGCTCTAAGAATTCAAAGGCTGGAAAGGACAGGGTTTCCAAGAATGCAGCATTCCAAGATTTTCAGGTCTCTGGGCTCGCAGGGTCTGGCCCCGGGGAAGCCAGGGAGAAAAAGGAACGTCAGGGCCACAGCCTGAGCCCCTACCCCCACAAGCTCCTTCCTGGACGGCTGCACCAGCTCAGCTCACCTCCCCCTGTGCCGGAGCCGGCTGCTCAGGGAGGAAGGGGACCTCCCCGGGGTGCACAAGCTGGGCCCGTACGGTCACTGTGGGAAAGAGGGTCCAGAGCTGGGTGAGATGCAGAGGACAGGGGCCTGGAAGGGGGAGGCCCACTGACAGGGCAGGACAGGCTGTGGCCACAAAGCCGGCGTCCTGTATCCTAGTCCCGTGTCAGCTGCAGGACGGCCTGGGCCAGGCCAGCAACCCTGGCGGGGTCCGCATCTGACAAACAAATAGGCAATCTCAGAGGAGCCTCTTGGCCTGGTTCCTGGGGGTCTCATGAGCATCGGTGCTCTCATCTGAACAGCAGGCCTCTCTCGGCTCTACGCCCCAAATCATTAATGTTATTGTCCTTACTAATTACTACCACCGAGCATTTACCAAGCTCCAGGCTCTGTGCTGAGTACCTGAAACGCATTATGCATTTGGCCAGTTTGCAAGATTTCGACGTCATGGTCCTGCCATCACCCCCGTTTTACAGATGGGCAAACCAAGGCTCAGAGAGTGTAAGCAAGCTGCCCGAGACCACACAGCTAACTGGTGGAGGCACACATGACTGTGAACAGACAGCGTTACTGAGACCTGCGGCGGCCCTTAGTGGTGGAAACCTGTTCCCAGATCACAGATGTGGGCATCCAGTCTCCCGGGAGATCCACTTTACCTGAGTGGCGGAGCCAGGATTTTAGCATGTGTCCCTGCCGGTCAGAAGGGAGAAGCTTGAGAAGAGACCAGCAGGGTGGGTGCAGAGAAGCGGAGAGGGAGGGGTCCAGTATCCAGCCCTGTTTCCTGAGGGGGTCCTGAGAGCCTGCACAGCACTCAGATTCAGCCCTCAACTGCCCCAGTCTTTCCCAGTGGTGTTCTCTGCTGCCCCCGTGTGGTGAAATGAGTCAGTGCAGCCTCTGGGAGACAGCTTTGGGGTCCTGGAACCACCTTGAGTGAGGAAGGAGTGACTGGACTGGGCAGTAGGCAAGGGGGCCTGGGGTATAGGGCACAGTCCCTGTCTCTAGTCTCACCGAATTCTCTCCAGCCCCACCAGCGCCTTCGTACTTCCTGGCCTCTGCCCTTACAGGTTGCTCGGCCTGGGATGCTTGCCTTTCCCGAGGCGTCCACCTTCTCATCGTCCAGGTGTCTGGTCCTACGACACCTCCTCTCTCTAACCCAGGCCCCTGCTGTCCTCTCCGCCCCGGACTCTGCTCGGCTGTACCTTTTCACCTGACATCACATTCTAAATTTATTCGTTCACTGTCCATTTCTCCAGCAAAACAATGTCACCTCCAGTGTCTGGAACACAGTAGATGCTCAAGAATGACGTTTGAACAAATGGCTGCATGACCATTTCCATCAAATGGCCATTCCAACTTGCTAACCCCCAACAACGGGGCAGCTATGCCTAAAATGGGGGCACTTCCTCACAAACTTGGGCTTTGTCTTCCCAAGGGTCCCAGCCCGAAGGTGCCAACGCACAGGCCTAGCAGGCCCTCCTGCCCCAGGACAACCCTGCCGTTGGAACCCCTGAGTCTGCGTGTCTCCTGGCTGAGCCACTCCCTCTGCTCATTGGAAGAAGTCTCCAGGAGTTGCTGTCCATCTCAGAGTCCACTGAAGGATCTGGAGCTGAGCACAGGAACCAGGGAGCTCAGAGAAGAGCAAAGCGGGACTGGACACCTCCTCCCTCATTATAAGTGTAGACCTTTGGTAACGTGACTTGACAGACACAGACGCGCACTCAACAACATGCCCACGCTGCCCAGCTGGTCAGGGTTTCCCAGACCATGGTCTTGGCCACACAGACTGCACCTTCAACAGCTCACCTGCTGGGCACTCGCACTGTCCTCTTCTTCCCAGAAAGAGAAAAGTTTGAGCCAAATGTCTCATGGACGCCTCCAGCCATCAGGGAGTCACACGTCGACGTTTCTCGACCCCCTGATTCTCTGCACCTCCGATTGTGAGTCTCTGGGTTTCTAAGCCGAAGAGTCAAACCCGCTGTGAGAAGTGACAATAATCTCTGCTCCACAGAGATGCTGGCGTGGGCCCATCTCACAGGCGAGGAAACCGAGGCACCGTCACAAGCTGGTAAGTGGCAGAGCCGGGGTCTGAACCCAGGACAGGCTCTGTGCTCCCGACCACCCTACTCCGTGCTAAAACTCGGGGCGCCTGCCGGAATTCCGGTGCTGGGATTTGAAAGCTGCCATACGACAGACGCCCTGGAGCGTGTGCGCTCCCTCGTGGAACGTTCTGGAGACCGCCTCCTTCGGATCTCCGCGCAGAGCTCTCTGGGAGCCCGTGCCCTTCAGAGAGGTGGCCCGGCGCTTCCTCGGGGCCACGCGTCCGTCGGGGGCTCCCGGGCACTCCTGCGGGAGCCGTGGTGATGGCGACGCCGGGCGTCGGCCTCCCCTCCCCGGGGCAGCGGTGAGCGCCCAGGCCGGCGGGTGAGGTGGGCGGCCCAGGGGACCCAGGCCCGCGAGCGGCCGGAGATCCGCGGCGCCGCGGCGCCCCCTGGCGGCGGGCGGCGGCGGGGAGCGGGGAGAACGGCGCGGGGCGCGGGGCGCGGGCGGCGGGAGCAGCAGGGGTGGCCCTTCCAGGGGACCCGGGCTTCCTGCTCCGCCCCAGGTCCGGGCAGCAGCGGGGACGGGAAGAGAGCGGCCACACCCGAGCCCGGGGTCAGGGACCTTCCGGCTGCCGGGAGGCAGGGCAGGGCTTCCTGCAGCGCCGGACGCTGGAGGGGGGGGGCACAGGAGCGGAGGGGGCATCTTCAGTGGAAACACGCTGCCAAAGCCAGGGACGCCCACCCAGCGGAGCCGCATTCTGCCCCGTGGGCCTGGGAGCTGGGAGAGGGCCCAGCATCGGTCTTCTCAGAGCAGAGCTCTGTGCAGACCGAAACGCCAGGGCGGGGGGCACAGGGAAGGGCTGGGGACATGCCCCAGGTCCAGATGCCTTGGGTCCCAATGCCCCCCATCCACCCCAATTTGTGACCTCTGCCCTTTCATCACATGCCTCACAAACTAGTGGAGCCAAGGGCAGGCTGGAGGGTGAGGAGGGTGGCCAGCCAGGCCCCTCCACAAGCACAGACCTCAGGCAGTGTTCTTCCCCGAAACCAGGCAGCGGGGCCCCCAGAAGGCAGCTTTCCCTGGATGGAACAAAGGGAGGTGGATGCTCCCTCGGCTGGAGCCTCAGCCTCTGTTTCCATGGCAACCTCTCCTCCAGGACAAAGCGAAGGCTCACAATTACCCACATCACGTTGGCAGGCGGCGCCAGAGGGAGGGCCCAGGCCTCAGGGCACAGACAGGGAAACTGAGGCCTAGAGAGGGGCAGTGCCATGTTCCAAGTCCCCCACAGAACCCCGGGGCTGTGCACCAGGGACCCCAGACAGTAATCACATAACTAAATATGTAGGATAGTATCAGTGAACGTGCTTTGAAGGAAAATGTAGAAGGTTAAGAAGACAGGGAGTGCTAGGCAGTGGGCTTTTTTGTAGATGTGGAGTCACAGAAGACCTCTGTGGGAGGTGGCGGTTGAGAAAAGACCTGCATGAAGGGCGGGCAGGAGTCTTACGACTCCCTGGGAAGCCAGTGTTCCAGGCAGAGGAAACAGCAGTGCAAAGGCCCTGGGGCATACCAGGCCAGCTCAGGAACAGCAAGGAGCTGTCAGTGGATGTGGAAGCGAGTAAGGATAAGGTTGGGGCCAGGACTCAGAGGGTCTTACCGCCCACAGTTGGGAATTGAAATTTATCCTGGGTGTGATGGCAAACCAAGGGGTGGGGGAGGCAGGAGAGAACAGGCAAGCTGTTTAATGAAACTGCTTGGGCAGCTGTGAAGAGAAAGGGCCATGCAGACAGGAGGGGTATGGATCAGGGAGGGGCTGAGAGCCCACCGGGAGGCCCTGCACAGATCCGGGTGAGAGCTGCTGCTGGCTGGAGCCGGGAGTGTCCTGAGGGCTGGATGTGGGGGGTTAGGGAGGAGGAGAGGCCAGGGAAGAAGTCGGGTTCTGGAATGTTCTGTGGGTCCAGTAGGCAGGACTCACGGATGGTCTGGATGCTGGTCCTGAGAGGAGTCCAGCTGCTCCAGATTTCTGAGCAACTGGGTGACCTCTGGCGCCACCTCCTGTGCACCCCACCCCCTCCCCGATACTACTTAGCTTCGCCCACTCACATTAACGGGTATCCAGTGGACACACACTGTCCGAGGGCCCGAGGGGGTCTACTGAGGTTAACACCAGATGAAACTGAGGCCCAGGGAGGTGGGATGTTTTAGCCAATGTGTCTCAGCTGGACCAGGCTGGGCTCGCCTCAGACCCCATCAGTCAGATACTCCCCCTCCCCAGGGGTGGTGGGTGGGCTTCCCCGGGGACTTCCGGTCCCACAGCAGTGACAGGGTGACCTGTACAGGGGGGGCTGGAGTCTCAGAATGCCTCTGCTCCTCCTGCCCACCTCCAGGCCAGCCTCTGGTCCTCAGGCCCTGCCAGGCCCCCTGCACGGATGCCCCAGTGTCCACCCAGGATATCACCTTGGGGACCAGCTCTTGGGGTGGGGGCATCAAGGCATAAATCCTGCCACAGTTGACAGCACCCCGGGGCAGGCACAGAGACTCACCGTCCCCTTCCTGTCCCCGCCCTTCCTGGCGTGTTCCGCAGGGTCAGAGTGGCTGGGATGGGGAGGACAGGCACATAGACCTTGGCCCCAGCTGGGCTGGACCAGCCTTGAGCTTCCAAGCTGATAACTGGACCGAGAAGAGGAGGAGGCGTGGTCCAGCACTGACCTTTGAGGGCCCAGAGTCAGAGTCACAGACAGCTGAGCCCTCTGGGGACCCATGTGGACGCAACAACCTCCCCTTGCAGAGCATGCAGAGGGGGACCTGGAGCAGATGCACGTCTGTTTATTCGTTCAGCAGACGTTTACTAGTTTATCAGCCCACTGTATGCTGTGCTTTACGATGCTCAGTGCTGGGGAAACAGAGGTAATGTTCATCTGCGTAAATCCTGAGCAGGGCTGCCCTGTGGGGCTGTGGGAAGGTGGCAGGGAACAGAGCGGGACGCACCAGCTCTGCGTGGGGCGGGCAGAGCGGAGCGCTGCAGGGTGAGCCCGAGTCGGCCAGGCGCTCCCAGCACAGGGCACAGAACGGGAAGAGGCAGAGAGCTGCTGCGGGGGCACCCGAGGGAGCAGGGACTGGCTAGCGCCTTCCCTGCTGCAGTGCTGCGGACAGACTGGCAGTGACGCCCGGCTGTGGAACGTGGACGTGAAGCCTGGGGTGGGGGGGGCATGAGGGGTCTTGACCAGATCGGCACTAGAGAGGGATCAGCGCTAAGCATCTCTGGGAGGGGGACCAGTGCTGAGCGCCCCCTTTGGGCTCAGCTCAGACACTGCCTCTCCTGAAACGGCAGGCAAGGACGCTGAGGCTCAGAAAACCCAGTGTCCCACCCCTCATCATCCACAGCCAGGCTCCTTGTGTGGCCTGAGCCAAATACTCAACCCCTCTGAGCCTCAGTTACTGCATCTTAAAATGGGATGATCATGGGAGGGAGGATGAGTTTGGTGACACAAGAAAGGGACACATGGAGCCCACCTGTCTCCCCCAGAGAAGGCAGGGCAGACCCCTGTACCCCCATGACCACATGCCACTCCTGGAAACGCTTGGGAGGATCTCTGGGGGCCAGAATGACTGGGCTGAACACAGAGCTGTAGGTCAGGCAGCTGCCAGAACCCGGCCACCAGAGATCAGACACCCCCCACTCCCACGGCACCCAGGTTCACACCCCCTGCCCCTTTGTCACTCAAGTGTGCATATCTAGACGATAAATTATAGGGTCAGCACCCCACGCTGGGCACTGGCCCGTGTCGCCCTTCCTCCCGAGAGGGGTCTCGAGCACGGCGTGTGCGCACGTGTGCCGTGCCCATGGGCGCCTTCGTCTGTTCGCCGTGTGCCTTTGGCAGCCTAGAGGAGCCTGTAGGTTTTAAATGCCAATTAGATTGAAATTATAGTTATCAAAACACTAAAAAGAAGTCTGCACTGCGGGCCTGCTTCTGCACACGAGGAGTGACACTGGTCAGGCGGCAGGCGGTCATTCCAAAGTCCTGCCGCGCCCAAGCGCTATTCTGAGACATGTGAGATGTAACGAGGACACAGCTAATGGCCCCGTGGTTTGGTGTCTGCGGTCACAACGAAAGGAAACGCTACATTTCCACTAGAGGTCAGTGACAAGCAAAAGATGTCACTCTGTGCATCTGTATTCACGGACCCCCTGCTTTCTGCTATCGGGCCCGGCCCAGCGCCCTGCCCCACCGCGCCCGCACGGGCCAGCGCAATCTCCCCGTCTGCGTCTGCGCCTGCGCAGCCAGCTGCCCGCAGTCCCGCGATCCACCGCCAGGTGTCGCCGCGTCCACCCACCTCCGCAAATCCAGACCTCACTTCTAGCCTGGCCAGTCTCCCGCAATTCATCTCTACTCGCACCCCGATTCTGCACCTCAGAACTTCTGCTGTTACCCCAACACCTCACACCTCCGTGCCTTTGTGCCTGCTGGTTCCTCTGCCTGTAGTGCCTGCCCTGCTATCCACCTAGGTGACTCTTGCTGGGTGGTGAAAACCCAAAGGAGGCAACACCTCCTCCAGGAAGCCTTCCCTGATGCCCATGTAATCGCCCTTCTGAATGTCTACAGCCCCCATGGCTTCCTCATCATTGCGATGACTGTCCAAATGGTCACACCTGTTTCTGCGTCCAAATCCCACCAGATTGTGAACTTCCAGAGACTGTGTAGGGCAATGCTATGATTTTTTTTTTAATTTTCAGAGCAGTTTGGGTTCACAGTAACATTGTGTGGGAGGTGCAGAGTTCACATATGCCCCCTACCCACACACGCATACAGTCTCCCTGACCATCAGCACCCCCCTAGAGTGGTGCATTTGTTACAACTAATGAGTCAATATTGCTGCGTTATTAGTAACAAAGTCCATAGTTTACATGAGGGTTCACTCATTCTAGGGGCTTAGAAAAATGTCTAATGACACGTGTCCACCATTATAGTATCATAAAGAATAGTTTCACTGCCTGAACATCCTCCGGTCTCCGTGTATTCATCCCTCCCTCCCCCCCAACACCAGGCAACCACTAATCTTTTTGCTGTCTCCATAGTTCTCCCTGTTCCAGAATGTCACAGAGTTGGCATCATACAGTTTGTAGCCTTTTCAGACGGCCTTCTGTCACTTCGTAATATGCATTTAAGGTTCCTCCATGTCTTTTCATGGTAGCTCATTTCTTTTCAGCGCTGAATACTATTGCACTGTCTGGAGGGACCACAGTTTATTTATCCATTCACCAGGACAGCTTAGTTGCTTCCAAGCTTTGGCGATTCATGAATAAAGCTACTGTAAACATCCAGGTTTGGGCTTCCGTGTGCACGTAAGTTCAGCTCGTCTGGGCAAACACCAGGGACGAAGATTACTGAATTGCATGTTAAAGAGTATTTTGAATTTTGAAAGAAACTTTGCAGAAACTCTTCTAGACTGGCTGCACAGTTTTGTGTTCTCACCAGCAGTGAATGAGCGGACCTGCAGGTGCACATTGTCCCCAGATCTGGGTTTTATCAGCATTGAGATTTTGGCCATTCTAACAGGAGTATGGTCAGATTTCCTTATTTTAAGCCGTAATTTGTAATGACAGATGACATGGAGCATCTCTGTACACGCTTGTTTGCCGTCTGCAGATCTTCTCTGGTGACGTGTGTGTGCAGATCTTTGGCCCATTTTTAAATTAGATTATTCACTATTCACGCTCTTACTGTTGAATTTTCAGAGCCTCTTATATTTTCTAGGTAACTGGTCCTTTATCAGCTGTAGCTTCTGCAAGCGCTCTGTCCCTTGTTTTCTCATCCTCTTGAGCCATGAGCTTTTGCAGTCAGGTGCACCGGGGTCTGAATCTCAGTATGACCTTGGGCAAGTCACGTGCTCTCTCTGAGCCTCGTTTCCACTTCAGTGGAATGGGAACAGAAGCCCCCCTCACAGTTGCAGTGGGATGAAAGGAAACCTTAGGGATGCAGAGCCCCCAGACACAGCGGCTGAACCCCTGCAGTGCCGCCAGGAGCCCAGGCACGTCGGTTCTCTGGCTGGTGCACTTTGCCCGCAGTTCCACCATTAAAGCACCTAGCCGGCAATGGTGGTCCCGTCCATGGCAGGGATGTAATTCCAGGCAGGTCAGTAAATCCGTTTGGCAGGAAGATTCTCGTGGGTGGGAATTCTTGGTCCCACAGATGGGGCAGAGGAGCAGACCCCGGGAGACCTCAGTGTTGGGGCCAGGGACACATGCTGTTCAAGGGAGGGTGGCCACGCTGCCAAAGTCAGGGCGCCACCCAGGCCCACATCCCCTCGCGGACCACTCCTCACTCGGCATCCAGTGCTCTCCCCATCTGGCCTCCCTCACACCCCCAGCCTCTGCTCCAGCCCCACCCTTCCCTCCAGCCACACCGGGCCATGGTCAGGGTCTCTAGTGCACCCCATGAGGTACCACAGCCCTCCCTGCCACCAGAAACACCTTCCCCTGTCCAAGTCCATCCCTCACCATTGGCTACAGGCAGAGCGGCTGGGCTGGGCTGTAGCCACAAGAGGGCACCATTGCCTGGCAGATGCCGGAACTTCTAGCTTGTCGGAAGGAACCACCTCCATCCCACTGGCTTACAGAGCAGCTTCACAAAATCATGGCATCTGGGTAAGACTGAACCTTAATGGTCCCCTCCCATGTCTAGCCAGACCTTCCAGTCCAGCTTGCACACCTCCTGTGATGAGGCACTGCACGGGCATCGCAGGGCAGCTCCTCCTGGGGGAAATGAGCTTTGTCGGGGTCTGTTCTGCAGGAGCCACGAGGTTCGAAGGGGCCCAGGGGCTACCAAGTCGAAACAGTCTAAGAGAACAGGTTCACCTCAGGAAACCACGAGGAGAGGGGAGATGGGGGTTTCCAGGAAAGCTCAGAACCTACAAGTTTAAGTGACCTTTCTCCATATTTAAACGCTGGCTCAAAACTTTTCTAAATACTGTGCCAACCAAGCAATGGGGCAGCTGGGCCCTGGGCTCACTGGAGGGGCCCTGGTGTGTGTGTTGGGGGGGCTCGGAGACGTGGGTGAGGCCAGCCTCGGGCACCCACGTGCAGTGCTCCGACACCCCGTCCCGCACACGGGCCAAGGGCACGGCCGGCCCCTCCGCTTGGCACGTGTCAGAAGGGAGACCATCGCTGAGGACACAGCTTACAGGGGCTGCCTGGAAAACGTGACCACCACGTGGTGCAGGCCACTCCCGGGCTGTGTCCAGAGAAGGCCTGACTCGGGCCCCGAGGGCACGAGGACACTGGCAGCGGGGTGTCTGGTGGGGGGCGCCCCGCGGAGGGCGCTGCAGCATGCATGGCACGAGTTTAACGTGGTGCTGAGTGCAAAGCGATTACGAGACCCAGTGACCCCATAATGAGACCGTCAAAGAATTCAAAACACATGCAGAAGGGGCGCAGTGTGGGAGGAGGAAGAGGAACTTCATGGCAGAGAAAGCCGACCAACGCACTCGGCCCGGAGACGGAGGTCAACCCCCAGGGACGTGTCGTGTTAACAGCGGGCGTCCTGGGTCTGGTCTTCCTCCCCCCAGATCCACCATCCCCCTTCTAGTCACCAGAAAAACACAGACAAATCCAACAGAGGTTATCTTAGCACCTGCCTGGCCAGTCCCCCAGACTGTCAAGGTCACCCGAAACAAGGCCCGTCTGAGAAACGGTCACAGCCAAGGGGAGTCGTGACACCGGTCACGTGGCGTCCTGGATGTCGTCCTGGGACAGAAAAGGGACCCCACAGGGAAAAACTGAGCAACGTAAAGGAACCCGGGGCTCTAGTTAATAACAACGTGTCAGTATCGGCTCATTGATTCTGACAGGCGTAGCTAATCACGAAGGATGCTCACGGGAAGGAAACGGGGCTGAGGGGGGCCACCGCCCCGTCCGCATGTCTCCTGTAAATCTCGCCTAAGACAAAGGTTTATTTTTTAAACGCACACACGCCAGGCCGCAGTCCTCATTTTCTAATGCTCCTCCCAGCCCACAGACGGGAGGGTGCGGCCCGGGGGCGCAGGACGGGGAGGTGCCCCAGACCCCAGGGACAGTCCTGGGTGAGGCCAGCGTTCTGCCCCAAGGCCTGAAAGCCACCAGACAGTGGGCCAGCAGCTGGGCACTCCCCGCACAGCCTTCTGTAGGTGGGCTCTCGGGCTACCCGCCGTGGGTCCCAGGAGTGACAGTGAGGCCCAGAGCCTCCCACTGAGGGGCTGCCCGTCTCCAGCTGGTCCCAGGCTGGCTCTGCCCGGAGAGGGCGGGCAGGCTGACTGCGGCCAGCCTCACAGGCACCAGGAAGACTCAGCAGGGGAGGTGGGGGTGGGCTGGAGGCTCTGGGACTAACCCTGTGTTTCTGTGTGATGGGGTGGGGGGCTCTGCTGCCCTCCCAGAGCCTGCAGAACAGAGGGCAGGCAGAGGGACAGAGAGCATTTGACTTTAGTGTGAATGTCACAGTTCTGCTTGATAGGGGCCCAGTGGACTTGTCCAGTCTGCTGAGCGAGTCCTTGGCTTGCCCCCAAGATAAAGAAGACGGGGTCTGGATGTGAGATAGAGCTGCAGTGATGAGAACCGTTTTGGGGGCCCTAAGCACCAGGTGCTGACATCCCTAGAGGAGTCAGCGCCTACCTGGTCTGCCCTCATACCTACCATCCCCCTCCAGACAGCAGCCTTGCAGAGCTGGTCCTGTCACCACCCACCAACATTTCAGCAGCTCCCCACTGCCCCGAGGATTAGATCGGGGTCCCCCTCCAAGGCTGGCCACGCCCCACCCTCCAACCTTGCCCCTCACTCCTCACCAAGTGTCCAGCATGTCAGCTCAGAAGCTTCGCACATGCTGTTCCCTTTGCCCGGCACACCCTTCCCCACTTGTTACTGCATTCTGCTGGACTCTGCCTGTTCAGTTTGACAGAAAACAACCAAACTTTTCCACAGAAAAGAAAACAAAGCGGGCAGCAGCTCCAAGCCTGCTGGCCCCTCAGGTTCAAGGTGAGGGGACAAGGGCATCACCCCGTCTCAGCACTGCCGGCCAAGGCCTCACAGCACCCCCTGCCTGGGCTCCACCAGAGGCCCACCCCGGAGCCAGTCACAGCGTCGGGAAACCCAGCTTCGACCCAGCACAGACGGGCTCCATCGTGCGGGAGGGCGAGTTCCCGAGCTGGCAGCGAAGGGCCGCGCCCAGAAAGGACGCTGAGCTGGCAAACACACGTGTCCACAGCCCGCCCCCAGATCCCCCAACATCCATCCGCCCCTTCCCCCTACCTGAGAGCTCGTAGAAGTGCACTCAGGTCCCTCAAAAGCACGCAAAGCACTGCCTCACCCAAGCCAAGCCTGGCTCTTGGGTGGACGTGCAATCTGGACACAGCTCCTCTTGGGCAAACCACCCACACTCGGGTGCACGGCAGAGAGAGGGCAGCGGGGGTCACAGTACCCCTGTCCTCATCCTCGGATGTGTTCAGGTGAGACCAGTCTCAAGCTAGACTTGTCCCTTTCCTTGTAGGGTCGTAGATACAGCAGCCAGCGTAACCCATCACCTTGCTTCCCTCTCCCGGGACCCTGGGCGGGCCGCGGGCAGCCTGGCCAAGGCCCTCACCCCACGCGACAGGAAGCACGACGCTCTCGGCCCTCGCTTCTCTCCACGACTCAAGCAGGCCCCACGTGGGGGCTGCCGTTTCCGACGCCCCGACTCTGGTACCAACTTCCTCAGAGGCTGGCGAGTGGCAAGTTGAGGGGAAACCCGCCTGAGGCGGACCCATGCGGGGGGCTCAGGGGCCCGCGCAGTCCATCCCCAGAGCAGACCTCATCTCCCTCCCGGGGCTCAAGCCTTGGGCTTAGATCAGCTGGTGACAGAGACGAAGTCACAGCTACGTATTACCTCTTCGTGTTTATCCACTTGCGTGGGTGTTAGTTCAGCTTCTGCCCAAAAAAGATGCCAGGACCTTGTCAGGGGAAGTGCTCACGAGACAAAACGGGGAGCAGTGTGACCCCGAGGGAAGGAGGGCAGGGTGCAAACGTCCCTGCTGCCGATCATCTGAGGAAAGTGCCGTGGGACCGCCGGGAGCCCTCCCCCGACAGCCGGCCCTCAGAGGAGCCGAGGAGCCCGCGTCTGCCTGGCGGGACCTGCCTCGGTGTCCCCGTTGCGCTCGGTCCCCGGGTAGGAGAGCCTGGTGGGAAGTGCGGCCTCACACAGAGCGGCAAAGGCTTTCGAAGCTTGGCAGCCAGGGTCCCTGGGCAGTTACTCGCCAGACTTGGAGGGCTGCCAGGTGCGGTCTCACGCCCCCCGCCCCCCATTCCCCACGCAGTGTCAGGTGGGCCGTCCATCCGTCAACCTAGAAGCCAGCAGGGGCCCTCACCCTCTCCATCCTCTGCGTCAAAAAGCCCCCTCGCCCTCAGCTAATCACCTTTCCAGGGCTTGGGGGCTCACCTGCTGGGTCTGCCCAAACCTGGGGATCCTGGATAGCTTGGTATCTGACGCCCCGACAACCAGGCCTGTCTGTCTGTTTACAGGCAGGATGGGCAGAGCACCCGAGCTCCCCCGAGTCCCCCCCCGCACGGCGCCCTGCCCCGTCGGGTGTGAGCGGCCCTGCCCCTGCGCCGACCAGGGTCAGCCCCCCTCCACGGGGTCCCCACTCCACGCTCCTGGTCCCGGCACGAGGAGACCAGAGCTTGGGCAGCAGCGGGAACAGCCTCCCTCCAGGTCCTCTGACCCTGGGAAGCGCACGCTCACAGTAGCAGTAAGGACAAAGCCAGTGGCCACGGGGGCGATGGTAAGTGGGGCCCCTCCTGCTTCCATTTCTTGGCGCCCGGACGGCTTCCCCCTCCTTTGGGACAAAGCGTGCCACGGGGTCTAACGCTGCGCCCTAAGTGGGCACGCTCCCCCACCGAGGAGGTGGTGCCAGCTGCACCAGGCCGGCTGCCCGGGCCACGTGTGCTGTGCACGCCCAGGGGCTCCCTGCTCACAGCCGCTGGGCTCTGCCCTGGGGAGGGAGCAGGACCCCGGTCAGAGCCTATGCTGCCCGGAGGGTCAGACACCCCTAAGTCCCCAGGCAGTGCTGCTTGCTGGACAGGCGTCTCTACCAGGATGGAAGGGCCAACACTGTCACCTGCTACAGAGCGGCCAGTCAGCCTCGGGGCTTAGGGACACGCTGGGGCTCGGCGTCCATCCCCGTGGCACTCAGAGGCAGCAGTAGCCAGATCCACTTTGGTGAGAGACAGTCCACACCTTGGGCCCGCTGTTGCCCTGCCTCTGTCACCATGGCCTCCAGTCACATCATCTGGGGTGGCCGGTGAGGAAGACCAGCTAGTGTCACCCACTCGGCCATTCTGTCCCCCCAGGCGGTCAGCGTCCTTCCCTGGTGGATGCTCACTCATGGGCCTTGAGATGCGAGACAACCATCTTCCCACATGGGCCCACTCCCCCCCACGCATGGGCCCCCACCCAGAATCCTTGTCCCCAGTCACCCCGCCCTTTTCTCTTTGGGCCTCAGACCAGACTGCACGTCAACATCCACAACCCAGGAACCTGAACGTGTTCCCATACCGCGCCCCCCGCCGGGAGGATGGCCCCGCCCTGCTGCCTCCCAAGGGCACATCTAGACGCGGCTGTCATGCAGGCCCCATTCATCTCCCACTTGCACAGAGCTGGCCCTTCGTTAACCGAACTTGGGGATTTTCTTCCTCTTTCGGCTGCTTGTAGAGAAACCGGCACGTGGCGGAGGGGACAGGCCTGATGCCACCGCCGTGGGCACACAGAGGTCTGTGCTACCTGCTCGTGGAGGCCTTACACCTCAGGTCCTGCTCGGGCCTGACCTGGACAGGAGAGTTCCATCTGACCGTGGACCGCCATGGGCCTATCCAATGTCCTGACAGACCCAGCTCCTAGTGGACAGTTTCAGGTGCATGGCCACTTGGTCCCCACGGTCAAGAGCACATAACATACCACGCACTGGTTCTGAAAGGGTGGATGGCACAGTATCGCTCTCGGACCCCAGGGGCCTGCACCGGGAGTCCCCCACGGGGCCGCCACGCGCTCCGGCCGCAGCCCTCCGCACCGACACCCCACGCCTCCAGCTCTGGCCCCAGTGGCCGTGTGCATCTCCTCCAGGGCCTGCCGCAGAGTCCTTCCCTGCTCCAGCCCCACTCAAGGCGGGCAGCCCTCTGTAACACCCTCAGAGGTGGCCATCTCTTTTGTCCAGGCCACAGAGAGCCACCCTGGCAGTGAGTTTGCCACCTCCCCTGGGCCCCTTGCTGGGGTGTTAAATCCTGCGTCCCCAGAAACTGCCCCGAAGTCAATGAAGCCGTGTTCCTCCTGCCTTTAGTGCTGGCTCTGCTGATCAGGGGCCCTCAAAACCCAACCCTGGGGGTCCTCCCGGCGCTTGTGGGCATCAGGCAAGGGAAACCCACCCCTGGGTCCTCCTGGCGCTCGTGGGCGTCGGGCAGGGCTCCTGCTGTGCTCTGGGCGTTCAGCCTCCCCCCTCCCTATCCAGCCTGGCAGCCAGGAGGGGAGGGCAGGGGAGGGCAGCTCCCGCGGGGGCACCTGCTGCCTGGCAGGGGACTGGCCCCGAGAGCACAGGAGACAGGGGCCTCTTTGTGGGCTGCCACCGAGGTCCACTGCCTCTTCCCCTCAGCTGGCCCCTGTCGACAGCTCCAACTCTCTCATTATCCCTCTGCAGGTCAGTACAACTGCATGGCCACCAGCTGATTCTGCTGACTTTGTAAAGGGTGTTCCCTCACTTTTTCCCAATACCTGCATCACTGCATCAGTCCACCAGGTCACGCTCCCAGGTCACCACTAGCAAAATCTTTAGCAACTGCGCTGCCCTCTTGTGCCAGATTCTGTGTGCCCCAAGTACCAACCAATAAAATCTCTGGACCCCCAAGTCTCCGGTGCGCTTCCCCAGCGGGCAGTGCTCTGCGTGGATTATCACACACCAAGGCTGGGAGGAGGTAATGTCGCCCGGGACTCAGGGCAGGGAATAATCCGCACCTCTGTGTCTGGACTCCTCCTGGACCCTGCCCTGCGTGTCTCCCTCCTCGGCCGACTTTGCTTTGTATACTTTTGCTCTAATAAACCGTAAAAACAAGCGCAGCACCTTTTTGAGTTCTGTGAGTCATTCGAGTGAAGTATGGAACCTGTGGGTGGTCATGGAATGAGCAGGCAGCTGAGCTGAAGTGGGGGCCCTGGGAACCCCCAAATTGTAGCTGGTGTGTGAAGTAAGATGTGATGGTTAACTTCATGTGCCAACTTGACTGGGTCATGGGGTGCCCAGATATTTGGCTAAATATTACTTCCGAGTGTATCGGGAAGGGTGCTTCTGGCAGGAATTAGCATCTGAGTTGGTGGATTCAGTCAAGTGGCCGGCCCTCCTCCATGTGGCTTGGGGGACACCGTTCAACCTGCTGAGGGCCTGAAGAGAACGAAATGGCAGAAGGAGGAAGGATTCAGCCCTCCTGCCTGACTGCTGAGCTGGGACCCTGACCTCCTGACCCTGGTGCTCCTGGTTCTCCGCCTTAAGACTCACGCTGACCTGCACCAGCAGCCTTCCTGCGTCTCCGGCTTGCCAACAGTGGATCGTGGGACGTCCCAGCTCCCTTAAAGGTGCAAGGCAATTCCTTGTTTTATACGTACAGACACACGTACGTACGCTACTGGTTCTGTTTCTCGCAAGAACCCTGACTGCCACACAGGGCAGCTAGGAGGGGATTACTTCCCGCAACCGTGCGACGTGCCACACTTGGTGTCGGAAGTGGGATTCACTCACTGACGCCAACTCACTAAAACATGTGGTTTAGGAACAGAAAGAATGAAAGGGTGGGGGATGAGGAACCTGTCTCCTGGGTGGCCATGGGGCACACACGATACGAAATGGCCGATGTTCTGCAAGCAGTTACCGGAGGTAAGAGTTACCAGTGGAATTTAGAAGTGACGACTCCAACTCCTGAGGAGCTGGCTCACTAGATGTATAAGGAATGCAAAGTAACAAGAGAAAAGGCAAAATCTACAGCCCCTTGGTCGCTGTGATCTGTAAGGGCTGAAATGAAGGGAAGGGAGAGTGTCGCAGAAATCCCGGTGCTGGACCAAGAGCCTCAGGGCCCCTACGAAAGGCGTGTGCTTGGGCAGCGGCTGGCGCTGGGCTGGGCTGGGTTCTGCTTGGCCTGAGCTACTGGCCTCAGAGCCTCCCCTTTAAGGAAAAGTTATGCTAAGATAAGAGACGGGGGAGATGAGAATGCCACGTAAGAGAATGAATAAAGATGGGAAGATGGAGGAGAGACTGAAGGGGCCCATCCAGCAGGATGCAAATCTTTAAATGGTTATTAAGAAATGGGAGGAGTGAACTGGACCTCAAGGGGGCCAAAACAAAGGTCTTCACGCAGCAGTCTTGGAATCTGGGTGGACTGATGGGAGCCCCCACTGGTCCCCCAGCATGGAAGGCCCGTGTGAAAAATCTGCTTTATTCACTCTAGTTTGGAAGAACTGAAAATGGCTAAGATGACCACGAGAAATCTGACCTCATGTTGCCTGTGGTGATGGTCTAGATACATAATGAAGGCTGACCCAGGGCTGGAAACTCAAAGCCACGAGCACATGTGTGGATACAATGGCCAGGGGGTAAAGAGACTTTTCTGGGGCTCCTTTCACGGGAGCAGAATGCCCTGGAGCCCTGTGTTGGTGTAGTCCCAGTGGAGTCAGACTGGGAGGGAAGAGAGATGCAGTGGTTGATGAGACTAAGGTGGGCACTTAGAGGAAACTGGAGTGTCTGAACAGACACTGCATGACGTGACTGCATCTCCTTGACCTGCGCTTGTTATGAGGGTGGATCTTGTGTCCAAGCAGGGAGCACGTCCCCTAGCTGACCACAAAACAGGAGCTCTGAAATCTGCCCCTCAGGCCACATGGATCGCACATGAGAAATATCTGGCGGACAAAACGTGTGCCAAGACCGACACCTGGCCAGTTTCTCCAGATCCTGGAGGACACGTACTCCACATGTGGGAACACGCTAGCTCCTCTGTAAAACTGGTCCGAGCAGCCCTGGAGAGCCTATGCAGCCCGGGGCCCGCGGCGAAAGCCCGTGAGCACCGCTCGAGCTGGGATTTGGGAGCAGGAGTTTTCCACTTGGCAGTTACTGGCTGGGGGCTTCGGCTGAGGGCGCCCTTCTGACCGAAGGCCGTACAATTGTCTTGCGACCTGAAATACCCACGACGTCCTGGTGCTGCGGGAGGAGCATCAGTGGGGAGGGCAGCGGCCACCAGAGCTCCTCCACAGAAGAGAGCTGGTTTGTGCAGGAAGGCGCTTCAGGAGGCATGCAGTGAGGGCCTCAGGACGGTCGCCAGCAGGCAGAGCTCGCCCCGCCAGCTGTGGACTCACCTGAGGGGCGACCAGACCCTGTGGCCACCTGGGTGGTGCCCTATGAACGCTCTTGATTGGCCAACAAAGAACGGCCTGGCTTATGGACAGCTGTTTCAAGGTGTGTGGACGACATCCCATGTGCAAGGCTGCCCGGCTAATGGAACAAGACAAAAACAAATCAGTGGGCGGAGCTGCGGGCTGTTGGCCCCCGTGTTTGGTTCTTCACTGATTCCCAGGTGGTGGCCATGGCCTGGCCATGTATTCAGGCAGAGGGTAATGAAAACCTGGCTATTGAAGGGATGCCCATGGGGACACAGCCTAGAGAACTCACTACGTGGACTGGAGGGTTGCCTAAAAGCAGGACATGCCACTGTCCTTCAGAAGAATGCCCCTCCCGGCTCAGGTGACTGGCACTGCAGGCAGGCGTCCTGATGTGTTCCTGTGGGGTGCCGGGTCCACGACATGAACGGACCGTCACAGGCGGCAGCAACGCTGGGATGGGCTGAATGCAGACAGGCTCCCCTCGCTCCCGCTGAGGCACAGATGGCCGTGAGGTGGAACCCCCGGGGAAGACGGCCTGCCCACGGCTGGCCAGACGCACTGCCTACGGAAGCCCCAGGAGGCGACACGTGGGTCCTGCCAAGAAGAGACATCTACTCTGGAAGGCGCTCTGCACGCCCAGCCCAGTGCCGGACACAAATGCTCGGGGCGCCCTAAGGGCGTGGGCACGGGACGCAGGGTGCCAATCCAGACCACCGAGTCACATTTCTTCAGACCAGGGGGCACACGTGACAGCCCAGTGTCCAGAGCTGGGCAGAGAGACGTCCTCCTTGGAGCAACGCTCAGGTGAAGGATCAGAAGGGCGTTTAGAAGCCCCGGGTGTCTAGCCTGGCGGGGGGGGGGGGGGTGAGGGACACAGGCAGGAAGGGCTTCCTTCATGCCTTCCTGCGTCTATATTCACACTCAACACCGGGGGCCAAGGGTCCCCACCAGACAGACCCCTCCGCTCTTCCAGGTGGTCTGGGGGAGGGCGCACGCCGCTGTGGCTGCACAGTTCTCCCCACAGAGGACGACGCTGGTATGACACTTCCTCCTCCCCCACCTCACATTATCTCAGCTTTCTTTCTGAGTATCTGATGCAGCTGTCCTTGGCTCAAGGCTGCATTCGTGGGCGCAGGAAGCAGGGGTGCCTCCTAAGCCAGGAACTGCACCTAGACTGTGACTGACTCACTCTTGGTGTCAGAGTTCCCAAGGGCCACACGGGGAGGACGACACCTTCACCCAGTCTAGCAAAACCAGGGTTGACAGCGAATGCAGCTCTGCTGCCTGCTGGTGCAGACGGCCCTCTGGTTCTGCGTCCGTAACTCCACCTACACGAACGCCGTGGACCGCGGGGGACACACTCGCTGGACTAGTGTCCAGACCAGCATGATGGCCAAACCTAACATCCCTTCCAAAGGCAGAAGAGCCGGGGAACAAATGGAGAGAAAGGGCATCGCAGCGGAGGATGCACAGGCCACGCAGCAAGGGAAACGCAGCCTGGCGCTTGTCCAGTGCGATGGGGCTTGGAGAAAGAGGGCGTCGTCTCTTAGCTCCGTGATGCCAGAAGCCTGAAAGGGGGCAGCTGAGCTCACATCTGCCTCTGGGGCCTGACAAGGTGGCGTGGAAGCTGTGAGCCCGCGTGGCCCTGTCCTAGGGGACGCGGTCACACGACAGATGACTCATGACCGGGGGGGGGGGGCTCCGTCTCATTCTGCATGTTACTCCCTCCCACTACGATATGGCATACAGAGCCCCGGCACTGTGAGGGAGGTCACAGCACCGACAGTGATGGCCAACGACGCCGGAACACCGAGGCACAGCCTCCGAGGAGGTAACACCAACGGAGGCCGGCCGGCCTGAGGAAGCGCTGGGCGAGCTGAGCGTCAGCTCGTGCCCACGCTGCGCGGCGCCACACAGGCCCGTCACAGGGCACAAACCGCGCGAGGCCAGGAGGCGGAGCAAGCGAAGCTAAACGCAGACGTCCGGTTCCTGGACGGCACCCAAAGTGACAGGCCAGCTGAGGTCCGCGCCCGGAGAAGGAGAGGAGGGAAGAGGGGACGGGTAGGGAGCGAGGGGGAGAAACAGGATGAGCAGAAAGGGTCAGAAGCCAGCACGTTTCCGCTGCGACCCGTTCAACAACCCAACGTGACGTCCGGCCTGGGGCCCGAGGCACTCAGACACCACTGTCCCCGCAGACACTTCAGCAAAGGAAGTGCGTTTTCTTTTTCCACTTTTTAATTTTATAACCCTTTTGTACTATTTGAATATATATATATATATATATTTGCAATGTATGCATACTACGTTTATAATTAAACAAAAAAAAAATGACTAAAAAAAAAGGTAAAGAGCTAATCACAGTGGCACATGAAACAGAGTATCATCTTTGGGGACAGGTCACCCAGTTGAGTCCAGAAGCTCCAACATGGTCGCGGTTTCCAGTCTTCGTCACAGCCAGCCAACCCCACCCCTAAGGCACCTGCAGCCTGGAACTGCCCTCAAAGCTCCCCCCGGGGTGGAGCACAGGAGAGGCCTGAGTCAGCAAAATTAAGTTAATTTACAGAGTAAACCGGCCAGGTGCCCGCCCGGCCCCCAGGCTCCACTCAGCGGTCAGCCCCGCAGGGAGGTGCAGGGCCGGGCGCAGGACCAGCGGGGGACCCGGAGCTCCACGCGCCCTCGGGGCGGCGGTGCCTCACAGAGCGAAGGTGGTGAAGAAGATGTGCATCTTGGCCAGGAAGGTGGTGACGGAGCCCTGCCGCCAGAGCTTCATCTCCACGTCCAGGGCGAAGTCCCGCGGCTCGCGCACGGACCGCTGCAGGAAGACGACGCCGGTGTAGGCATTGAGGCGGCGCGTGCCGAAGTAGCCCTCTTCATTGCCTTTGGTGATGGTCAAGGCGATGGTGTCCCCTGCGAAGGCGGGCACCGGGCTGATGCGGAAGATGTGCGCCGGCACCAGGAGCCCGGTCTGGAAGTTGAGCCGGTAGTGCGTGATGCGCGCCGGCGCGTTCTGGCACTCCATGAAGTCGTGGCACAGGGCGCGCTCGCACTTCCTGTGGGACGGACGCACGGGCGGTGGGCGTCAGCGGGCGACCTCGCGCCCGCGCCTCCACCCCACGTCCACCCAGCCCGGACTCGGCGCCGGCCTCCACCACCAGCTCTAGCAGCCCCGCTCTGACAGGTCCCCTAACCTCTCTGGACCTCAGCTTTCTCATCTGGAAGATGGGTTAATAGCCTTGCGATTTCACTGGCGGGATGTGGTGAGTTTATAAACATGCAGGGCTCAGCACAGTGCCCGGCAGGGTTTGCCAGCAGCTCGTACTGGTCCCCGAGCTCCTTCCTGCCTTCCTTCATGCTTACCTTCCTGCATCTATTTCTCCCTTGCGCACTGCCCCTGTGCATGGATTCCCTGGCCACGGTGTTTTAACTGTTCTAGTCATTTTTCAAATTCCCTTTTCTTCCATAATCGGCTCTCCTGAGCCATCTCCTCTTCTAACTTGGGATGGTCTGCCTTTTTCCCTCTCTGAGCACCAGAGAGCTCCGAGTCACACCCACTGAGGAGACAGCCTGGAGCCTCGGCCACGCCAGGTGACAGTGATGACAGGGCCTCCACCAGACACCACAGCGCCCACAGCCGCAACTTCTAAGCCCAGGAACAATTTGCTCTCTTCTCGGCACCACAAGGCACTGTCACCTCCATCACCAAATCCCTGTCTGAAACCTCAGTGCCTCCAACATGGGGCGCAGCTGGGGCTCCCGGGCTCTGCAGCTCCAGAGGACGGTCTGAGCGGAGTTCCCCAGCTGGTGGACGGCAGCGCACAGCCACGCGGGGCTGGAGTAACACCGTGCAGTGCCAGGCTACGCCACACACTGCGTAAACTCACGGCGTGCTTTCACTCATCCAGTCTTCGCACCGACCCTGGGGGTGGCGCTACCATGCACCCCATGCTGCAGACGGGGCAACTAAAACCCAGAGAAGGGGGGTCCCCTGCCCAGAGGCGCCCAGACACACCTAAATGTCCCAACACACCTGCACTTGGACACTCCCTGGCAGTGTGTATCCTACTGAACACGGCACACGGCAGCGGGGCAGGCGGGGGGGGGGAGGGGGGCTATCACGGGCGCGCACATGCTGGGAAAGGCCGCCCGGGGGCGCTGCATGCACAGACGTGAAAGAGGAGGCAAGGCAGAGAAAGCAAGCTTCGGACAAACTAGCACATCCGCGGGACAGCACCGCCGGGGAAGATGGACCCTCTGACCCCGCCGTCCACAGTCATGCAACTAGTTTTGGCGGAGCAGCAAGAGCGTTCGCTTTGTGCTTTTATTTTTGAACATTTTTGTAAGCATGTGTCACTAAAAACCTGGAAAATAACCAGCAAAGGAAAACACAGCGGGAAACAAGTCGGGCGACAGGAGAAACAAGAGTACTTGATGGACGTGCAGGTTTAGTGAGGAAAGGACGGGAACACGGTAGAGTGCCGAGAGGCGTCAGCAGGGAGCGTGGTCGCCAGCCTGGGAGATGGCCCCCGGTGTCCTGCCTCTGGCAGTCACACCTTGTGTCCCCTCCCAGGGGACACCCCTCCGCAGTGCGGGACTGTGTGGCCAGGGGCAGCAGCGATAACACGTCGCTGTTAAGATTAAGTCAGTTTACGAAGGACTGCCGCTTGTCCTCTCGACGACCCGTGCTGGGGCAGCTCCAGCCCCACAGACAGGCCTGCGTGGCGAGGCGCTGAGGCCTCTCACCCGGAGCCACGAGTGGGCTGCGGGTCCTGCAGGCCCAGGCGAGTCCTCAGATGACACGGCCCCAACAGACCCTGAGCAGACCCCCCAGCTCAGTTGCCCCTTACTCGTGCCCCCCCCCAAAACTGTGAGGTAATAACTGCTTGTCATATGCAGGGGTAAGTCTGGGGATAACGCGTTACACAGCAGGAGGTAACTGACACGTTGCGCGCGCGTGTGTGTGAGAGAAAGAGGAGGAGAGAGGGGGAGGGAGGGACTGAGGGTTCCTGTGAGCCTTCCTCCTTTCATCTCTAGTCCCCAGACTTTCTGCAAGGTGTTTTTCTGCACCACTGATGGTCACTCAGGCCACAGACCTGACAGTGGGGCCCGTGAGGAGCAGGAGGTGGTGAAGGCAGGGGCCACCGGTCACTTGGCCTCTCCCTGGGCAGCACGGGATCGTGCAGGGTCCCCAGGCCTGCGCCTGGGGTGGGGCACTCACGTTTCGGAGACTCGGACGTAGTTGGGGGGACACTCGAAGCGCAGGCAGCGGAAGCCACCCTGGATGTTGTGACAGGTCTCAGCCTCAGAGCAGTTGTGGGTGCCCAGCGCGCACTCGTCCAGGTCTGGGGGGAGCAGAGGAACATGATGGGAGGGATCCCCCAGGGCTGGAGACCCTCTTCTGAGCCACCCATCCCGCCCTGGAGGCCTGGGCCTCAGAGCCGCCCGTCCTGTGAGCACACAGCTCACCTGCCCGCACACGCACCCTACCCCGTCCATCCACTCCACACCCAGGAGCCAAGCCTGGCGCCCTTGTGGTGCCAGGACAGGACCCATGCGACATCCGGCCATCCCCCAGGCCCTGCGCTAGCCTGGCCAGGGAGGAGGGGCCAGGGAGAGACGTCCTGAACACAAACAGGTGTTCAGCCTGAAGCACCTTCAAGAGTGAAAGTCACTGACATGTCTGAGCTTTACAAGAAGTGCCCGCACCGTGTTTTGCCACCACCAGGTGAAACAGAGCCTTGGTCCCAAAAATGAGATCACTCTCTAGGAACATAAAGTCGAAACTGCTATTTACAGCAGGTAACACCCTTGTCTTTTACGGAACCCATACCAATTATTTTTTAAATTAAAAAGCAGGCAGCTCTGCGCCAGGAAGCCAGCTCCTGGGACCCCTGAGGATTCTCTTCTCCAGGCTTCTCCCTGGATAGGTCTCCTGCCTCTCAGAACCACCCCACAAGATCTCCATCCTGCTCCCAGGGCAGGGCCCAGAGCGGAGGCTGAGCCTCGAAGACTGAGCTGGGTCAGGCAGCAGGAAGACTGCCACCTCCCTCGTCCTAGGCATAGACCTTGGTTAATGTGGCCACTGGTGGTGTCAACCACTCTGTTTATGCACTTGGGGTCAGAGCTCCAAGTGCACAGCGAGCTGTGTGAGGCCTTCTGTGCTTATTTGCGAGGGTGGGCCCTCCCTCACCCTTGCAGGACCTCCCGTTGGCCGTCATGGTGTAGCCGTGCTCCGGACATGCGCACTGGTAGCTCCCGGGCACATTGATACAGCGGAAGGTGCAGAGGATGCCGGCACCCTGAGCGCACTCATCGATGTCTGCCAGAGAGAAGAGCAGCCCCTCGTGAAGCCCCGGACCACAGGGCCCCACCACTGACGGTCATCCTGTCCCCGCCACAGCCTGGGGGCCCGTCTTACAGATGAGGACAACAGGGCTGAGGAGGGAGAGGGGCCTGTGGCCACACAGCACACGGGACCCCATTCCAGGGCCTCCTCCCTCAGGCTGTTCCTTAACTGCTACTCTCTGCTGAGGGCCCCTCGGGTACCAGACAGGAGCTGGACATAGTACAGCTGACCCTTGAACACCACAGGTTTGAGCTGCACAGTCTGTGTCCAGGCTGATTTTTTCCCCAAAAATTCTATAGATCTACACCACCCGCCCTTGGCTGAATCACAGACGTGGAACCACGGATACAAAGGGGCGACTGGAAAGTTATACATGCATTTTCGATTGCAAGGGAGGGGAGGCCCTAACTCCCACATCGTTCAAGGATCAACTGTATTTAATTTCATCCTTCATCCGGCTGAGGTCAGGACCATCATCTCCACTTTGTGGCCGAGGAAGGGTGGCAGCGGGAGCCTGAAGTCGGCCTTGGGAAGCACGTGCCCCGGGCGGCACAGCCAGGAAATTGCAGAGCTGGGACTCGAACCCCGACCTCAGGCTAAGGCTCTGTGTGGCCCGTGTGTCGCCTGCCAGGCGGGGACTCTCCAGGAGCCCGCACGCGAGGCGCAATGCTTCTCGGGAAGGGGCCCCAGGCAGAGGAGAGGTACCAGTGCAGGAGTGCCCGTCCTCGGCCAGCTGGTAGCCCTGGCGGCAGTAGCACTGGTAGGAGCCGTAGATGTTGGCGCACTCCTGGCTGCAGCGCTGGGCCTCACACTCATTCACATCTGCAGAGAAGCCGCCAGTGGTCAGGGTGGAGCCCCCCAGCCCCGAGATAACGGCCAGGTCCCAGCTCACCTGGAGCCTGATCTGGAGAGACCACTAGTTCCAGCCTCCACTTGGTGCTGATGGAGGCCCGGAAAAGGGCAAGGAACCTGCCTGGGACACGCAGCTGAGGCAGGGGCAGGAATGGGCTTGCTGGTGGAGTCTTGGCCTGCTGCCTGGAAGAGGCAGCCACAGGTCGGGCTCGGATCCCCCTGGTGGAGAGCTAAACGGTGCCCCACTGAGGGTCCACGGGACTTGGTACAGATGGCTCTGGGAGGTGTCACCGAGGTGCTGACAAGGACCTGCCCTTGACCCCCGGGGGATAAGCGATGTGAGTGAAGGATGGGGAGACGGAGCACCCCCTTGGCTGATCTGCTCTACCAGGCCCTGAGCTCTGGGGGGCCATGCTGGCTTCATCTCTGAGCCTCTGATGTCCAGCCACATTGGAGGGGTGGAGAAGTGGCCCGAAGCAGGGGTGGTGGGGGTGACGGCGGAGGCTGGGGCTCGGGGCCCAGGGCAGTGGTACCTTCACAGCGCTTGCCGTCGGCAGCCAGCCGGAAGCCAGAGGCGCAGGAGCAGCGGTAGGACCCGGGCGTGTTCTCGCAGGTGTGCTGGCACAGGCGGCTCGGCGAGGCCCAGCACTCGTTCACGTCTGTGGCAGGGGCGGGGCCGGCCTCAGTCGGGGGCAGAGGTGGCCCGGAAGCCAGTTCCCTCCACCCCGGGTAGAAGGGCAGCTGCATGGGGAGAGGGACCCCAGAATCCAGGAGGAAAGACAGGGAGGGACTAGGAGAGGAAGCGGTGAGGACGCTGGAGGGAGATGGAGGGAACAGAGACACAACAGGGCCAGAAAAGAAGGTGACAGGGACAGAGAGCAAAGCCTCAACAGGACAGTAGGAAGGCGGACAAGCCCAGAGGCCTGGGCAGAGCAAGAGGGTGGGGGCAGGGGCAGGAAGGAGGCCGCCAGCAGGCTGGCCCGGGGGGCCCCGGGGCAGGTGGGCATCTCTCAGGGTAGGCAGAGGGGGTCCCAGCCACCGGTCCCCACCTACCGACGCAGGCCCGGCCAAAAGCATCCCACTGGAAGCCGGCCTTGCAGTCACAGCGGTAGGAGCCGGGGAGGTTGCGGCACACCTGGCCCTCGCCGCACTGGTGCGTGCCTGCCTCACACTCATTCACGTCTGCGGGGAGAGGCACGCAGGGCACCCTGAGGCCCGGGCTCTCCCCCGGCTCGGGCCTCCCGCCGCCCAGGGGACCAGGAGGCCAGGCTGGCGGGGAGGCGGGCCTTACCCACGCACTTGGTCCCGTCCTGGCTAGCGTGGTAGCCGCGCCCACAGATGATGGGGTTCCTCTGACACGTGTAGGAGCCCACCGTGTTGATGCAGCTGAAGCCGGGCCGACAGGGCTCAGAGAGGGACGTGCACTCATTGATGTCTGTGGGGGTGGGTGCAGGTGATGGGGAGCCCGGTGCAGCCCCTCCCCAGGCCCCAGCATCTGACTCTAGTGCTGCCCTAGGCCCCAAACCAGCCAGGTCAGGGCTGTGAGCTCAGACTGTCCCAGGACCCAGGGGCGCCCCCTCCCAGAACCCGAGCACTGTTGGCTAGGTTAAAAAAATTGAGATACACCAGTCCTATCCCACACGTGGGTAAACTGAGGCCACGAGAGACGCAGCTCAGCCCAGATGAGATCATCATCAGCTCAGGATAACAAGAGCTTCCATCCTGCACCTGCCTCCTAGGGCCCAGGCACTGACATGTCATTCCCGGGTGGGGACCCTGACGCTGGGGGAGGGGAGGCCAGCGGGCCGGGCCCCCCCATCCTAAAGCCCTCGGAGCCCCGCGCCCACGACGACCCCCGCCGGGATGCCCAGGGTGGGCAGCGCCCCTCCCAGGCCCCTCTCACCCACGCAGTTGCTCTCAGGGTCCTGCAGGAAGCCCTCCATGCAGCGCTGCCGGGCCTGGCAGCGGAAGGAGCCCTCGGTGTTCTGGCACACGGAGCCCGCCTGGCAGCCGTGCGTGCCCAGCTCACACTCGTCCACATCTGCCATACAGACCAGGGCCAGCGTCAGGGGCCCCGGCCACACCTCCCCACTGTGACCCTGACCGTTGCAACAGTCTCCTGCATTGCGGGAGCGGCGTGGCGCGTGCCGGCGTAACCACGACATCACCCTTCCACCGTGGCCCCCGGCGCTGTCCCAGCCCCCAAGATGTGCTATTTAGTGCTCAGGTTAACCCAGAATCAGGGGCTGTGATGAGCCCCTCCTCACACAGGGGAAGCTGAGGCACAGACAAGGTTCCACAGCTGGGGCGCTGCTCCCAGGCCTGCGAGCCTAACCTCTGCCCCGCCCCCTGGGACGGAAACGGGGGTGTGTGCTCAGATCCCTAAAGTCGCTCCTCCAGGCTTGTCGGGGGCTGGCACTGGCAGCAGCCAGTCTTGGAGCTCCTGAGGACGGATGGATGGTACCCTGTCCCCACCTGCAGTGTGGTCACAGCAGGGCACAGGGGCCCTCACTGCTGGGCAGCGCCCCACGGCTTACAAAGTGCCAGCCCTGTGCTCAGAGGTACATCAGGCTGTTTTCATAGACGAGGAAACTGAGGCACGGAGCAGAAAAGCAACACAGAGGGCGAGTGGCATGGCGCCAACCCCCGCCACAAGGTGTCAGGGTTCTCCGAAGAGGGCTTGTCCGGGGTCTGCGTGTGCCCTCGTGCACGTGCACGCAGGTTGTGCGCATGGGTGTGCGCATGGGTGTGCCGAGGGGGCTGGGCTCATCTCCCAGCTCACCCCACCCCGGCTCCACGCCCAGCTTAGGGCGGACCCGGAGTGTGAGTGTGTTCATCCGCCTCCCTGAGCTCTCGCCCGGCCTCAGGGCCTCTTCTCACAGGCAGCCTCCAGGCTTGCAATAATGAGGCACTTCTGTGGGTCTCCCCCTCCTGGGTCTCATCTCATTCTTCTGGACGTTTTCAGTTAGAAATAAAATGCCTTCCGTCACGTGTGAAAGACTTCCAACTCCTCGCCTAACCAGGGCTGCCGACGCTGCGCCCCCTCCCGCTGGCACAGGCTCCCGCCTGAGACTTCCTTTCTGCTCCTTGTGCCAAGACCCCTGTCTCCTCAGAAATGCCTCTCACTTGCTGCTGCCTCTGCCTGGAACACCTTCCCCAGGGGCATCTCACCCTGCAGGTCTCCACCTGGACATCACCTCCACAGGGGGCTAGCCTCTCTGGATCCCCAGCTAAAGGAACCCCCAGCCAGCGGCCACCCGCCATCCTGGTCTGCCTGTGTGCCCCTGCCTGCTTCATCAGGAGGTCAGAAACAAGAGCAGGTGCCCACCAGTAGCCCTGACACCGAGAACCCAGGCACACAGACCAAGCTGGGGAAGCATCTGCTGAAACGGTTCAGTGGGAATTCTCTCTCTTCTTAGGAGCCTAGAATTTTCTGGTTAGAAGTGATCCTTCTGTGCCATTCCACCTCAGCACACCCACAGAGGAGCGAGGCGTGGGGAGGGGAATAACTGACACCCAGACACGTCTACCTTGACCCTCCCACCAGTCTCAGACGCCCGCCCCGCCCCAAACACCATCCATCATCTGTGGGGTCTTCCCACCGGCAAGAAACCCAAGTGCTGAGAGCTTGCCGGAAGGGGCAAGGCTTTGGGCAGGAGGTGGGATGGGGCGGGGCAGGGGCGGGGTGGCAGGTGGACAGGGCGGGGCTTGGGCGGGCCAGGAGGCGGGAGGTGGGCGGGGCCTCCAGCAGGCACGCCTCACCTGTGCACTCTCCATTCTGGAGCGCGTAGCCGGGCTCGCAGGTGAGAGACTTGTAGCAGCGGAAGGAGCCCACCGTGTTCACGCAGTGCTCGTCCCGGCTGCACATGTGAAGGTCCGTCACACACTCGTTGATGTCTGCGGGGAGGGCGAGTGTCAGAGGCTGCAGGCTGCTTCCCGGAAGGCGCAGAGCCAGCTGGCCCCACCCTCAAGGTGCTCACCTCCCAGCCTGCAGCACAGTCGCTGAGCCCTGCCTATGCAACCACTCACTCAACAAAGCTTCATGGGGAGCACCTTGCATGTGCTGACAGCACTGTGCCAGGCCCGAGGAGCACATGGTGAACAAGACAGACAGAAACCCTGTGATGGTGCGGAGGGACACCAGACGAGCAAACGTGAGAAGGAGGTGGTCGTGAGTCTTGTGGAAGAGAGTGGGTGATGGAGACCAGGGTGCTGAGGTGCAGCGGGGGTGGGTGCCACCTTAAGTAGGAAGTCGAGGAAGGATCCTCAGAGCAGAGGGCACTTGAGCAAACATCCGACGAGGTGACAGTGAGACGAGCACATGTCCAGGCAGAAGGGACAGCCTGCCAGGCAGGTGGGGGCTGGCCAGGAGGGGCGTGGCTGCCGGGGAGAGAGGAGTGTTAGGAGATGCAGGGGAGGTGGGAGCCATCGAGGGCTCCAGCAGAGGAGGGAAGTGGGCTGAGCAACTGGCTCAGTGGAATACTCAGAGGTGAGGGGCTGTTAGACTAGGTCATGGGGGGCTCAGGCTGCCATCCATGGAGGCAAGTAGCAGTCGGGTCTGGAAATACTGCAAAGGTCAACCCGACAGGATCTGTGATGGGTGAGGTGAAGGAGACAAGAGGCTGCACAGCTTTTTGGCCAAGCAGCTGGACAGGTGAGAGCACCTGGGATGGGGCCAGCTGGGAGGCACAGGCTCGCAGGGGAAGGCCAGGAGCCCTTGTGGTCACACCAAGTTTGAGGGTCAAGAGGCAAGCAGAGGAAGGGGTCTGCATGGAGATGCTACCTTGGAGTGGTCACTGCCGAGGTCACCTGGGAGACAGGACACAGAAAAGAGGCTGAGGACTGCCTCCTGGCATGAGCAGGTGGGGAGAAGCCAGCAAGGGAGAGAGAGAGAAGAAACACCAGGGAGGGTGGGGGAGAACCAGAGAGACGGCCACCTCACACGTCCCCGCAGGCCAGCCACCACAGGTGCCCGATGACACCCTCGTGCCTGTGCACCCTGGCGGGGACGTGCTGCAGTCATTGCCGATCCATTCATTCCCTGGACACACCTGAACTATTCTGTGCCAAGCCCCAGTGGCCACGCCATGTGTCGGCCTCAGCCTCTGCCCCCATGGAACTGCCAGATGGCAGGGGAGAGAGGACAGGAGGGATGGAGATGCTGTGTAGAGAAGTTGGCCCGGCCCGGCCGCGGCCAGAGCGCCACCCGCTCTGGGTCCCAGGCTGTCAGAGTCGCTCTCACAGGGCAGTGATGTCTGAGCTGAGCCTACCAGGGTGGCAGGGACCAGGTGGACAGGAGACAGGGCCACGGGGCAGGAGACCCTCCCAAATTCACAGGTGACCAACTGGGGTACAGACCCGGCTAACCCTGGTTTGGGTGGGGATGAGGGGGAGTGAAAGGGAGAGTTCTGGGCCTGCAGGTCTCCAAAAATGCTTGGCTGGGCAAGATACAGATTTCTGAGGTTCAGGCCGGGTTGACAGTAGGAGACACGGTCCCAGGACCCCAGAACATCATAGGCCAGTGTGCCCACAGCCTGGGAGGAATTGTGCTGACAGACAGCAGCAGACACCACTCACTGAGGCTCACAAGGGATCAGGCGGCTTACAGGAACTGCACTTCCATCGCCCTGAGATGCTGTTTCACAGACAAGGAAGTAAGTCTCGGGGGATGTGACTGGACTGAAGTCTCCCAGCCTGCACGTGGCAACAGCAGGAACAGAACCCACAGTGCCCAGCTCTCTCCCCATGGCTGCAGACTGGGCCCCAGATTCCAGGGCTCCCATCTTCTCAGAGCCCACCTAGAACACTCTGCCCAGGGCCCAAGACAGTCCTCGAAGGACAGGGCATAAAAAGCGAACAGCAAAGCACAGGGGATTCCCGCATGTCTGCTACACGACCCCTGGACTTGGCACCGCCCAACACTGCCCCACTTCAGCTTACACGCCTCCAATGATGGGGAGCTCACTACCTCTGCAGGCCTCCTCTGCATAACACATTGGCCGGATCATAACCATGACGTCAAACACTGGCAAGCTCTTTACGCAGACTCGTTTAATCACCACAGTGACCCTTGGAGGTGGGTGCTATTACTGTGTCGTCCCGCAGGTAAGGAAACTGAGGCTCGGAGGGGGTAAATGACGCATCTCAGGTTTTACAAAAGCAAGCGGCAGAGTGGGTTTGCACCCAGGCATTCTGGCTGCAGAGGCCACAGCCTTCATCCAGGCACCTGTCTCCCACCTCACCAGCCGGGGATAAGGAATCATGCCTACAGCTCACAAACGCACCGCAGGAGACACGTCTGTGGATGAGGAAGGGATGGACAGTGAGTGCTCACGTGATGAAATGAACACGCAGGTGGAACAGAAGGGCTAAGAGGAGAGACTCGAGGTCTGTGCAGGATGAATAAGGACAGAAAGACCATAAACTTTGCTGAGTGGAATGTACCTTTGCTCTGTAATCCCAGAGCCTGTTTCCCAGCTGCCCAGGGACCCCTTTAAGGACGAAGCCTTCTCTCCGGGCCATCAGGGAAGCCTGCACGCCCGCATCCTGGTGGGGGACGCTCACCGGCCCCGGGGGACCGCCTTCCCAGACGCACACACAGACACAACCCAGACAGGAGCTGCCACCCCACCACTGACAAGCAGACTCCGGAGGAGGCATGTTGTGCCGACGGCTAGAGGCCAGGGGCAAACATGTCTGCGCTGGCCGCTCAGCCCGGCACCACGGGCCCATCTGCCCAGTGGCGGCGGGTGAGGAAGAGGACATGTCCAGGCTGGGCATGGTCCTCAAGGGCAGACAACAGACGGGGGTCTAGGCACGTGCCCTGAACACACAGCACTGTTCCTGTCTCCACACCTCTGTTCCAGCTGCTCCTTCCTCCCTGCACACCCTTCCCAAGTCCCAGCCATCCAGGGACACCGGTGCACACTTCTTCAGGAAGTGTGTCCAGATGCTGCCGGCTGGAACGACCTCTCCTTTGGCCTGTCTCTCTGCCCCAGCAGTTCCCAGTCGGCCCCGATCCCCCACTACTTTGGGTCTATCTCTGTTCGGGTCCACAACGTTTCCTCCATGAAAACACCAGACCCCAGCTGCGGGGGAGCAGCAGGTCCTTGCCGCGCACAGAGCACATCCAGAGCCCGGCCCTGGCGCACACGGGCACGGGCGGCAGGGGGGCAGGCGCAGCACCGGGCACTGGCCCATCCGCGCGCCGGCCGGGAGCTGGGTACCAGCCGTTGCCAGTCTGCCAAGCCCCAAGGTTAGCAGTGAGGAAACAGGCTCAGAGAGGGGGGCTGTACTGCTCAGGGTCACGCTGCAAATGAACGCCTCTCTGGAGAGCAAAGCTGGGGCGGCCAGACCCCAGCCCCATCCATTTGGCCTCTGAAGGGACTGGACGCGTCTAAGACCATCTTAGCAGCTGACATCCCGTGTTCACTGTGCCCCGGGCTCTGGCTAAACCATACTCAGTCACATAATCCCCAAATGGGGGGCAATGTCCTCAGTGCTCCTTTTTCACAGCTGGGGAAACTGAGGCTTGGGAGGAAGTTCAAGGTCACAGACACACTAGGGGGTCCTGCTTATAAGCCAGGCCTCCTTGCCTCTGAACCCACACACCCCATCCTGCTGCCCACACATCTCAATGACCTCATCTCAGTGACCAGCCAGGTCACTCCTCAGTGCATTTCTGACTCAGGCCCACCCCTGGGGAAAGCAGCTTCCCAGCAGTGTCGGTGGAGAAGCAGGACAGGACACCAGGACACGAAGGGCAAGACACGGAGCGTGGGGGCCGTGCTGAGAGCTCAGATGCAAAGGGCAGGCCCTTTAGCATGTGGCCGCAGTGTGGCGGGCTGGGTGTGGAGCAGAGCGGAGAGCCGGGACGGTGGCGCAGGCGGGGCCCTGGCTTACCCACGCACTTCCTGTGCACGTTGAGGATAAAGCCCTCAGCACAGAGCACTGTGTGGTTGACACAGTAGAAGGATCCCAGTGTGTTCACACAGAACTGTCGCCGGCTACAATCGTGAGCACCCAGCAGGCACTCGTCTTGGTCTAGTGACAGCCGCAGGAGGAAAAACAGAAGGGCCGTTAGAGGGGCGTGGCCTCCAGTGACACAGATAGACCCAGTGACAGATGGGGCAACTGGGACCCAGACAGAGGCAGCGACCTGCCGAGGGCCTCCCAGTCCATCAGAGGTACCTCCGGGCTTTGGGCCCAAGTCTGAGTTTGTCCAGTCAAAAGATGTCGGAGCAGGAGCCCTAGCAAGGACAGGTAGCAGGGTGAGGCTCAGAGAGGGTCGACAGCCTGCCGGGGGTCACACAGCCGACGGGACCAGAGGCCGTCTCCCACCCCTGCTCTGGAGACACTCCACCTCCATGGGCGCCCAAGGGAGCCACACGATGGCTGGGGTTGCAAACAAATGCTTGGGGGACAAGACAGGGACATAAACAGGATAAGGGGCAAGGGGGGTTCTACTCCACCGTGGGGCCTATGCTATGTCCAAACAGAGACCTGGGCTGGGGGTTCCTTGTGGACACATGCTACAAAGTTTCAAGAGAAGCCTGAACTCTGGACATTTTTTAGAAATTCTTGAGCTCCCGTTGTTGGTGACTTGTTTGATTATTTTAAACAGGGTAGAGCTCAGCGGGACGTCCCTGCAGGGCAAGCTGCACCTCCGACGCCATCTGCACCCTCTGGCCTGAACCCCGCCACCTTTACTGCCGGGGGCCCTGAAGAGAGGAAGGGAGGGACACGGAAGCCAGCCACGGCCTGACGAGGCCCGAAGGAGTCTGGACCCAGGAGAGAAGCATGCCTCATGTCTGCAGGGCCCTGGGAGATGGGGAGCAAAGCCAGATCTGCGCCTAGCATCTGAGAGAAAGGCCTGCCAGTCACCACTATGCTGTGTGCCCTAGGCAAGTCTCCCGCCCTCTCTGGGCATGAGCATGGTTTCCATCTACACCAGAACAGTCTCAGCCACAGAGCTGGAGGTGGGTTTCAGCTGCTGGCAGAGATGTGGGTCTTTTGCCAGACAGACTTAACCCTATTACCCCTAGACCCCCCTCCAGGGTCCCGTCTTCCGAACTTGAACCTGAACTAAAGCATTTCCTAGACCATCTGCAGGCTCCTGCCTGCCCTGCCTCCAGACACAAGGAGATGCAGTCTCAAGGTGTCACTCACAGTGGGAACCACCCCCACAGGAGTCACGTCGATGGCCCCCTTTCACGGGGGAGTTCCCAGCCCACAGAGGCCCCAGACCGAGCGGGGTCGCAGGTGAGAAAAGGACATGCTTTTAGACCCTCTTCGGCGCTTCTGTGAAGGTAAAGTCACCAACATCCACTCCTTGGTTACAGAACAGAACTGAGAGCGCACCACCGGCTGGGGGCGACCCCTCCCCATCGGGGCCAGCGGGAGGGACATCCTTCCTGAGACAACCGAGCAGGCTCTGCCCCCTGTCCTAGCTCCACCCGCGGCTGGAACAGGACAGGATGGTCACAGACCAACTCAGGCCACTCAGACGGGGGCGCCCCCGAGGACAGAGCTAGTCAGAGTGTCGGCTAGGGAGCCTGGAGCCCCTCCCCAGACCTATAGGGTCAGATCTCTGGGGCCACGTGGAATTCTCAGGATCCCGCAGTCCCTGCACCCCAGTTTGAGAAGGTCTGCTCCAGGGAGTGGCAGGGCAACAAGATGGGAGCGGCGGGGCCGCAGGCCCGCCAGTGGGCCCGCCCTGGGCTGCACGAGCACCTGTGCAGGTGACGTGACAAGCCCTTGTTTCAGGGGCTTAGTTCATAGCTTGTCATTACAGCAGCCAAACCTGCTCCCTCAGTGATGCAGCGGTCTTAGACCCGGCCCACCTCCACCGCTCTGGGCCCGCCCTGGCCAGCTCAGGTGTGCGCGGGTGTGCGCGGGTGTGCACTCACCTTCACAGGACACGCCGTCCGCCATGATGGCGTAGCCGGGGAAGCAGGAGCACATGGCTGTGTCCCCGACGACACTGCACACCTGCTTGCAGGGCCCGTTGTCTGTGAGGAAAGCACACAGAAATGAGAGACCACCAGGCCCAGCACCCCAGGCTCCAGCCTCCAGGTGGAGGGGCTGGGAGCCAAGGATCCCCATTCCATACCCTCCTTACAAGGTCACCCCTTAAATCTGTCCCACGGCTGGCGCCTGAGACCATGTTCTGGGTCTGCCTCCACCCCCACCAAACCCCTCCTTCAAGTCACAGTGATGAGACACAGAACTGAAGCGCAGGAAAGGGGGCAGGGGGAGGAAGAACAAAGAGAACTTTCCACGCATCACGGAACGCAGGCTCCCTGGCGCGTGGGCAGGCTAGACTTTTATTCTCTCAGCTTGACAGGAACTGAGATCAGAAGTAGCTGACGGCCATCGTGGGGTCACACACGCTTTCCCCAGGCTGTGCTCCGATTTCTGTCTCTCTCAGCTCCTCGCCCGACCCCACACGGCAGGGCCAGGCGATCCCCAGAGCAGAGGCAGCCCTGGGCCGGGCAGCCCTGCACACGCCCAGCCCCGCAGGGCTCACCACCTGCCCGCAGCCCGCCTACCTCTGCAGGTGTTGGGCTGTGGCACCGGCAGCGCGATGGTGTTGGGAGCCGCCTGGGGCAGCTTGGGCCTCGGTGCAGACTCCTCTGCAGCCTCCGGCTGTGGGCCATCATCTGTCACAGGGAGAGCAGACAGGAGGAGGGTTGCACGTCTTCAGCCAGGCCTCAGGCCCCAACAGGTGCCACTCCGGGCACTTGGCAGAGGGAGCCTCGTTTCATCCCCCACCCCCACCTCACAGGGGAGGAAACTGAGGCTCAGGGAGGAACGTAGCTCAGACAGAATCCATCTCACAGCAATTCAGGGCGGAGGCGGGGTGGGGGGAGGCAGGGAGAAGGAAGAGTTTCTAGATTCAAACGAATCTGTCTAGACTCAAATGGACCAGGCGGTGGGGCAGGCTCCGGGCTGCCTGCCGGGGAGCGCTGGGAACACAGCTTGGGCTGGTGGGGCCTCTGCGGCCCAGGCCCTGGCCCTGCACTTGAGTCCAGGGCGGGGTGCCGGGGCTGCCACTCAGCCGGAGCTCCAGGAAGGAGACGGTCTGCCTGGCCTCACAAACCCAACGCTGGGGACCCCTGACACCTGCGGGTTCCAATATTTGGGGTGGTGGGAGGAGAAGTATCCCGCAGTTCCCATGCCAAGAGCACCACCTTCTGCTGCCAAGGCCCGCCCCTGCGCCAGCTCCTGCCCCCACCATCTGGGCCTCACCTGGGCGGCAGGTACGGCCGTCATCCTGCAGCGAGAAGCCGGGAAAGCAGGCACAACGGTAGGAGCCCACGGTGTTGATGCAGAGGTGCTGGCACAGCTCCCCGGGGAGAAGCAGGCACTCATCCTGGTCGTCGCCAGGCAGACTGTTGGGCAGCTCAGTCTCTGTGCCCAGCGACAGGGCCTCCCGGCTCGCCAACTCCGCCTCTGAAACTGGGGCGGGGTCCACACTCATCACAGGAGTCGGGTGGGGCCCAGCAAGTGGCTGAGACCACAGGCCCTCGGGAAATCAGATCAGGTCCCCACGAGAACCTTCTGTGTACTCAGCTGAGACAGCATGGTGGATGAAGGGTGGATGCATGGATGGATGGAGGATGGATGGGGGATGGATGAAGGACAGATGGATGATGGATGATGGATGGATGGATGACAGATAGATGATGGATGATGGATGGATGGGTGGATGGGGTGACGGGTGGTGGAGGATGGACCAGAGGATGGGATGGAGATGAGTGAAATGGATGGGTGGACGAGCAGATGGGGAGGAAGACTATGGATGCGTAGGTGAACAAAGAAATAGGATGGTGGGTGGGTGGAGAGTGGAGGGAGATGGGTGGTGGGTGGCTGGGGGAGGGGACGGTGAGTAGAAAACTGAGTGAGGTCACCATGTCAGAAATAACAGGGCAGAGTTCATCATCAGAGGTCACAGAACTCAGTCCAGAGCAGACCTTGTGCCTCAAGCCATAGATGAAGGTGGACCAGGGTCCCCGCAGAAGGCCAGAGGGCACCCAGCCTTGCCTGGCAGCCAGCAGCTCTCCCCAGTCACCCAGCTGGCCCATGTGCCCGGCCTGGGGAACAGCACCCACCTCTCCGTGGCGCAGCCTCAGGCTCCGGAGGTCGGCGCACCTCAGGTACAATGAGGGGCTCTTCGCCCTCACAGCATGAGAGCATCACGTGGTTGCAGGGGTAGCCCAGGTTGGGGTTGGACTCGCAGGACTGGCCCTCAGCCCGCACGCGGAGCCCCAGGCCACAGCAGTCACAGCATTGCTGGAGAGAGACCCGCTGTCACTGCCCAGCCGGCCCCTCAGGGCCCTCCCCATGGCCTGCAAGCCCCTGGGACTCACTCGGGGCCCCTGGCTCAGGGGAGGGGCTGATAAGTGGGAGCAAATTCACCCCTGTCTGAGTCTTCTGCCCGGGATGTGCTCTCCAGGACAGAGGTGTCATCTGTCCCCATTTCCCACATCGGGCTCAGCTAGTGCAAGTTTTTTGCAATAATTCATAAACGGCCTCTCATGAAAAGAACAAGTTAACCCCCAGCCACACCCACTAACCACCCTCATGTTTACTAACAGGCCACAAGTCTAGCCAGGCTACCTAAAAGACAGCATTTTCAGGGTCCCTTGAGGTTAGAGACAGGAGCCACTGGGTGAAGCTCTCAGGAGAGCTTTAAACCCAGGTTGACCCAGCTTGAAAGTATATCTTTTTTGCTCTCCTCCTTCCTCCTTTTTGGAACAGGTATGATGGCTGGAGCTCTAGCAGCTATCTTGGGTCATGAGGTGACCTTGAAGATGGAAACTACGAGCTACAGATGACTGAGCAGAAAAACAGAAGCCTGGGAGCCGGAAGATACTGTGTAGATCCACTCCTGTCCCAGACTGCCTACCTCCAAAAATAAAGTCTAATTTGTTTAAGCAACTGTGGTAGAGTGATTGCAACAGCAGCCCCAGTTGTTCACTCTTCACTGTCACTGTCTTTGCAGTCTGACACTGCAGTTCCTCCCCTCAAAAGAGAGGCCGCATTTTCCAGCCTCTTGACTGTGCCTCACAATCTGCTCTGGGCGGCAGGATGAGGCAGAAGTGAGGGTGCCTGATCTGAGCCTAGGCCTCAAAAGGCCTCACCCGCACCTACTCCCTGTGCTGGAACCCTGCACAGCCCCCACCTGAACAAGCCCAGGCCAGCCCGCTGGAGGCTGAGACCGCGTGGAGCAAAGAAATGGTGTCCCAGCTGCGGCTGTCCTAGACCTTCTAGTGCCACAGAGCCACTCGCTGGGGCAGACGTGAGCGAGCCCAGCCAAGGTCAGCTGGACACGGCCCAGGACAGCAAAACCACCCTGACTCATGAGCTGAGCTGGGCATGAGCCACTACTCTGGGGATGGTTTGTTACACAGCAACAGCTCAGTGACACTCCAGACTGCATCTCCCAGTGGTGAACACATCTGTGTACTTAACAAACACTTCGTCTGCAGGACCTCTTGGCCCTCACGACCACCCCAAGACAGGGATTTTTATCTCCATTTTGTAGATGGAGAAGCTGAGGCTAAGGAAAGAGAACTGGTCCAGGATCAAACACATAAACACAAATGGAATTCTAAACTTGCCCATCACCAAGATCCTTTCCCTAACATCAGCTATTTTGGGGAAAAACTGACCCCAACGTGACAAAAACCAAAATCAAAATCGTCTGCCGAATGGTGCCCTCCTCCTGAGGTCCCTGTGACAGGCATGCTCCCGACACTGTGGTTTCTTCAACTCCTGCCTCTTTCTTCCCCCAAATACCTCCTTCTGTGATATTCTCTGAAACCACTCCGCTGCCTAGTCTGCCCTCGTTCTCTGCTGCACAGCCAGCCAGCTGCTGGCCCCCCGTGTCTGTCTTCCCTCCTTTGCAATGTGCAGTGGGCACACGATCTCTAGGAATACAGACTACATTCCCAGCCTTCCTTGCAGCTAGGTGGCCACCAGACTAAGTTCCAGCCAATGTGATGTAAGTGTGAGTACTGTCTGCCCTCAAGACAGGGGCTTTCTTACACCCACGGTCACGGCAGCATTATTCACTGTAGTCAAGAGGCAGAAGCAACGTAAGTATCCATCAATGGATGAAGGATAAATGATATGTGGTCCTTCCACACAGTGGAATATTACTCAGCCCTGAAAAGGAAGGAGAGTCTGACCTATACTGCAACATGGATGAAACCTTGGGGACAGTATTCTAAGTGACAGAAAAGAATGTGAAGGCAGCATGAAGGTGGGGATTTTCCTGTGTTACCCACTTCTGCGTTCTTAATGCCCAAACCAGGGCCCAGCTTGCCTTGTACAGGGAAACGCCACAGGTGTCACTGTCCTCGTCCCCGCAGGCCTCGCCCTCCTTGGCCCCCATGACGCCGGCCATGCAGCTCTTCTCCTTCAAGTAGGACACGCAGCAGTGCTTCTGGGCCGTCCTGCAACAGAGGCACACCTCAGCCCTACCAGGTGCCCCCCTCCTCCCAGAGACCCCCTCCAGGAGGGACCACAGGCCCCACAGCAGGATGCTGCAGCTCCCAGAAGGGACACCCCATCAAGATCTACTGCAGGTAGGGCCAGTGCTGGTGGGAGGGGCATCAGCAAGGCCTGCACATTCCCACCAAGTGACCCAGGCTTTGTTCTCAGTGCAACCAGGAAGACTCAGGCCTGGGCCCCACTGGGCCCCGCTGGACTCTGTGCTCAGTATCCCCAACCAGCAAGGGAGGGAGGGAGTCCCCCCAGCCCCCTACAGCCTGAGAAGGAAAGGGAGACCCAATCTCAGGGAGGGCTGGGCGGGTCGGCCTGGAGGGGAGTCGTCTCCAGGGTCCCTGCTCATGACTCCACCATCTGTAGGGCCACCCCAGGGCAGAGCCAGCACACGAAACAGGGGGCGTGAAGAGGTGGGGTTCAGCCCCACTTGAGGAAGGGCATGTCCCAGCAAGGGCCACCTTGTGATGGAACTGGCTGTCTGTGAGGTAGTGAGTCTCCCGTCACAAGAGGGATGCAAGCACCAGACCACTAAGCTCAAAACTCCTGAAGGTGCAACCTCTAATGCCCAGGCAGCCCGAGCTGGTGGGACGCCCGCAGGGAAGGGGAAGGGACGAGGCTAGAATTTAAATGTTTCTAAAGATATGAAAAAGAACATATATATATATAAATAAATGTATAACTGAATCACTATGCTGTACACTGGAAACCAAACACAGCATTGTGAATAAACATTACTTCAATTAAAAAAAAAAAGGGAGGCTGAAAAATAAATAAATAAACAAATGTTTCTAAAGAAGGCATCATGGGCTGGACATCAGGAAACATGGGGTCTAATCCAGGCCAAGCTCCTGACGAGCTGTGTGGCTTTGGGTGAATCACATCACCTCTCTGAACCTTATCTTCCTTATCTGGGAGGAGGAGAAGGCCAGAAAAGACGGCATTCCTAAAAAAAGAAAAGGTGAGTGGCTGCCCAGGAGGTCTCCTGAGCCTGGCACAGGGAGGCGTGGGTGTAAATGCTCCTTTGCTGAGAGCACCATGGTCAGAAGAGCCATGGGCACGGGCAGCAGCGGATGGTGGGAGGCAAGCCTTCTGGAGACCCCAGGGCAGCAAAACAGGGAAAGAAAGAGGGCTGAACGCTGGCGAGAGAAGCACCTAACTGTTCCCAGGTGATAGTGGCCCCTTACCACCTGCTCCCAGGTGGGCGCTCATCACTGCTCTTGGGGCCAGTCCTGGGCTCCCCGCAGCTGGCCCACAGCAGCCACATCCCATCACCCTCATGCACCTGGACGCAGGTGATCCGGGCGCGCACCATGCACTAGGGAGCCCAGGGCCAGGCACGCAGGGAGCCGGACACAGCGGATGTGCAGCCCTGCCTGCGCGGGTCCCCGCCTACCTGCACACGTCGCCCTCGGCGCCGCTCTCGGGGATCTCCAGGCACTCGTCATTGTCGATGGCCCACTGCTGTCCAGCTGCACAGCACGTCTCCATCAGGTCCTTCGTGGACACTGTGGGTGGCAACACGGGCAGAGTCACCACCTGGAGGAGCCGCAGGGTTCCCAGGTGTCTGGGTCAGCAGGTACGGAGATGCTGCTGGCGCCCAGCCAGATCCCAACACTGGCAGGTGACTCAGCCCCCAGCTGCCTGTGCGGGCGGACCGCTAGCGGCTCACGAGTGCACCGTCCTTTGCAGAACTGCCGGGGGGGTCAAGTCTACCCCAGGGGGGAGGGGCTGGGAGGAATATGGTCCACTAATGGGTGACGGAGGTCCAGCCCCATTTCAAAGGGGACCACCCTGTGGGGCCACTACCACCCAGAGCGCCCCGCAGGACAGGAGCACCGTCCAGCTCCTTCCCTGCCCTCTCCCTGGGCAGTTTCCCAACATGAACCACCTCGTGCACAAAAACCCCCAACTCAGCTCCGCTTCTGAGGGACCAGACCTAAATCACCCAGACCGGACAAGACTGAGAAAGCAGCAGTGGCAGCAGAGAGGGGCATTCAGAACTCATGACAGAAGGCTACGGGGAGAATCCACAACTCCTGAAGAAATCGCTGGGGGAAGGGTCCCTGGCACTGATCTTGGCTATGATGCTTTGGTCGTGACACCAAAAGCACAAGCAACCAAAGCAAAAACCAACAAGTGGGGCCGACGCCAAACTGCCAGCTCCACTCAGCAAAGGAGCCGCCATGAGGCAGAGGCAGCCCACAGCGCGGGAGGAAGCGCCTGCAGGCCGTGCACCTGTCAGGGGTTTATCACACAAGGCATATAAGGGACTCACACAACTCAACAGCAAAAAGAAATACTAAAAAACGGGCAAAAGACCAAAAGAGACATTTTCCCAAAGACACAGAAGCGGCGGCTAGGTCCGTGAAAAGCCGCTCAACAGCAGGAATCGGCAGAGACAGGCAAGTCGGAGCACAGCCAGAGATCAGCGCGCAGCTGTCAGGACGGCTTTTACCAAAAAGGCACGAGACAGCAAGTGCTGGCGAGGCTGTGGAGAAAAGGGGCTCCTCGTGCACTGGGGGTGGGGATGGAAATCGGTGCAGCCCCTGTGGAGAGGAGTATGGAGGCTCCTCAAAAAATTATAAGTAGCACAACCATGTGATCCAGCAATCCCACTTCCAGGTATTTATCTGAAGAAAATGAAAATACTAACTCAAAAAGGTATCTTCACCCCCATATTCACTGCAGCATTATTTACAGCAGCAAGATGCGGAGACAACCCGAGTGTCTGTCAGTGGATGACTGCACAAAGACAATGTGATACATAATATATACACACACACATACATCCTTACACATGGCAGAATATTACTCAGCCACGAAAAAGAACGAAACTTTGTCATTTGCAACAACATGGATGGGCCCTGAGGGCACTATGCTAAGTGAAATAAGTCAGACAGAGAAAGACAAATACGGTGATATCACCTGTATGAGGAATCTAAAAAAAAACCAAACTCAGAAACAGAGTCAAATGGTTGCCAGGAAGGGGCAGGGGGGTGGGCTGGGCTGGATACGTTGGCCAAGGGCACAAACTTCCATCATGAGATGAGTAAGCCCAGGGGACCTGAGGCACGGCACGGGGCCTACAGTTAACAACACACTATCACATACTATAAAGCTCCTGTGCGGGCAGAGTAGATGTTAAACGTTCTCACCACAAACAAGAACAGAACACGGTAACTGTGTGAGGTGACGGATGTGCTAACTAACCTTACAGTAACAATCCTTTCACTATACATCTGTGTATCAAAGCATCACATTGTATGCCTGAAACTTGCACAACATTATATGTCAATTATATCTCAAAAAAGCTGGGAGGGGTGAGGATAAAATCCACAAGTGAAAAGGAAAACCAACTGCATAAAGTGTAAAATACCTGTGCGGCGAAAGCCAGCCCCGGTCTCACCGCACCCCTCACTCCCAGCACCCACTGCGTCCACACCGTGCGAAGCCCTCGTGTGTATTTATTTATGAACCTACTCTTCCACCTGCCTGTCTCTTTCCCGACAATATCAGAGCCAGGACTTGAGCCTTGGTGGCCGCTGAGAGTGGCGCCACCATTCCATGCTTAACCCTCTCTCATGACACTCTGGGCACGTGGGAACCTCACTCTGCTTGAATGCCTCCAGTGGTGGGGAGCTCACCCCACCCAGGCAGCCTGTGCCTTCTGCACAGCTCAGCTCACAGTGCCCGTTCTCTGACGGGACTGCATTCTTTCTCCCTAAGCCTGCTCCAAGATAGCCTCACAGAGATTAGGCAGTTGCAACAGACCCCTGGGTCTCAGCCAGGCGACACGAGATGGGAGCCCTATCAATCAGGGTAACAGTCACAGCGGGGACGCCCTGGGTGCCGGCCACCAGCCAGGCGTGAGTCCGAGCACCTCCAGCCCCACAGGTATTACGGGTGAGCATGACTACCAGACTCACTCCACAGGTGAAGTGGGCTTGCAAGCCCGAGCCTCAACTTCGCCTCCCCCTCCCCATCTCTGGCCTCTGCTTCCCTATGTCTGTGCACAAGCGACCTGATGCAGCCGATCCTGAAGGTCCTCCCTGAGCATCTAAGCACCAGCCTGAGCGGAGGGTCCGCTTCCCCATGGGCTGCCTTCCGGCCCCTCCCAAGGTTTCAGCCTGTGCCTGGAGCCTTCCCAGCATCCTCTCCTGCCTTCCCACCCTGGCCCCCCCCATTTCCAGGCAAAGGAACTCAGGGGCATGGCCCCTTACGCTGGGAGGGCCACCCACTTGGAGCAGGAGGGGGAATCAGCACAGGAGCCAGGTACCATCCAAACCCTGGGCGGCAGGGCCAGGCAGAGCCCAGCTTCTCGTCCAGAGGCTGCTCCCCAGGCCCCCCCTCCGAGGTACCGCCTCTGTCTCTCTCGGGCGATTTCTCCGCTCCTGGGCACCCACTCTTTGAAGTTTCAGCCCCAGGGCCTCCTCCTGTTCCATCCACACCCCGACCCGGCTGATCTCATCCGGCCTCTGAGCTTCACAGGTCGGCCCCACCTCGCCCCTCTTGCACGCCGTCTCTGGCTCGAGACTCCGGCACACACGCAGCTGGAGAAGCAGCCACTACCAGGCACTCCCCTGGTGCACCCACAGCCAGAATCTGTTCAGCAGCAGGTTTCCCCCAAACCACCTCCCCACAGGTCCTCCCTGCGCCCATCTCAGGACCCTCCTGGGCCCATCCCTTATCCCTCACTTCCCTCCTCCAATCCATCACCCACGGGGCACCCCAAAGGTCACCCACCTCGCCCCTCACTCTGCCACCATCTCTTGTTCCAAGAGGCTCCCTGCTCCCCTGGGTCCTGCTCCAGTTCATCTTCCAGATGGTACCAGAATGAATGTTCACAAGTATAAATCAGACTGCGTCTCTCCTCTGCCTACAGCCCCCTGGAATCCTGTTTCTTTACAAAGATTTACACAGTATGGCCCTGCAACCTCCCCACCACATCTCCCTTCTCTGACCTCCTTTCTCACTCACTCTCTCCATGTGAACCCCTCAGGCTCTCCCTGCCCCAGGACCTTTGCACGCACTGCACTTGCTGCCTGGAATCCTCTGCCCTCTCCCTGTGCTCTGCCCCACGCTCTCTCTACAGGGCTATCCTCCTCCGGGGCTCTCACCTCCTCAGGGAGGATCTCCCTGACTTCCGAATCGAAACTAACCTGCACGCCAACCCTCATCATATCACCCTGTTTTCTTCATAATGCCCTGGGCCTTCCCCAGCCCTGAATCATCTTGGGGAGCCCTGTGGTCCAGAGACCCCACTGCAAGGCCACCGCCCTACAGGATGAAGCACCCCTCCCTGGTGTGACAATCAGGGCTTCACAGCACAGCCCAGACCCAGCTGGCACCCTGCTCCCCCAGCCGCACAGGCTTTTCTGTTCTGCTATGCCTTCGCACGTGCTGTTCCATGCTGGGAATGCCCTTCCTCCACCTTGTCCAACTATCGAACGTCCAACCACCCATCCCTGAGGAGCCAGTCTGCACACAACTCCCTTCCTCTCCATCCGCTGTGCTCCCGCCAGCCCACCTCCACCCCGGGCAGAACCAGCACCCCCTCCTCCAGCCTCATTCACAATAGCGCCTGGGACGTATCTCCACCAAGGCGTCACTGTCAGTGGCATGCCAGCCTTAGCCACCAGACAGAGAAGGTCTCAGGGGCCAAGAACGGGTCAGAGTCACTTCAGGGTCCGCAGTGCCCAGCACAGACCCGGCGCCTGACAGAACCCGGGGCTGGGTGGGGTAGCCGGCCCTTGGTGTACAACATCCCTGGCAAAGTTTACATCAACAACATGAAATCCAAAAATGTCCTTGTATCTTCCCTCTGTACCATCACCGTGAGCACAGGGGTCCAGCCAGGCCCACCCCTCCCGGACTGGGGGATGCGGCCAAGTCACTCGTCCTCTGAGTCTCCATCCCCGTGCCTGTAGAATGGGCAAGCAACCTCTCCTCACCTGCGTTTCGCAAAGACAGGAGGCGAGAACGCGCAGTATCTGGCCAAGGACAGTGACTAGCACCTCCGCACCCCAGCTCGTGGAAGGCGTTTGGTGACTGCTCTCCAATTAATTAATTAAAACACGAAGGCAGAGACCGACGAAAGGATGGACCAGACAGTAATCCCTTCAGCAGAAGAGTAATCCCGCCCCTGCTCTCCTCTGGGTTCTCACAGACTCCCCAGTTTCTGTCCGCTTCGCCCGAGCTCGCCCTGCAGGGGGCACGGCCTTCCTCACCTGCCAGCTATTCACAAGCAGGTGGGCAGACAGATGAGGGCCACCTCCTGCTGTGACAGCGGCAGCCTGGCCCTGCAGGCTCTCACTGGCCTCCCAGGATGAGCAGCGACACAGGCCAGGGCCATCCCAGCTTCCGGACACTCTGCCTCGGTCTGCCCCTCGGAATCAGGATGCCAGGCCCCGCCGGCTTGGAGAGCCTGACCTTGACGCTGGCAGGAACCCCACCTCTACATCCCAGAGCAGCAGGGGGAGAATAAATCCAGCCTGGAAAACGACCGCCCATCCTCGAGTCAGGCGGAGATACCCAAACCCAAAAACAGTGATTTCGTGCCCCGGTCCATGCCCAGGAGACACGGGCGCCCCGTGGTCTCCACACCCGGGGGCCTGCAAACAGCAGCCCCGGACTGGAAGCCACCCGCACACCCACGGACAGAAGGCGGACGCACGTGCACGACGCTCGGCGACCACCGCGACGCGGTGAGTCAGCAGACAGGGCCCCAGGGTGAAGGAGCAGCCACCGCAGGAGGCGCCACTATGAAAACGCGACTGAGAGAGGCAGTGTGATTTGAACGCTCTAAGACAAAAGACTGAAAGAGTCTTTTAAAAATACGGCCCAAAACGGCGGCAGAAGCCAGACGCGAAAGGACAGGTGTTACATGACACCACCGACATCAGGTCCCTGGAAACGGGCCGTTCACAGAGGCAGCAGGCAGGGCAGAGCAGGGCGGAGGGGACGGAGGGGGGAGTCCTGGCTGACGGGGGCGGCGTTTCAGCTCGGGAGGATGAGAAGCTTCCGGAGGCGGATGGGGGGTGGCTACAGACCACGTGGATGTTGTGCTCAATGCCGCTGATTTGTACCCTAAAAACAGTCAGGGAGGCCAATTCTATGTGACGCGCATTTTACCTCAATAAAAGAAAACGGCGCATTGCGGTGTAAAAAGGAAAAAAAAAGTGACCCAGCCCTTCCCCTTCCAGAAATCTAACTGCTGGCAGACGGATCCCAGGCGCAGACCGCATGGCCGGGGCACGAGCTACGCCCGGACTTGTGACAGCAGACGGAGGTCCAGAAACACCCACAAGGCGGGGGTTACGTAGCTGGTGTCACATCCACCCGATCGCAGCCAAGTGTTGGAAAGAACGCGCTCCATCCGCACACACTCGCGGGAACAATTTTTCTGGACACACTGCCGAGAATGAAGGGGGAAAGCTCGGGTCACAAGCCAGCGCTGAGCCTGTAAGAGGACACGTGGACATACACAGAGGATTTCTGAAAGCAGACGGACCCCGGAAACTGGCACCAGCGCTTGCCGCAGGGAGGGCCTGGCCCCGGGGAGTGAGGAGGCAAAGCGACACGTCCTGCTGACCTCTTCTGTGTCGTTCATGTGCTTTTCCCATCTTCGGCAGGTACTGCCCATTCAAGGAACTCGCTGTTCTGAGAAGATCCTGAGAGTCCAAGGATGCTAAATAACCTCCTTTGATCACAAGACCGTGGGTGCCCAGAACAATCTGGGCCAGAGGTCATGACCCCTCGGGACAGTCCCCTCTCCCAGACATCAAAGCCCTGAAGAATGGTGGCTTTGGAGATGCGGCAGGAAGATGCTACACCTGCCGGTGGGGGCGGGGCAAGGCGTGGCATCTCCACCAGCGCCCTGTTTGCACAGGATGTTTACGAGGCCTGAGAGAACAGCCCAGAGGGCACTGCAGCTCTGCTCCATGTCTCTGGGGGGCCGAGGGGTCACCTGCAGGCCCTGGTGGTGCCTGGAATCCTTTGATGATGACTGGAAGATAGACAAAGAAGGATTCCTGAGCAGTCTTCTTGCCCCCGGATCACAGACACAATGGCCGAGAAACAGCAGGACCTGTGGGGCTGGGCCCACCCAATCCAGCCCCTTGGAGATGCCTTCCTCGACCGCCCAGGGGAGGACGGCCCCAGCCCCCACTGCCCTCTGCAGCACCTCCCACGGCTTAGCTTCCTTGTGTGGGTGTCGACTGCACCCCATGCTCGCCACCCCGGCCTGGCCCGGGACCAGCCGGATCTCCCCACTGGGCAGGCTGCCTGCCAGGCCCCAGCCTGCAGCCCCTGCACCTTTCCTTCCAGCCTGAGAAAGAGGGTCCTGTCCGCACCCTCATTTACCAGTGAGCAGGCAGCAGCCCGGAGGCGGCCCCAGCCACACTACGAGACCGCAAAACGACTACGGAACCACAGCCAAGCGAGGCAGCGTGCAGACAGCCTGATGCTGGAACAGAAAAGACTGACTCGTGAGCAGCCCCTTGGTTCCTGACGGAGGTGGCAACGCAGGCCGGGGAGGGCGGCCTGGACCAGACCTGGTGCGGGGGCAGCTGGAAAACAGAATGAACTCCGGCTCCTCCTCACCCCACCCAGCGCAACAAACCTAAGCCTGATCCGATGTGAAAGGTGAAACAAGTTAAAATGTCTGGCATGTAACAAACGAAAATCTCTCTGTGACTCTGGGGGAGAGAAAGATTTCTGTCAAGGGGCACTAAATACACTCACATAAAAGTGAAGATCAACACATTGTATTTCATAAGATTAGGAATCTGGGTTCCTCGGACGACGGCATTTGCAGTGGACTCATCAGCAACTGTCATTATGAGAGTGGAAAGAAAAGCCCCAGATCAGACAAGACACCTGTGACCCAACACATGACGCAGAATCAGAACACATCAAGGCCGCTTGAGAATCAGCAAAATAAAGAAGCCCGATGCAGAAACGGGCAGAGGACAGCAGAATGGCCAACGGTGATATGAAAATGCACTCAACACCATAAGCTCCGAGGGGACACAAGGTAAACCATCACGAGACCCCACGACCCAGCCACGAGGTCGGCCCCGACGAGAGACAGGCCGCACCCAGGGCCAGCAAAGGCGGGGGGACAGCTGGACTCACACCCGCTGCCGGCGGGGATGGAGACTGGTTGGCAGGGTCGGCTGAAGCTACCAAACCCTCGGACGCAGCAAGGCTTCTCCCGGGCAAACACCCTGCAGACACTCACACAGAACGTCCACAGCCACTGCACTCACCACGGCCCCAAGCTGAAAACAGCCCAAACCTCCATCCACACCAGGAGAGACAGACTGTGATTTATTCCTACGATGGAATAATAAAAAGCAACTTCTGAAGTGAATTACTGCTACATGCAGCAGCATGGACGAGCCTCCAACACGTTACCTTCAGCTGAAGACGTTAAATGCAAGCAAAAACCATACCATGTGGTTCCCATCACACAAAACAGATCCAGCAGGCAGGAGTCACTGACGGCGATAAAAAGGCAGCGTCGTGGCCTCCACAGGGGTGGGGTGGGGGGTAGAGCTGGCTGAGAAGGGGAAGCTCTAGAGCGCTCGCAGTGCTTTCTGCCTTGACCTGGGTGGAGCTGCCCGGAATCCACTGAGCTGTCCTGTGAAGATCCCTGTGCTCTATCTGCATCGTACTTCATAAAAATGTATAATAAAAAATAAAAATAAGAAGTTTCAAAGGGAGTACTGTTACCTCAATCTAGACTAAAAGACACTCAGTAACCTGCAGAATGCTTTAACACAAAATTTTAGAAAGAAGGAAACCCGAGAGAAAACAACCAAACATGAACCAAAAAATGGCTCATCATCCGGATGAGAAATTACTTTACACGGCGGGGCATACACCACACCATGGGGGCAGGGGGAGAATTCTGAGCACAGTCTGAGTACCAGATGGTTCTCGGGAGCTGGCAGGTGTGTTAAGTGCAGGGCCACGGTGTGCAGCGATGTGGGAGAATGTCTACTTCTTAAGAGTTGCAACATACACAGTCGAGACTGAAATGTTTTCATCACACACGCACGCACGCGCGCACGCACGGCACCCCCACACTATCTCCACGGGCCCCCAGGGAGGAGTGGGGGGTCTGTCACCGACATTTCAACGGGCTATTTCTGTTGGTACTTTTATAATCAATGAAAAGCCAACTCCGTGCAAAAAGAGGAAAGTTGCTCGTACAAAAAATAGGCTCCCCGATCAGGAACAGTGCAGACACCTGACAAACTCAGCTGTCAGGAGAAGCGCGCGGCCCTGGTGCCGTGCTTAGAGGACAGTGCTCGGAGAGTCACTGGACACATGGAACCTGCAGGCAGACGCTGAAAAACGGAACGGGACCAGCCTCATTTTCTGAGGAAATAACTTTCCCAGAACAAGGACGGAACAAAGAGATCCAAACACTTGGACACGGGAGTGGACAGCTCACATCCTAAGAATGAACCAGTCACTGGAAGATCACTCTAGAATCAGATCACTGCAAGCATCCTTCTAACCGAGTGAGTGACCAAGCCCGGAGGCCCAGGGGGCCGGCCGTCATCTAACGAGAGCTGTCCCTCCCTCCACCCAGCCACTCAGGCTCGCCCTGGCCACGCTCGCCACCCGCTGAGGCTCCCGGTGGCCCCAGATGCGGGGGGGCACCCGCTCCCTCGCTGAGCTCCCGGAGGCCTCGGCAGACACCCCCGCAGGGATTCCCCCGCCGCTGCCAGCACCGCCTTCCAATGTAACTCAGACTTCAGTCCAGCCCAGCGTGCGGGTTTCCAGGACCTCACCCGGACACTTGGGACGCTTTCCGTCCCTCCTCAAGAAGAGCTGTGAATTTTCTCTCTTTCATTTTTAGTTTAAGAAACTGCTGTGACCCCAGACTATACTTTGGCTCAAACCAGAGTTTGATGGAATTCCAGGTTCTTGGGATAGCATGTTGTTTTAGAGACAAAACTTGTAAATGATTTCATTTTATTTTACTGTTCTTTCCAGATAATTCAGCTGCCAGTCCATCATTCATACCCACAGTTTAACGAGAAGACATTTAACTATAAGGCAATTTTGGTTTTCCCAAGCCAGTATTTACTATAAAGAAATGTAAACATAACTTTATTTTTCCTCTTAATAAAAGTGGTTGGTTTAAAAAACATAAAAGTTTAAAATATCACATAAATAACTGGACATGTTTTTTGGTGGCAAACAGGATGCAAAGCTCCAGAACAGCTTGCTGCAGAGCCCCGGGTGGCTGTTGGCCTGGTGGGGTTGACATGGAACTCTGGCCCAGAAGAGGCGGTGAGCATCCTGGGACCGGCTGTCAGGTAAGACAGAGAGGCTGTACCCTGTCTCTGGGGCTGCGAGTCTGTGACCTCAGACTCCCGGTGTTACCAAGCAGGATGCCCCAGGGCCAGGCTGGGGATCTTCTAGAACCAAATCCCCAGTGACCCAGCCCCACGAGTTTCCATTCCTCTTAACCCATATACTCAGGCCATGGCCCCACTTAGACCTTGACCAGACCTCTCCCCCCGACCCAGATGTCTCCATCCTCTGTCCTGCTCCTGCCACGGCCTGCAGTGACTGGTGAATATTCAGAGAGAAGCAATAAGCCCCATCAGAGGGGCTCAGGAGAGATGGGTCAACACCCACATCCATCCACACGGAGGGCCCTGGACTGGGTGTAGTGGCAGCAGAGCTAAACGTCGGAAGCCTGCTCTGCCTCCCACTGGCTGGGAGACCTCAGGCAAGACCCGCAGCCTCTCTGTTCCTGCATCCGGGCTTTAAGCACCAAGCAGTGACAGTCAAGGAATCAGGAGACCTTCTGGGGCACTCACCTAGCACCTGCCGGCTGCCCACCTGCCACGTGGGGCCAACTTGGTGGAGAAGAAACGAGCCCAGCCGCCCTCTTCCCTGATGGGGTTTCCGCCTCCAGCCCAGACCTTAGCCCCGGCTCCCTCTGTCCACACAGCCCCTCTCTCTGGGAGTCAGAGCCAGCCTGGACACCTCCAGGATGGGCCCACAAGTGGCCCTGGCCCACTGACCTGGGGTCGCCCTCCTTGGGAAGCACCTCGCCACACCCAGGCCTGGGAGGTGGCATCCTGCAGACATCCTGATGCCTCTGCAGCCACCAAACCTGCGGCCTGTGCCCGTCTGGCCCTGATCCACCTTCCGCCCTGCCCACTGCTGACGGAGCCTGACCCGGAGGGGCTGCAGCTCGAGTCCCCGTGCAGGCATGGCCACCTCCACCTAAGGCCACAGCGCTTCCCAAAGCCTCGGCTCCCACCAGGCTCCCCTGCAGGCCTGGGGGTGACAGCCCCACTGCTGCTGCACCTTGCCTGCTGGCCCCTCGCCTCACTCACCCCGCGGGGGCCTCTCTGTGACACTGCTGTGGCCGTGAGTGTGCACCACCTGTTTCCTGGGTTTCAACCACCGGGCAGGGGGTCTGGAGTGGGGCACACTGGCCTGGGAGTCAGAACTTCGAGGACCCCATCCTCTGAGCTCGCTCTGAGTCTCTGGCCAGCCCCTCAGCTGCCTCTGGGCCTCTGCATCCCAGAGGGGTCATTCGGGGGAGCTGGTGCCCTGAGAGTCTGAACTGTGGCAGCCAGCTGGTGCCCGCTGCATGCTTTACTGGGGCTTTAATACGTGTGAACTGGTTGCCAACACTTACAAATTGGAAGATTTTATATAAAATTCCAGATCCTGGCTTCTTTTGGAAAATCCAAAGTTATGGGCCACGGCGGGCCTCCCCTGCTCCAGGGCAACACGTGGGGCCGGGGGGACGCTGAAGCCGTGTCCTGGTCCCTACGGCCCCACGGCCCGCGGCCCCCCACCCCGGGCACCTGTTTTTGCTTCCCGTCGTGTGCGGCCACAGGTCACAGCAGGGATGTCCACCTGTGGCGGGAAGGGGGGGCTCTCCACCTTTCTGGATCCCACCGGGTCCCCAGCACCTGACAGTCTGGTCCAGAGCGTGGGGCCCGTGAACTATCACGAAGCGGGTGAGTGGGGCGGGGGGGGGGGCGGGAAGGGAGCCAAGATGGCGCCCCCCGCCCCCGCAGGCCCCCTGCAGCCAGATTCTGTTCTTTCAGCCTCCTCTGCCCTCCGCCACATGGACCCCAGAGAACCCCAGAATCCCAGGCTCTGCGCCAGGGAGGGAGCCTAGGGCTAGGAAGGAGCGCAGGGCTTAGGGCCTGCCCTGGGCCCCGCTTTGCCCCTCATGGGCCAGGGACACGGGGCAGTCCCGGAGCCTCGATCTGTAGACAACGGGGAAATTCTTACTCATGGCAGGCAACCGGGCAAACCCTAGGAGGTGATGGGGCAGAGGCCGAGGGTCAGTAGTCAGCCAACACCTGCTTCCCCGCCTCAGTGACCCTGGACAATTCACTTAACCACCTTGTGCCTTAGTTACCTCAGTCTCTAAAATGGGCGTAACGCCAGAGCCCCCCCCCCCCAAATCACAGGGTGTCACGAGGCTTTAACGCAGCAATACATGTCCAGGGACGACCACAGGGTCTGCCACTGAATAAATGCTCCCCCGTGTGAGGGTGAAGGAGGAGACCCTCCCAGTCCCTGGGACGTCAGCCCCCAAGCCAGGCTGTGCCCCTGACGAGAGATCTCAGGACCCGGCATTTGCTGACTCAGCTGGCAGGCGCTGAAACAAAAGTGCAGGGCGGGGAGGGAACAGCCAGACGGGGCGGTCCCTGAACATCTGGAGGCAGCTGCAGTGACAGGCGGGGTGGGAGCAGGATGTGAGCAGCTGAACACCCCCGCCCAACCCACAGCCCGGCCCCTTTGCCTCTTCCCCAGAGGGACAACTCCTGGCCACCAGAAAAGACCTACATCTGTTCGCTTAAGCAAAAACAAACCCAAAGCCCACCGCCCAGGGAGCAGCAGCCCTCGGGCGAGGACAGGGGAGGACCTGCGGTCACAGCAGCCGCTCTGGGCTGGCCGACACCCTCTCCCTGCACCTCTCAACAACCCTGGGAGCAGAGGGATTACGCTCCCATCTCCCAGACTGGAAGCACTGACGCTCAGAGAGGGTGAGCGCACTGCCTGAGGCCACACAGAAGGGCAGCAGAGGCAGGGTTCATGCCCAGGGATTCAGTCCCTGAGGACTCAACGGACTTATCCCCAGCACGACTCGGCCCCGAGCCCACTTGCCCAGTATGGGGACCGTGGAGTAGACAAGGAGGGTCCAGCAGACCCAGCCCACGCGATGCTGACCTCGGCCAGAGAGAAGCCTCCTCCTGGCAGCCCCCGGTGCAGGACAAAAGACCCCCAGGCCACGCAACCCTGGCCCGGCTTGGAGCGGGCGCTGGCAAACAGATGATGCCAACACCGTGTCCAAGCAAGCCACAGCCCAGACCTCTGAGCGCCAGTCCCCAGCAGCACCCAGGACTCCGGGGGGCGCAGTGCGCAGGAGGCCAAAGACGCTTGGCTCAGCCTCAGGACGGCTGCAGCGGCTGCCTCGGGCTGGACGTGTGAATGGGAAGCAGCCGAGAGCGCAGGGGCCCATTACCCTCCCAGCAGGGATGGAGTCACAGCACCGAGAACACCAGTGTGAGTGAAGCCCTGCCTACCACGTGGCAGGCCCCAGCCCCTGGTGCCCAACACCCGCTTTCTTCCAACTGAGGACATGCTGGGTGAGCCCACTTCACAGATGAGAAAACTGAGGCCCAGGGCAGTGAAGCAGTTTGCCTAAGGTCACACAGCTAGCGAGGGGCAGAGCAGCCTCACCCCTGGGGGAGCCTTGTACCAGGCCAGAGATGCCTGAAGTATCGGAGAATCTGGGTTTGGAGCAGGGCCCACCACTTACTCGCCGCGGGGCCGTGGGCCCAGGCTCCCCCCGTGGGAAGGGACCCACCGTCAGGTCCTTCAGGGACTGAGATAAGGCACGAGGCCTGAGTAGATTCACTGCACTCACCCCTAATCCTCCTCCCTGCCTCTCACCCGCCCTTTGCCCACTGAGAGGAGCCCTCGAACCCCGGCCGGCCTCGCCACGGGCTGGCAGCAGAACACAGCTCTGAGCCCAGGCCTGGAGTCCTGTGCGCATCTCATCTTTCACGCGGAGCCTGTTTCCGGGACAGGACGGAGCACAGGGAGCAGAGGCAGCCAGCCCGGCAGAGACCATCCCAGCCCCGCCCAGCCCCGGGCAGCCGCCAGCCGGACACAACACTCACAAGCGAGAGCCTGGCCGACGGTGGCCGCGCCGGCCTGGGGCAGGGAGCCCGCTGACCGGTGGACTTGGGATCAACAAGAAGTGCCTACTGTGCGCCACAGAGGTTCCGTGGTTGCCTGCCACTCACACTACTGTGGCAACAGACCATTCGTGCCATGACGAAGGTACAACCCAGCAGGAAGGACTGGCGCAGGTTTGGTGAGCGTGACGGAAAGAGCACCCCGCAGCCCACGTGCTGCTGGTGGGGTGTGGCCAGACTCGCTGGGGAGCCCTGGGCCGAGGCCGGGGACAGGGGACAAAACGCACGTACAAACTAACACCACTGCAAGGTTCCTCCCACTGGCCAAGCTGGGGACATGCCACGGCCCCTGCGCGGTTCTCTCCTGGGTGCTGTTCACCATCTAACGCAGACTACACACGCTCATAGTAAAACGACTCGTGAGCCCCTGCCGTCCCGCGGAACAGAAGCCCCCCAGGGGCGAAAGCTGCATCCGTTTTGGTCACAGCTGTACCCCAGCCCCAGAACTGTGCAGTAGGCACATGCTAAATACTTGTTGAATAAATAAACTGGGGAATCAGGCATTCCCCTACGTGGCAGGTGTCAGCAAAATCTGGCCCCCCATCTGCGGAGGGCAAGCAGGCAAGTTCCCGGGTTACACATGCGAGTCCTGTGTCCCCCGCCGCGGAGCCCCCAGGGGCCAGCGCCCCCCAGAGAAAAGCGTTAGGATGACCATCATCAGGTTGGTGTTTGGGAGCAGCCCCACAGCCCTCGGCAGGAGAGTGAACCACCAAACTGGGGTCTGACCGCACCGCGGAGCAGCTCTCAGCCACGAAAAGGGACCAAGCACAGCGCCCGCAACTTGGGGACTTAGGAACCCTGTGCTGAGCACAAGAAAGCAGACCACGTGGCCCCATCTACAAAGGTCCGAGAGCTGCTGGCATCAGGGCAGCGGTTCCCCGGGACGGGCACGGAGGAGGGGGCCTGGGTTGTCTCGGGCTGTTTCCCGCTCTGAGTGCTGGTCACACAGCGTGCTCATTTGTGAAACATGTTACTGAGCTGTACGCTTCTGCCAGGTTCTCCTGGTTATGCTTCAATAAACATCTTACAAAGAGAAAATGAAGACACGCACGTGTGTTCTGCCCCGGCGGGTCCACGGCAGAAAGACGTTCGCTGCGGCATTGCTTTTAATCAGCGATGGAAACAACAGAGCACCCGTCAGCAGGACAATCACTGGCAGCTGGGACGTGCAGACAGCGCGGCGCTGGTGGGGACGGCAACTGCCCACGTGCTGGCCAGGGCAGCCCCAATGTGTGGTGCGAGTGGAGAAAAGCACAGGACAGCAAGGTGTGCACAAAATGCTGTATTTGTGCAAAATAGCACACACGCCTCCACGCCTGTCGCTGTATGGACCAGTGGCTCCGAAGTGGGTCCCAGGCCCTGGAGGGTCCCCGAGACCTGGGCAAGGACCCACGGGGTCAGTGTCGCTTGCAGAACAACACTGCAGCACTGGTCTCCTTCACGCTCTTTCTCCCGTGAGAACACAGTGGAGTCTTCCAGAAACTATGACACGGTAACAATGCACCACTCTGGTAGCTAGCAGAGTGTGCACTTGTCCATCCTGTTGTCTAGAATTTTCTAAAGGAAGCTCAGAAAAAGCTGCTCAACCTCACTCGCCACAGGGGAAACGCAAATCAAAACCGCACAGCTGGCTCTCTAGGACAGCTGTACTCAGAGACAGACAGTAACCAGGGCTGGCGAAGACATGGAGACCCCGGAACCCTCGTGCACCACGGGGGGAATGTCAAATGGTGCAGCCACAGCGGAAAACAGCCGGGTGGTTCCCCCGATGGGCACACACAGAGCGCCCTGCGCCCCAGCAATCCTACTCCCGGGTACATCCCCAAGAGAAATGCAGACATCCGTCCACACAAACCACGTAATAAACAGTAGCAGCAGCAGCGTTCGCCGCAGCTGCAAGGTGGAAGCCCAGCGCCCGTCACCTGGTGCATGAAGAATAAACAGCGTGGTCCGTCCACGCTCTGGGACGTTCGCAGAAGGACGGACGCGCTGATTCCGGCGACCACGCAGAGAAGCCTTGAAAGCACCACGCCACATAACCAGAGACAGTCCTTGAAGACCACGCCCTGCACAATTCTGTGTCCAGAATGTGCAAGTCCACAGAGACAGGGGAGCAGACTGGGGGCCGGGCCGGGGGAGGGGAAGTGGCTGCCACTGCGTGTCGGGTTTTCTCTCAGGGCGATGGACGCGTTCTCAAATTAAGTTCTGACGATGTTCACAGCCCTGACGAAAACTGCTGAACTGTACGCTTTAAACGGGAGAGACTTACAGTACAAGAACATCTCAGTAAAGCTGTTTTGGAAGCAAGCAAGCAAGCATAGTTTTTCAAAATTAACATAAAGAAACCGGGGTAGGGGGAGGTGGACGAGCACCTGCTTAGCACGCCCAAGGTCCCCACACCACCATTAAAACTAATAATGGACTAAAATAAAGAAACCCATCCCGGGCCTAGCCTTGGCCCCAGACCCTCACTACGGGAGGTGCTGGGAAGTGCACCTGCTTCCTCCAAGCACCGTGAGCTCTGGGGCAGCCCAACACAGGGAGCGCCCAGCTCCAGGCCGCTGAGACCCACTCCTGTCCCAGGGCCCCCATGGGAGCCATGAGCCCACCCCCTCCATGGGGAGACTGGGCCCCACCCAGCTCTACTGTGACCTCCAGAAAAGCCCCCTCCCCTCTCAGGATGCCAGTTTCTCTTCCATAAAACACAATAACTCTCTCAAGGTTGCCACACGTGCTCCCACCAGAGACCCATCCCAGCTGCCAGCCGGGGCCGGGCCAGTGAGGAAACCAAGGGGCACGGGCCCCGCAAAGCGCAGGGCACCTGCCCAGTCTGACGGGCAGGCCGTCCCTTCTCAGCTCCCCCAGTGGCTGGCCCAGGCACGTGGGCATAGTGGTCCTGCAACTGCCAACTGTCAACAGAAGCCGGAAAGCTGGGATTTATATGAAGTCTTCCGATTTCTAAATGTTTGCAGCAAAATTCTAGTGCTTCCAAAGATGCTTTGCAGAAAGAGGGTGACAAGTGACAGGCGCGTGCACTGTTAGCAGGACAGCAGGTGGAGGTGGGGCTGCGCCCGGCTGTGCCCTCCCTCCGTGCAGGCCCCACTCTCCCTGCCATTTGTCAGTGAGGACACTGGGGCTCGGAGGGGTGGCATCCCAGGCCCCAGGTGACACAGCGAGCGAGGGCGAGCTTCAGCCCAGGACTCACCACAGATGCGCAGGGGCTGGGGGAGCCCAGGCCCTGGGCCTGCCAGTCCTGCTGCTCTCTGCAGACCCTATGAGCCCTGGCAGGGTCAGACAGCCCAGGTCGAGGCCCGTGGGCTGGGGGTGAGGAGGGGAAGTGCCTCTCCTGGCAGGGCGCCCCCTCCCCATCCTGCAGCGGAAGCCAGGAGCTCTCGTAGGAAGTGATTCTGTCACACAGCATATGGGCTCCGGTGTCCAGAATCCCAGTCTGGCTCCCTCAGGTCCCCAGGTCCTGGCTCACGGACAACTCAGAACCCACGCCAGTTTAATTTCCCACAAGCCAAGCCTGGAGGCGGGAGGGGAGGGGCTGCAGGAATCCTCTGGGGAACAGGGGAAGGACAGGCAGGTCTCCCTGCTCCCTGGAGCCATGACCTGATTCTGGGGGCCTCAGAGGCCCACAGACACTGAATGTCCAGCGCTGGCCCTGCCCCTGCGGTCTGCTCCCTGAACCCAGAGGAAGTGCTGCATGACGCAAGTAAGATCGTACAAGCTGCTGCCTGACACCCTCTGTGGCTCCCCACGGCCCTTGGTAAAAGGCCCAAATCTTCATCCTGAAGATAAACACCATTGACCTGGCCCCTGCCCCTGCCCTGGCCTCTTCTCACACCAGACACACAGCCTTCTCTCAATCCAGTTCACTCCCTCCAGCTGCAGGGCCTTTGCACGTGCTGTGTCCTCTGCCTGACACACTCTCTTCCCTCTGCTCCCCACCTGCCGGTCAACAACCCCTCGTGCTCAAGTATCACTTCCTCTAGGATGCCCTCCCTGATCCCCAGAGGAGCAAATTTCCCAGAAGGACTCACAGAACACACCTGCGCCATTCCGTGGCCCTCGTCACAGCTCAGAACTTCACACCCCTGTGACTACGGGGTTTCCTCCCCCACTAAACCCTAAGGTCCCCAGGCCAATGGCGACACTGGGTTTCGCTTAGCCCTGTATGTTTGGCATCTGTCACAGCCCACGCACGCTCCGGGTACACAGAAATGACTGTCAGGGATGACGACGTGAAGAAACCCGAGGGGAACCTGGATCTCCCGCTTCCTGCACATGTGTCCGTGGGCAGGTGGCCTGACCCCTCGGCTGTGCACCGGGGGCGGCTGTGAAGATTACAGGTGCTAATTATCTCAGTGCTTATGGCGGTGCAGGCAGAAGTCACAAGCATGATCTGGTGTCTGCAATTAATACACAGTTACTTGAGTTTTAAAGTTTCTCCACTAATCGGAATGTCAAACCTTTCTCAGACCCCTGCCCTGCAGCACCTGGTGACAGGACACCCCGAGGAAGGGGCCCCTCTCCTGCTTCAGGGACCCGTGGCCCGCAGAGGTTCTGCTGGAGTCTTTTTCCAGGATGGGGGCTGCCTCCAGCTGCTCCAGGAGCCCCTGGCCTCCCTCCCTTGTGGCCCAGGAGGGCAGAGGGGGTGGTCCCCGGGTCCCCCTGCCATGCCAGCTCCGCGGTAGAAGGCGCCCTCACACAAGCCCCGGGTGACAACAGATGTCAGACCCCCTCTCCCCGGCAGGGAGCCGGGCATGTGGCTTCCATTAGGTTGCATCTGGACACACTCAGAGGCCGCCTGGCTCCCTGGCAAAGCTCCAGCTCAAAGACAGGACCCCCGCCTCAGCAGGGCCCTGGGGCAGCGGCTGGAAACCTCCTTCTCCAGGCCCCAGGGCTGCCATGGCAACGTGGCCGGGGGTCACTTCCGGCCCCACTGCCCGCCTCTCAGCGGGCCCCACGGGCAAGCAGGACCGGCTACCACCTCTCCAGTTCTCCCCCCGGAGGTTCATCCATCCCTCGGGGCCCCCCAGGGCTCCCCCAACAATGGCAGCCAGAGGCTCTCGGGCCCTCCCTCCCCCAAGGATGCGCCATCAGGCCGCGCACCCACCCACCAGGCCTCCCACGCTGCATGCACTTGGCTGTGACCACGAATAAATCTGTGGCTGCTTATTCCCTAAATCCCCCCGCCCCCGGCAGACCCCAAAGGGGAGAGGCCGTGCCCGCCTGGTTCACCGGGACAACCCCGCGTGCAGAGAGGGCGCGCCACACGGATCTGCTGAAGAAGTTAAGGGGGTGGACTGAAGAGCAGATGGTGAACAGTAATGGGAAACATTTTTAATTACTCAGCAGTGCTAAGCCGCGCGCTGAGCTTGAATGAATTAGCTCATTTAATCCTCAAAATACCCCCGCGAAGCAGGGCCTTCTCTGCCGCTCACAGATGGAGAAAACGAGGCCCCAACATGGGGAGGCCCTCTTCTGAGTGACACGGTGGTGGGTGATGGGGACCCGGGGTGAGCGGAAGGCAGGTGGAAAGGGGTGGCGGGTGGCAGCAGCCCTGGTTCATGCGGCCAGGGCCAACTCCTGGGACCCGCTGACATCCACCCCCTCCCCGCCCCCGCCCCCAACTTCCCACACCTTCCTTCCCCGCGCCCCCGAAACGCAGCCCGTCCACGCCCTGCTCCCGGCTCGGCACGTGCAGGGCCTCTGCCGGGGCCGCCCTTGGAGGGGATCGGGGCACCCAATCCGGCCCCTACCCACAAGCAGCCTTCATCAAAGGCCACACCCCAAAATCCATTTGAGAAAGCCCAGGACAGAGGGAAGCAACCTGGGGCTCCTGAGAACAAAGCAGTTTTCCAGGATTCCAAGGCCCACAACCACAGAGAGGCCTCCAGCAGCGAGCGCAGCAGGCAGGGGGCGGGGGGCTGCGTCCATTTTGGAAACCCTGGAGGCTGCGATCCGGAGCCAGGCCTGCGAGCCCACCCGGGCACACGTGCACTTCATTACAGCCCCGCCCCAACCCACGCACGTGCCCCGCCCCCTGCAGGCTCAGGGCGGGGTGGGGAGGAGCCCCCAGAAACCCACTGCCCTGGTCCCAGTCTACCACCTCCCCCTGTGGCCTGCCGTCACTAGCCACACCGCTCCAACCTCGACCTGGTCACCCTCCCAGCTTGCCGGGAGGATCAGGTCACAACCAGAGCCTGGCACCTAGTAGGTGCTCAGCGAGGGGGGTCCACCGTGAGCAGGCCGCACCGCGGCCTATGGGCCCGGGGTCCTAAGGGCTGGGGGAGCCCACAGACTCAGCCTTTGCACACAGCAATGCCCAGCGAGGGCCACAGCTCTGGGCAGAGCAGAAAAGCGGGGCAGCCAGGCAGCGGCAGGGTGGGTGCGTGGGAAGTCTGCAGAAATCCCAGAGCCCCTCCCCCAGGAAACCCTCCTAGACACCCAGGCATCCCTCACTCACAGCCCCCTCCTGGAGACCAGGGCCGCATGGGCCAGCTCCTGCCTCCCCAGGGCCCACTAGGGCCCGCTCACAACTGATGCCTAATGAAAGTTTACAGAGTGAGCAATACAGGATTGAAAGAGAAACGGACTCCCAGCTGTGGAGAGAAAGCTCCAGAAAACCAGACACTCCCCAGGGCTCCTGCAGGGGAGGCAGGAAAGCAGAGGGGGCTCAGGGAAGGGTCAGACAACACACAGAGATTCAGGGTTAGGGTTAGGGTTAGCATCCTGGAAGAGATGCTGCCTGAGTTCGCAGGGAAGAGTGTGAGCAAATGGGAGGAACAGAGGGGAGGTGAGAGTGTAGGATGCTCATGGGACACAGGGAACTAGCATGAGGAGGGATGACTGATAAAGGGGTGACCAGCAAGCCCCCTGGTTCACTCATTAATCACCCAACGTTTACAGAGCACCAACTGTGTGCCAGGCCCTGCTGGAGGCCCGTGGGCACAGCAAAGATGACACATGAGGTCCCTCTGCTCATGGCACTAATATTCCAGTAGGAGAGACAGCATTCGACAGGAAATTATGTGCTACAAGGTCAGGTCAGGTGTTACCAGGAGAAACAAAAGCAGTATATGAGGAAGGTGGGGTGGGACCACCGTCTTTTAGCTGGGTGGTCAGGGAAGGCCTCCCTAGGGAGGCGACCTTGAACAGAGAGCAAGTGGAGGGAAGAAGCAAGCCACATGGACACCTGGAAGAGCATTTCAGGGAGAGGCAGTGGCAAGTGCAAAGGCCCTGGGGCTGAGAGGTGCCCAGAAGGGGCTAGGAGGCCAATGGGGCTAAGCAGAGTCAGGGAGAGGGAAAGGGTTCCTAGGAACTAAGTGTTAATGCCCCTACCTCCAAATTCACACATTAAAATCCTAATGCCTGACAGGATGGTAGGAGCCTTGGAGATGGAGCTTGGGGAGGTAATCAGGTCTCGAGAATGAAAGCCTCACACTGGGATTAGAGACCATATAAAAAGAGCTGCCAGTGCGAGCTCCTCCTCTGATCTATCTCAGATGAGATGCAGCCTCACCTGCTCCACCAGGTGAGGACACGCCGAGCAGGCAGTGTGCAAACCAGGAAGCAAGGTCTCACCAGACCACCTCCATCTTAGGCCTCCCAGCCTCCAGAGCTACGGGAAATAATCTGTTGTTCCGCCACCCTGTCTATGTATTCCCGTTACAGCAGCCAGAACGGACAAGGTGATGAGGGAAGGTCCAGGAGGTCCCAGGGGCAGGCTGTGCAGGGCCTCTGGCCCCGGAGAGGACTTTAGTGTCTTCTCTGAGCAGGTGGGAGCCACAGCAGAATGCAGAACAGAGAAGGGACGAAGACCACGTGTGTGTTAATAGGACCCCTGGCTGGAAGGGGCAGCAGACCAGGTAGTGGGCTCTCACCAGGAGCCCCCACAAGAGGTTGCACCCCTTCTGCTGCCCCCTTGGGGACCAAGAGTGCAGCCATGCCCAGAGGCTACTGTCAGAGAGGGTGTAGGCAGGCAGCTACATCGCATCTGTGAGCTCCCACTTCCGGGACCCACAGACTCTGCTGGGCCCAACCTGAGCCTGAGCTAGACCACTCCTCCAGGACCCCCACCCCAACGAGGTTCACCCGAGAGGCCCTCAGCCACAGCCCTACCAGGCAGCCCAATACCTCCCGTGACAGGGACCCCACCCCACCCACCACGCCATCCCCAGGAGCTGAGCTGGGAGGAAGCCCTGTCTCAGAGCCTCCCGCCCCAAGCTCTGGGGGCTGGCCTGGGCCTGGCCCCGCAGACCTGGCTTCCCCTGCTCCAGACCCAGGGCATCCACCAGCTGAGCGCCCCTGGAGGAACCAGGAAAGAGTCTCACCTTCAGCATCACCTCTAGGGACAGAATGGACAGAGTTGGGGTCTGTGTCTTTTTCAGGCCGAGAACGGGGCAGAACCAGTGGCTGCTTGAGCTCTTCCTGGGTGGGTGGGACCCGGGCTGTCTCGTGGCGAGAGGTGGTCAGGGTGATGTGGGGGCTGGGCTCTGTCGGGACTGCAGGAGGAGAGTTCGGTGTGGCTTGTGACTGGGGGACACTGGCTGTGCTTGATGCTGGAACAGGCCGGGCTCCCTCCTGCCCGGCGCTGCGGGGCGTGGCCTGGGCATCCGGGATGAGGTTCTCTTCGGGCCCTGCCCTGGCCTCCGCCCGTTCTGCTTGGACAGGGAGACCAGGCCCGGCCGGACCTGCCGTGGGCAGCCCATCCAGGCCCCTGGGGCCACCTGCTGCTGGCCGCTCCTGGACAGTCAATTCCTCCCTCTCCTCCTGCCTGTCCTCTGTCACCCTCCTGGCCTTGGCCTGCACGGGGGCCGGGGGACCCAGGGCAGTGGCTGCCGTGGGCCTGGGGAGAGCGGCCGGCCAGTGGGTGGCCTGGATGGCTGAAGGTGGCTGGTTCCCGCCTCCCAGAGCGGCCAGGGCCCTGGTGCCTCCTTGGAGCTCGTCCGGCAGTGCTGCAGCAGCTTCTGCCTCCACCACCTCCTGGTCATAGCTGTAGGGGTCCTCGTAGTGACGTTCAGGATCACTGTCCTCAGCATCCGAGAAGTTTCCGGCGGCGGCCGGTACAGCCTCGGCGTCTCCGTCGCAACCGGGAAGCTGGTAGCAGATGAGCTCACCGCCGGCGTCGGGGCAGTGGCAGGCCTGACAGGGCGACAGGTGGACGGTGTGGCCGGCGGCGTACTTGCGGCCATTGTGGATGCAGCCCACCTGGCCACACTGCGGGCAGCTGTCAGCCACCACCACGGCCTCAATGCAGTTGGGCGGCAGCTCTGGGCACAGCATGAACTGGCAGCTGATCTTGCCGCCGCCGGGCGGGCAGGAGCACTCGGTGCTGCCGAAGTCCACGAAGTAGGACTGGCCGGCGGGCACGCGGCCGCGCACGAAGCCGCCCTGCAGGCAGTCGTAGTACTGGTAGCCCTCGCAGGCACAGCCCCGCTGCACGCACGTGGCGCAGCAGGCGCCTGGCTCCAGCGCCTCCTCGATGCAGTTCTCTAGCGGCGGGCACTCGACGCCCGTGCAGTCCTGCCCCGGGGCCGCCGCGCCCGGGCTCAGGGCCAGGGCCAGCGCCAGCACCAGGGCCAGCCAGGCTCCTGCAGGCCCCCTGAGCAGCGCCATGCCCGCCAGATGAACAGTCCCTCTTGTGCAAGGCCCTGGGGGAATCAGAGAGGACAGCAGTCAGTGCCCCACGGGGGCTGCACATGGCCACGTGTGCATGCCCGGCACACACGCCAGCACGTGCACACGGGGGCACAGCCTCAGCCACCATCACCCATGCATGTGCACACGCGCCCACTCATGTCTGCTGGGTGCACCGACAGCACCATCATCACCCTGCTGTGGACACGCCATCGCAAGCACAGCCCCACTAAGTCAGCTGACCCCCACCCTCACCCACCTTCTGATATGTGCCCCTCAGGGGGACCCTCTGCCCAGTCTCTCACACCCACAGGCACTCACCCGACACATGTCCAGCACCTCTGGTGCACCTGGGATCTCTCACCTTCAACAATGGGCACCACAGTGGCCCGGCCACAGTCCTCCACGCACACTGACCTGCACCGTCTCACCCACAGCCTCACCCACGTGCCAGGACACACACAGTCCGACACACATGCACACACCGACACCCAAACAACTATCTCCCCTGAAAACCCTGCCTGCTCCCTAGTCATCCGCCCAGAGGCCCATGGCTGCCGGCCAAAGGACACGGTCAGGTGGACGCTGGGCTGGAACGAGGCCCTCCCAGGCCTTGGCACACCAGCCAGGCCCCCCGCTGCAGCCCTCAGACCCCAGGGCTCAGGAACACCCTACAGCAGACCCCTTTGGGCTGCAAGTTTAGCCACAGGGGTGGCTGGTGCCAACCTTCTCAGCAAACCATTCCCAGAACTATCCTGGACACTGAAGTCCCGCGTGCACACACACCCCAAGTCCTGTCTACTCTCCCCGCGCAAACAGCTCCTGGTGCTCTCTGCCCGCTCCCCTCCCGGCAGCGGCCCTGCCGGGCTCCAGCCACACCTCCCACCCGCCAGGGAACAAGCCCGCCCCTCCCTCCCACCCCAATCCTCTCCAGCCTTTCCCTGCAAAGCCAGTGTAATCCAACAGCAGGCTTCCCAGCCTCTCGGCCAGCAAGGAACATTCTAGACTCCCAGGGGGAGACACCCTGAAAGGCCCTCCCTCCAGGGGCCCTCACGTGACACTCCTCGTCCTCTACAAGCCCTCAAATATCCCCTTCTGACCGCTCCTCTCTCCTCCCCACCCCCATCCTCACAGAAGTCACTGGTCCGCAGCCGGGACCCGGCCGGACTGGGGGCCGGGCGGCACCCCCCGGTCACAGACAAGGGCTGCCTCTCCACCCACTCCGGCCCCGAAGCTGTGTGTCATCTGCAGTCACTGCTAAAGTTGTGTGATTCAGAAAGAAAAAAAAAAGATCAAAGCCACACCCCTAGTATTTTAAACTTGTCATTTTCAAACCTGGAAAATACAGTGCAAACGTCTTAAACGTTTTTAACAAAGAGGAGGAAGGAAACAGCCCGCTGCCACCCACCTCCTGGCTGAGTCGGGGAGAGTGCGTCCGCAGGGCAAGGGCCTGGTCCAGCAGAGCCAGTGACAGCGCAACTTAGCGCCCACACCGCCGGAAAGGAGGTCTGTCCCTGCAGCCGGTCACCCGGGACTGACTGAACAGGCCCTCCTGCCAGCGCCTCCGGGACTGGGCTGGATCAGCCAGTAAGGCCGCCCCATGGCCACCCCGCCAGCCTGGTGCTCTTGTGCAGGGAGGCAGGTATGGGACCCACAGCCACTCAGCAGATCACTGAATGCCAGGCAGCCAAGAGCATAATGAGACCCCAATGAATGAAAGCAAGGAAATGGAACAGGAAGTGGCCCGGGATGTGGGAGAGCCTGTTTTATACAAGGTGCTTGAGCAAGGCTTCTCCAAGGAAGCAGCATTTGAGCTGAGACCTGAGCCAATCAACGGCCACACCATGTGAGCATCGGGGAGTGGAGCATGTCAGGGGGCAGGAACAGCCCGTGCAAAGGGCCTGCGGCAGGTGCAGCGGGAGGGAGGTGGGTCACAGCAGGGGCCACCACAGTGGAGCCGAAAGAGCAGCGGTGAGGCTGTAACAGCCACATGAGCTGGGCTTCCAGCTCTCCTGAGAGCCTGGGGCAACCTGATGGAACGCTCTACGTAAACCGGCTGGTCTGCCGCTGTGTTGAGAATAGGGAGCTGCATGCTGTGGGAGAGGATGGTGGGAGGGGAGTTGTTATGAAGGCAGAACCAGCAAGATTTGCTGATGGGCTGGATGGGGTCTGCGGAGAGGAGTCCAGGATGCATGGAGATTTCGGCCTGAGCGCCTGGCAGGGTAGGGCTGGGCTTCCCGAGGCAGGGAAGCTGTGGGAGGGGCCACAGACCCGCAGGGGAAAGGCACAGCCCAGTTCGGGCCATGCCGAATTTGAGATGCCCAGAGGCCACCCAAGTGAGGGTGGTACAGATGCCACTGGGGATGGCAGCCCAGAGGCCGGGGAGTCTCTGGACTCCGAGGGCCGGCACGCATGTCCCCCCGGGCTGAGCGGCCATCTTAAGAGGATGGGGGCTCTGTAGAACGGGGGCCCCTGATCCTCAGGACAAAACAGATGCCCCCTACACGGAGATGGGGGTCCCAGGGCCTCCCTCGAGTCCGTTCTCCATGGTGTCATTTCAGGCAGAAGCTTCCCCCCACCCCACCTGCCTCCCCCAGTCACACCCTCACAGGGACCGGGCATCCCAGGGGCAGCACCCCTGCCCCAGGGGGCAGGCTTCTCCCACAGGAACTGTTCCCAGCCGGACCCACCGCAGCCCACTCCCAGCCCCCACTGCGGCCCAGTTCTGCCCACACCCGGGTGAACCCAGATCGTAGATCCACCCACTGCCCCCTGCCCCAGGCCCAGAGGAAAGAGAAAGGACGTCAGGTCCCCGCCTGGTGTTCTCATTTGCTGTGCAACCCTGAGCAAGGCCCTTGCCCTCTCTGAGCCTCGGCTCTGCATCTGTACCCAGTGGAGAGACTCCACCACACCTTCGGTCATAGCTGGGGGCCTGTGGGCACTACCTAGCCCACAGACTATATTTTGTTTGTCACAGTGGGTTTTTAGATCTAAATTAGTTACCTGCGCTTACAAATTGTAAATGTTCACAGGAAAATTCAGGTTTCTGACTCCTCTTAGAAAACTCATGAGCCCTGGCCATCCTACGATGTCACAAGGGTGTGTCCCCCGTTCCCCATGAGGCCTACACCGTGGCCTCTCTGCTCATTCACGTGGCTGGCAGTGCTTGAACTTGGGGTCCCCCAGGCTCCCCTCTGAACTGGGAACCCCATGCTCACTGTGGTCTCCAGCTGGGAGAAGGGAAGTCTGCGGCCTCTGTGTGTGGCTCAGAGCCCAGTGCTGTCTGAAGATGGTGTGCCCACTGGGAGGGGGCCGAGGCTGGCTGGGATGCATCCAGTGGGGAGGGGGCCAGGCCCCCTGGGGGGGCCCCTCCTCCACAGCTGCTCTGGCTAGATGAAGGCCCTGCAGGTGTGTCTGCAGGGCGGGGCGACAGCTCTCAGCTCCACGTGGGGAAAGCCGTCTCAGGTGAGAGACAGGCCCGGCAGCTGCAGGGACGGGGAGCTCCCCGTCCCTGGGGATAAGCAAGCCAGGGCTGGGAACCCTCATACAAGTGAGAGGCAGGACACGACAGCTACATCACTGCTTCTCGGGTCCGAAATGCTTCCCTCCCGGGGGCTCCTACTGCGTATTCCCACGGGCCCCGCAGGAAGTGGCCCCCTGCACGTCTGGCTTCTGCCCAGACGGGCCCCCCTCCTATCTGAAAAGAGGAATCACGAGGGGAGGGGCTGAGAAAGGGGGCCTGACCTCCCCGCAGGGGTGAGGCGGGGCAGCCAGACTGTGGTGACAAAGACCTGGCAGCCAGGCTGCCCAGCGCCTGTGGCTGGGACGGGGGCACACACTTGGAGGGAGGGGCGTCGGGGACCAGGGAGATGCAGAGCAAGATCCCACAGGCCACGTCAGTAACAACGAGACTCTGATGGTTACAGTGCCAGCTGGACTGAGTGACCCGGGACGGACGCTCGGGAGTGTGGCACACACGTGACTGGGGCCACACATGCGAGAGGGATGAGTGCCGAGCTCTGACGCCTAGGGCACCTCCCAGAGAAATGTGCAACACGTGGCCCCCGGGTATTCTTCTGGAGGCGCAGGGGACACAGCAGGTGCAGCGACTGCACTGGCTCCTGCCCGCCCCGCCCTCCTCCACCCAGCCCTGCACAGGCAGGTGGACCTCCGCCAGCCACAGCCCGGCTCCCACATCCTCCAATGGCAACCACCTACGATGGGAGATCAGAGGGTCTGGTGGGGGCTGCCCCCCCTACCCCAGGGCCACAGCTCCCACCAGGTGACCCTGCGGGATCCTGCGAGCTGCCCCACCCCACAGGTTCACTCCACCCCACCTGCAGCTCTGCTCTAGGCTCTCTCCACTAACCAGCCCCTCCTCCAGTAAACCCTGCGAGTGTCCTGCTGGGACCCTGACAGACACATCCCCTCAAGGACCCCACAGAACTCAAAGCCAATGACTCGGGATGCAGAGAGCAGTGAGGATGGACACCACAAACACAGCACTGAGTGGACAAGAAACAGAACAAGACCGCACACCCACCCCCGCTCCCCCAAGGTCAAATACTGTTTGCAAACAAACAGCTACCCCGGAACAGAACTGGGCAGCGCCCACAGCCAGGGAGCCAAGACAAGGGGAGGAAACCGACCAATAACATCAGAGCAGGCCCTTGCCGAGAACAAGACAGCAGCGTGTTACCGGCTGAGGAGGACAACTGACTCAACTCTGGGCTCCGAGGTCTGGCTGAAAACACAGAGCCCGCGTCCGGTCCGGGCCCTCTGCAAGCAGGAACCCACCTCGGCCGCAGGCAGCGTTCAGGTGGGAGCACGCATACACCCGGCCAACCCACACGCTCATCCCCACTTTGCTGCGGCGGGTGGAGGGTGGGCCTGGGAGACTCAGAACTGTGACTGCTCTCACAGGGGGCCCAGAGGGACGCTGACCTCTGTAGGACGCCTGGCAGCTTCCACCTTGGTCTCAGGGCACCAAGCCACCGGGGAGAGGTGGGACTACCCTGACAGGGGGGCCCCATAAGCCCAGCTGTCCACTCCTCCCGGTCACAGCGCTGGGCGTGCGGGTGAGGCCATCCCAGACGCCCGGAGGCCAGGAGAATACCCGACGTCCCCAACCAATGCCTCTCGGAGCTGAGGAAAGGGCCGGCCACGCCTGTCTGAACTCCTGGGCAAAACCACCACTGCCCAGGTCACCCAGCGCCTCGGTCCAGAGCACTGGACCCAGCCAGCCCCCAGAAGACAGTCCAGAGGGGCAACCTCCCACAGGACAAAAAGCCCCATGCACTCAGGACACAGCAGATGCCATGCTGGGTTCACGCAGACCTGAGACGTGACAACCGCCGCAGGCGGGATCCCACCAGGACCCGGAGACAATGACGGCGGAGGCCACGCCAGGCTTGGGGTGGGGCTGGGGGATGGACCAAGGGCCAGGCGACGTGAAGGAACGGCCGTCACCCTGTGGGCTGTGACAGCTGCGGACGCCGGCGTTTCTGCACGGCTGACCCTCTAAGTACCACCAAGCCTACGATGTGTGTAACACACTTCAGCTCAAACAAAGGCCATGCGGCCAGCTGTTCCCAGAGAAGAACTCCGGCGATGGGTGTCTGAGCACCCCCTCCGGCTTCACTCTTCCCAACCTTCAGATGGGAAGGAAGACGGAGCCACCAACACCAGTGCTTGGGAGCGTGTCCAGCTGTGGGGGGCAGGTGGCTCAGGCAGGAGGAGGTGGGGGAGCTTTGATGATCAGACTAATGCTGGGGATGGGGGCCGCTCTCACAATGGGAACACGGGCAGGGTAGGACTGGATCGGGCAGGGGCACACTCAAGGAGGGTCTCTTCCCAGGCTGTCTGTGGAGGCAGGTGACTGAGGGCACTGTGGGAGACACGAACACGGTCCCACTGTCCCATGCTTCCCCCACCACCACCACAGGGTAGCTGGGGGTGGGCAGGGGGACGGGGGGCCAGCATATCAGAGTGACCATACTTCAGCTGCCCTCATGTGCCCTGGCTGTGACCTCCTGTCTCTGCCCCCCTCACTGCCACCCACTCCCAAACACAGACCGCATCCCTAAGTAAGATGACCCACCCCTGAAAAGTGAGCCACAGCATCCGTCCACAGACGGCCCCAGACGCAAACTCCTTGAGCTGGCAAGGCCACCCGGGGCCCCCCGCACGGCCCCAGGGCATTGCTTCATCACCAGCGCCACCGCCACCAAAAGTGAAGTCTGGCCTCACGTGACACTGAACCATGAGGTAAGGAAATTCCTCCTTTTTTTCCAGTTCTCTGAGCCTCCTGATTCTGACAAGAACAGGCTTGCCAGAGTGAGCAAATAAAGACACAAGGCAGCAGTTATAGAGGAATTTCACACAGCAGTGCATCACTGTTTAGTAGAAAGAGTGTCCTGTGCAATATTGGGGCGACACGTCCCCACCATTTATCTGAAGTCCCAAGTTAACTGGCATCCACATCTCTACCAGGCAGCCTCAGGTCAGAAGAACGTCTCAGGCTGCTGTGGTGTGGCTACGAAACTTTGGAAGTGTTTGCAGGGACCTCCCATCTAACCAAGAGGCAACCACAGCACAGTGCTGAGGGTCCACGCAGCTGCGGACGGCAGAGGGGAAGTGAATACTCCAGACCCTTGCAGGCAGGCCGGCTACAAGCACGCAAGTCATCAGGGCCACCTGGGCCGCTGGCCAGCACCTCCTGGGACAGCGCGGCCCCAGCTTCTCCCAGAAGCCCGCCCAGATGGCTGCCCGCTGTCCCCAAGTCCAGCCAGAGGGTGGTCACAAACCAGCCACCGAGCCATCTATCCATGGACCATGTCTGGGGACCCACATTCTATGGTGTTCTTGAAACTAGCTGCTGATATTATAACATGGCAATGTTATTAATTTATCATGAATTTAACATTAAAATCAGAACATTTTACACCAAAGCTCGATTCCCATCCCTTCTAGGAAAATCAGAAGGTGGGTCCATGGCGGGGCTGAACTCAGTAGTCCACGGAGGGACCAGGCGCACTCTCCATCACCATCACTGGGCTCCCTCGCTCCTCTCTATCCTCCTGAGCCCTCCTGGACCTCCCCAGTCCACACACGAATGGGAGAGGCCCGGGGGAGGCAGGAGTCCCTGCTCCCCCGACCGCGGGCCAGGGCCACCGCCTGAACAGCCCAGTGCTCTGAGTTAGGAGCTGTCTCTCCTCCAAGTGGCAGACACTGGGAATTTGTCCCCTCCAAGGAGCCCGCTCCCACCCAGGTGGCCTGGCAGAACAATTGTATCAGAATCCACGCATCCCCACGGCCATGCAAGACATCCAACCACGGGAGGGAATGCAGAGTTGCACGCTGTCTTCAGCTGGGACCTCCCGGAAGCAGGCCCTGAGCTGGGGTGCTGTGCACGTGGTTTCCTGGGAGAACTCTTGAGAGAAGGGAGCGGGAAACGGGACGGCAAAGATGTGGTCTCAGCTGGCGTCTGACAGCAGCCTGAACCCACTGGGAGCCCTGCAGCGAGACTGGCAGCCCAGGGCTCATCCCAGTCAGGGACGCCGGTGCGTCATCGGCCGCGGATGGGATGAAGCGGGGAGCTTCACCTCCCGGGCCGATGAGGGGAGGCAAAAGCTGTCGGCGAAGGGCAAGCATCTGGAGAAGGGTGCAGGGAGAGCCAGCAGCAGCTGGGGGACAGGGCACCAGGGGAGGAAGCAGGGGGCACCAGCAGTGCCCATGGGCTCTGGCACACACTCACACACGGACACTCACACACAGACACACAGCCGTGCAAGAGCAGGTCAGACAGTCTGGTCCGAGAAACTGCCCCCAGACCTACCTTTAGCTTCCAATTCCAGCTGGGAGGACGCCAGGCCCAGCGAGGCAAGGAAGCAATGTACAACAGCTGTGTTTGCGCCCCTATGTTCACCGTGGCACGATTCGCAGCAGCCAAGAGGCAGGAGTAACCCAGGCGTCCATCAACAGGTGAACGGATGAACCAAGCGTGGTCTACACACACGACGGAACAGCATTCAGCCTTAACAAGGAAGTTCTCGGGGGAGGGTCTGGCTTGGGGGTAGGTAGAGCGTGTGCTCATTAGCAGGCACGAGGTCCTGGGTTCAATCCCCAGGACCTCCATTAAATAAAAAATAAATAAACCTAATACCTCAGGAAAAAAAAATTCTTTAAAGGAAGTTCTGATACATGTGACAACATGAATGAACCTTGAGGACACTGTGCTCAGTGAAATAAGCCAGACACAAAAGGACAAGTACTGGGCGACCCCACCTACCTGAGGTCCCTAGAGGAGTCAGATTCACAGGGACAGAAAGCAGGGTCGTGGGTGGGTACGAGGGGCTGGCGGAGAAGAGCGGGCTTAGTGGTTGATGAGGACAGGGTTTCAATTTGGGAAGAAGGAAAGGTTCTGGAGATGGAGGGTGGCGATGGCTGCACAATAACTGTGAATGTACTTAATGCCACTGACCTTCACACTCAAAAATGGCTAAGACGGTCCGTTTCACATGTATTTTACTGCAGTGAAAAATAACAAAACATGTGCATTATGGAGCCAAAAGTGAATAATCAAAGAAGACCCACCAGGAAACAAGGGCTGCCCCCGAGACCTCCCCTTAGTAGTAAGCTTCCTGGCAGCCAAGGCCAAAAGGGAAATTAGAGGATGACCTGGTGCTCCTCCTGTGATAAGAGGAAGTCATCTAATTCACTGGGAAAAATAAACTCGTTCTTGGCACAAAACGTCAGAGGGATTTTAGCTGTTGATCAGCTAAATGATATTAACTATCATTTCCTCAGAGCCGACACAACACCCAGCACTGGGCTGGGGGCCGAGGGGATGTTTATTTTATTTAACATTATTTATGCTCTACAGATAAGAACTCAGGCCCAGACAGGATGAAAGAACTGCCCATGGCCACAGCAGCAGTAAAAGGCGGTGCAGGGGTTTGCAGCCGGGTCGGCCCGGCCAGGGGGGCCCAGCTGGAGCCCTTCAGTTTGCAGATTCTCACTGCACACCTGCGCCTGCCGGCCCCCACGTCAGGCACCGGGATGAAGCCGTGAGCAGGACGCAGAGGCCCCACCCTCATGTGGCCAACACCCTAACAAAGGGAACAGACAAATAGCAAACAAGTACGAAGGTGAGGGCCCCGCCAGTGGCCAAGGGGGTTGTGAAGGACAGGGCCTGGTGTCCCCCCTGCCAAGAGTGGTCAGAGCAGGCCTCACTTAGGAGGTGACACTCAGCTCGGACTTGCCTGGCACAAATGTGGTGGCTATGCAAAGAGCTGGGTAATGTCAGCAGGCAGCACTAACAGCACGTGCAATGGCCCTGAGGCAGGAACCAGCTTGATTCACTATGGCTGGCATGCAGGGGACACGGAAGGAAGCGGGAGGAGGTGCAAAGAGCAGCCAGAGGAGAAAAGGGGTGGGGGGCAGGGGGACATGAGAGTCAAGGAAGGAGGGAAGTTAAGAAGAGGAGACCGGACCCCCAGGAACGTGGCAAAGGGTCAGTACACTTGGTGAACACTGTCCCAACTGGGTGGTGGGGCCACCCTGGGTCAGGGAGGCAGAGGGAGTATCCAGTCCCAGGAAGCCCAAAGCCGGGTAAAACCTTAACAGCATCTCGGAGGGAATGCAGATGCTGGAGGCAGAGCTAGGAAGCCACGCCCAGTGGGCACCCTGAGGGTCTGGTGGCCGGTGCCTGGTGTGTCAGGCGGGAGAGGAGGGAAGGACCAAGGGAGTTGGGGGGGGGTGTCCTTTGGGTTCAGAGGTGTGGTTACATGAGCCGTTAGTCAATTGTGTTCTGACTTTCACCTACTTTTTCTATGCATGTTTTCTCACAATAAGAGACTTTTAAAAGAAAAGGGCGGATGAGAGTGGTCCAGAGAAAGGAAACAAGGCCAGAGTGCGCGCTGGCAGGAGCAACGGAAAGGAGGGGTGGAATACGAGAAACAGCCACAAATTACCAAAAGAAAAGCAATCAAGCTTGGATTCCACCTTTAAAGTCCCATTTTCCTTCATTTCCTTGTGGGCAAAAATCTCATTATTGATGCCATTGTTTGTAAAAGCCCAAGACAGGAGAGCAGGCAAGGCTGTGGACACAGGGGTGGCCTGAGACCCCCCAAAGAGGAGGGGACACAGGGTGGGACCCGTGGAGGGTGCTGGGGGCCCCACGTCCTCACAGGCTCGTGGCCCCCAGGGACCTCCAGCGGGTGAGCTCATGAAAACACTGGGAAAATCCTCCTTCCAGCACAACAGCCAGGATTTTCCCCCCTCCCTGCCCTCTCTTTGCTAATTAAGAAGAAAAAAAAAAAAAAAAGTCAAATGAATAAAAAGCTCCTTAAGCTACGGGTGAGCACTGGCCCTGCCTACATAACCCCTAATCTCATTAGAGACATAAGCAGGTGAAAAATTACAAAGATGAATGTCTGTGACTTACAATCAACCTCTGAGAAAAGAAAATGTTGCTTTTGGCACCAGGAGGGAACTGAGATTTTCCTTCCCCACAAGGCACAGCTCTGGAGAGAGGAAACACGCGTCCGGCGGAGCGATGAGAAACGGCGCCCCCACGGCCAAGGCTGAGCTCACTGCTCTTCCCATCAGGTGTCCCTGAGCCCTCCACTGGCTACAGACAGACAGGTGTCCGGCCTGCCCGCGGTCCTGCCCACCGAGGACCTGGACCTGAGGTGGCTTCTGGTCACTCGTCATATATTCACTCTCCTTCCACGAACAGCCCTTTGAATTTCATTCTGGGGTCCACACCACTCCACTGTCACCCCAGTCAGTGCTTCTCACTCCTCCTGCAACAATGCCTAACTCAGTGATGGACGCCAATTCAGGTGATTCATCGGGCAAAGGCCTCCCTCTTTCCTGCTGTAGTAGGCATGAGATGGTTTAACTCCCGACAGTCCCTGTAGCCATCCTGTTGTCAAGTGGAAACTGTCTGAGGCTGGAGCCAACTCAAAAAACAAAAAAGGAAACGTCAAGAGACAGAAAAAAAGAGAAACAGAGTCACAATGATAGTTGCTAAGCACCTGGATCTAGCCATGCCTGAAGCTCCCTGAAAAGCTGAAGCCATTTTGCTTAAACTAACTTGGACCAGGTGTTCTGTCACTTGCAACCAAGAGTCTCAACCAGATACATGGGATAGGGGTCTTACAGGCCCTGTGGAACTCATTCATGGACTCTGGGTTGAAGGCCCCTGGCCCCAGGACAAAGTGAAGACTCCAAGGGTGGCACTCAAAGTCCTCCACCATCTAGCTCCCACCTGTCTTTTCTAACCCATCTCCCCCTGCTGCCCTCCACACACCCAATTCCTGCTAAACTGGAAGACTCTGGTTCCCAGGTCCTCATCTTGACTCGAATCCTTATCCCAAACCAGGGTGCCCTCCTTCCTGAATCTCTCCACACCCAAATCATGCCCCCTCCATTAAGGCCAAGCCCCAGGGGTGGGTGGGTGGGTGGACGGATGGGTGACTCGATGCGATGGATGGATGGATGAAAGGATGGACGGGTGGATGATGGGTCGATGAGTAGATGGATGGCTGGGTGGTGGACGAGCAGATGCACAGATGGACGCATGGATGAGTGGACAGATGGGTCAGCGGGTACCGGATGGAATACGGATGGATGAGAAGGTGGACTAGCAGATGGGTACGTGAACTGGTTTGTGGATGGACAGTTGGAAAGAGATGGATGGGTGACAGACGATGGTCAGATCATGGATAAGTAAGTGAGTGAGTGACGGCAGGCGGCGGACAGCGGATGGACGAGTAACTAGCGTGTGGATAAATGTCTGACGGTCGGGCAGGTGGGTGGGTGGAAAGATGGGCGCGGAGACAGAGGAGGTGAGGATGGGAAGACGGGTTGATGGTGGGAGCACCCGCTTGAGGACAGACAGCTGAAGGGCGGCTGGACGACTGGGCAGGTAAGGGTCAGTGGACAAGTGGAGGCGGGGGTGATGAGCGGGGGGAACGTTCTCCTGACGCTCGGCCACTGCTCTCCCTACCCGTCCTGAAAACCCGGAACAAGGCCAACAGCTCTCCTGTAAACAGAGATGAACAGCCTAAAAGCGCGACCCCGGGTCAGACAGGCCTGTGTCCGCAGCCCGGCCGAGCTGCCTCCTGCCGTCCGACCCTGGCGCGGGGCTCTGGCTCTCGGCGCCTCCCTTTCCCTGTGTGTTCAACCAGGGTGCTGCGGACGAAATTAAAAAGTGCCCACAGAGGCCAGCCCAAGACACGGTACAGCCAGAGCTGACAACAGTCCCACCCTATTAAAAAACTGTCCCACGGCCTAGAAGAAAGCTGCATCCTCTCCCGTTTCATGAGACTAGGGAAGTCCTGATACCAAAAGCAGGCGCAGCTATAGCGAGAAGGGGGCCAGACAGGCGGTTCTACCTAGGAGTCCAGCTGCCAGGCCCTGAACAAAACATCAGACAACTGAACCCAGCAGCCCATTACAGGGGTAACAATATTTTGTGCCCAGACTCCCTCAGGAATGCAAGGCTAGTGCAATACTGAAAAATCAATGCCATTCATTAGAAGAAAAAACCCTACGTGATCGTCTCGGGAGACCCTAGGAAAAAGTCGTCAAGAAACTTCAGCATTTTGCAATTACGAGCTCTGCGTAAAGGAGGCTTCTCCTGGCAAAGGGGGTCATGGACCAGGCCCCCAGGGGAGGGCTCCCCGCAGCAGGCCCCTCCGCAGGGTACACTGCCCTTTGGGGGGTTTAATTCCTCCCCTGAGAGGAACACAAAGATGGGAGATAAACCCCATTTGGGGTCCACCCCTTGTCCAGAGCCTCCTAAACTGTGGCTCCGCCCCTTCTCACCCCTGCTCCACCCCTGCACCTGGGTCCAGGGTGGGGTCCACCCACACTGAGAGACGGCTCCGGGGAGGTGAGGGGAGCCCCCGGAGCCAGGCCAGGGGCCCCCTTCTCACCCTACCTCTGGGCTCAAGCACACAGTCTCCTGCTTTCTCTTCCCTGTTTGATACAGGATGTGTTTTCAAGGGATGCTGAGAGACGGAGGGTCCCTCCATGAGAGATGCGAGTGCCCGCGAGGACGTGTGAGCATGAGTGAGCGGGGGCGGGGGCTGTGAGTGCATCCCCGTGCTTGTGAAGTCTGTGTGTGGGGTGTGCGCATGAGGCCTGTCTAAGCACGCGTGAGCACGTGTGTGGCTGCGTGTGCCCGAGTGAGCCTGTGTGTGCACGAACATGCGTGCTGGGCCGCCCTTCCCTGGTGGGTACCAGCACGGGGAAGGGAGTCCTTGCTCCCCGAAGCCCCTGACCAGTCCCCTCTACCCAGACCATGCTGCCTCCTGGAACCCTAAGGACTTGCTTCCTGCTCCCGCCGCACCCCTGCTCCACCTCGTTCACAGCTCCAATGGCACCACGTGTCCCACCCGGCCTCAGTGTAGCCGGCCCCGCACTTGGTGGGTGGACTGATTGATCAATCTGCACAGCCCCAGCTCAGGGCAGACACAGGACGTGGGGCAGGGTGGTTGGACTGGAGGTCAGGCTCCCGTCTGCTCATGGACCCAACCACAGTGGCCTCCCAGCTACACTGAGAGGACTCAGGAGGTGTAGTGACCCCAGCACCAGGCAAATAACGGGCATTCAATACACAGCCTACAGACAAAAAATGACCTACCCCAGCTCCTCTAAATCCTTCACAGCTACTCAAGTCACAGCCCATTCCCTTGTTCCCTCTGCCATGCACACCCTTCTGCCCTTTAGCAAACTCCTATTCATCCCTAAAGACCCAGCTCAGTATCCCCTCTTCCAGGAAACCTTTCCCCAGAGTTTATGGCTGCCTTTTTTGACCTCCCTGCACTCTGTACGTGGAGTCCCTAAGTCTTCAGAGTTCACAGAAGAGAAGGATGTAAAAACAAGAGGCCGAGAGCAAAGCCTTGAGGAGTAACAGACGTGCCCACATCCTGACCACCTGGGGTAGGAGTGACTGGATGGGAGGTCAGGACCCCACGGCCCCACGCCCAGTCTCTACTTCCCCATCTGCACCAGAATGCCCCCGGACGGTGAAGAGCTGCTTACTTCCCCTAGAACATCCTCACGTTTCCTTGGGGTGGGTCCACCGTGCGAGAGGGGGCCTGGGGAAGAAACACGCAGTCCACCTGTGGGGAGCGCAGTGGCCACAGTGTGGGGCTCTCTGCCCCCTCCACCTGGGGAAGAACCCCAATTTTCCCACTCCTGGGCTACGTGGAACCCAAGAGGGCCAATTAGAGGCCTCTTCCCCCAGTGAGAGTGACTGGTCAGGGATGGTCACACAACCCAGTCTCGTAGGCCCACGCTGACGCCCCTGGGCTGAAGGGAGGGAGCTGGAGCTGTGGGCCACCCGAGTGCACATGGCAGATCCTGGCTGAGAAAACCATGGAGAAGGGAGACACAGCCCTCATAGCACCATCAGAGGCCCTGGATACAGCCGAGCCTGAAGCCAGCCCCTGCACATTTCAGTTCCACAACATTTTTGCTGCAACCAAAACAATCCTGACAGTCATGATGAGGGAGCAAGAGTGGCAACTGTGCTGTATCTGCTGCTGACTTGACACCCAGGAGATCTGGGTCTCGGGGTCACTAGACTGTGTCCCGCAGGGGACACCTCCTTGGGCAGCAGCTGGCTTCACTCAGTGCCCACCCACAGGGACTAAGGCTGGAGCCATGTCACTGTCAGGACTAGGGGACCCCACCCTGGGCCACAGCCGACTGATCGGCCCAGGGAGGCAGTCTCAGTGGCATCAGGGCCCCCAGCCCTTCACTGACAATGCAGGGACCCCCTCCGACACCGACAAGACCCCATGAGGGAGCCTCTCCCCACAGTGACGGGCAGGCCCCTCCTGACGTGGGAGCAAGGGGAAGCAGCGTGAGGGGCGAGCCGGGTCGGGGTGGGCCCCATCATCCCCGCGGGATCCCGAGGTCTCGGGTGGAGGAAGGTCACTCCCCCCAGCCGTGCACGGGAAGCCCCAGCCATTCTGCGGGGCAGGCACATCCTGCCTTGGGGTCAGGCGGCTGATGTCACCACATCCTTTCCATCCCCAGCCGTCCCTTAAACGAGTCTCTCTCATGCATGGGAGCATAATGTTGGGCACTCGATTTGAGAAAACACATTTGGAGGAGGGTGGTAAGAGGACGTAGCTAATGAGGGCCTCACCAGCCATGACTGCGGTGTCAGGGGTGACACCCACCAGAAGCAACACTAACGACTCTGCTCACCTGGCGGCCGCACTTTACAGTTTACAAGGCACTTTACAGCTTACTTTCCCATTCTGGCCAGGCCTACACCCCCACCGCCCCTCACCAGGCTCCATGGCCCCGCCGTCAGCCCTGGCCTGAGTCCCGGCCTGTGCCTCAACAGCACGGACCCCAGCCCCAGGCCGCCCCAGGCCAGGCTGCCTCCAGGCTGCAGGGCCCTGCCCAGGCAGCAGGGCTGTGCACACCACTGGGGGTGCAGGGGACACCCCAGCTCCCATGTGAGAACAGAGACCAGCTACCACCAGAAAACCAGGGACCTGGTCTTGAAGAAGACTCTGCCCAGCAGAAAACATGTCAAGGGGGGCCCAGAGAGTGGGAAGGGGTCCCCAGGAGGTTCCAAGTGAGCGATGGCCAATGGGGCTGGAGATGACCTTTCAGGGTGAGGCCAGATCTCAGGGACAAAGAGGAAGCGCCAGAGGCCCGGTGGCGAGAAGCACCTGTCTCTCCCGGCGCGGAGCACTGGGGTGCTGCAGACATCTCCCCGACACCCGCCCAAGGCGGGAAGGGCAGGGCGGGGCTTCAGTCCTGCTCTGGGGCCGTCCTCTTAAGCATCGGGGGTCCTGCTGACTCAGGGCACGTGGTCCTGACTTCCATCTACACTTGTGATAAATGGTCTCCTTTCAGAGTAAGTATACGTATTAAAAATCTGTTACATGTGAAGTAAAGGCACAGGAGGCCGGGGAACCCAGCAGACAAGACGGCACGGCAGGATGCTAACGGCCACTTCAACAGGACAGGAAGCAAACGTGTGCTGGCTTTGTCCCCAAGACAGGGCACCAGACCCGCACACGGTGCCCACAGCCAGACCGCGTACGAATCGGTCTGCTCCAAGGAGACGCAGGGGATCTGAAGAGGAACCCAGCCGCCGGGCTGGCACCAGCCCCCTGGAAGGGCTCATCTCTCAGCCCCGAGGGCTCGGAAAGCTGACGTGAAAACCTGAGCAAAGCGTGGTGGTCTTGAGGACAAACGTGTGTGTGTGTGTGTTCACACGCGCCTGCGTGTGTCGGGGGCCAGGGAAGGCACCGTGTGGTTGTGCACATGTCAGGGCCACCGTTTTCACCGTGAGGAGACTCTAAGAAGGACAGAATTGTCCGGAGCACCAAAAGCTCACTCAGTGACCACAGACACGGCTGGAGGAGAGACTCAGGCTGAGGCAGAAGGAACTCGGGGCGGTTTATCAGGAAACGGTGGGCCCAGGGCCGGGTCCAGACCCGACCCAGACGATGGCATCTCAGCGATCAGAGGAGAGGGGGTCGCGACACTCAGTAGAACCCAGCTCACTTGTGTCCACTAAGCATGGCACACTGGCCAAAAGCCACTCTCAGGGCTTTCCACACACCCTCAGCCCTCACACCGACCCCCTAGGGCAGATGCCACCAACAGGCCCATTTTACAGATGGAGAAGCTGAGGCCGCCCTCACTATCCAGGGTCACGTGACTCAGGCCCCGGCAGGTGCATGGGCACCCTCCCAGCTTCCCTGGCCTGCCCTGGTCCTCTCCCCACCATCACCCAGCACCTCAGAACCCTCCTCCCACGCTTCAGGCCCTTCCAGGGCACCAAACCACAGCAGAGTCAGGAGAACTGTCCCCAATCCACAGATGGGGAAACCAAGGCCCTAGGAGAGGAGATGGCCTAGGCCAGCAAGGTCTGCTTAAAGGCAAAGGCCTTCTGGGCACATGAGTGATCTGGCTCCCACACTCTTGGCCAGACCGGGGCTCTAAACGCCCCCCAACCCCCAGCCCCAGGCAGACGGGCAGGCAGGTCCACTTCCTCACCGACACTGACCCGGGTGGGGTCGCTCTGACCACCCACATCATAGCAGCACCACTCCCACCCCACAGAAAAGCCAGGTTCCCCACCCTCGAGGAAGGAAATAACCTTTCTCTGGACCCGCACTTTCTTTGCAATAATCTCCATATATGAGAAGACAGCGGCATTTTTGCAACGTTTCCAAATTCCAACAACCAGAGGACAATGGTGCAAAATGACGCATGGCTTGACCCCATGAGGGCCCCAGGAAGGGACCAGCCCGAAGGAGGGGAATTAGCGGTGCGTGCGTGCCATGGTACCCAGTACTCCGGGGCCAGACCCGGAGGTGGACAGACCTGGCTCCCGCCCAGCCCCTCCACCTCACTTGCAGTGTGGCCACAGCCAGGCCTGCCTCTCGGAGCTGTATCCCTGCCCTGTCACCCTTTCAGGCCCCCCGCCCGCCAGCTTGGCCCTCCAGGCCCACCCCACACCTGGGCTGCCAGAGGGCCCCTCCGACGCACTGGCCCTGCCCCTCCCTTGCTCAGAAGGGCCCCAAGGCTGCCCGTCATCCACCCTCAGACCAGGACTCGAGGTCCTACGTGTCAGGGTCCCATGCAAGAGGCCAGCCCCCTCCAACCCACCTGTCTGAGTGAAGCCAGGTTTTCTCCTGTCTGCCCCTCACCTTCACGTCGGTGTCGGTATCACTCCCTCCAGGAAGCCCTCCCTACCACGCCCAGGCTCCCAGCGCCTCTGTGCTCTCTTCCAGGACAGCCCTGACAGAAGCACTTCAGACCTACCTCCATGGTCCCCGCGGCCCTCGGGATGGCCACAAGAGGGACCAGGGGCCGGCCCACGCCGGAAGCTGCTGCGAGCGCTGTGTACCAGGAGAGGACCCGAGGCCCTGGGCACACGGCCCTGACAAGAAAGGAACCCGAGTCCAGCCAGCCTCTCCTAGCTGCTCCCACACAACGCCTGGCCAGGGCTCCCGACCGTCCCGGAGGGAGGCCGTCACTCCACGTCTCCCCCCGCCCCACGAGGCCCAGCCCTGAGCCCCAGGCTGCTGCCACGCTCCAGCCGGCTCCCCTCCCAGCAGATGGGGACGGTGGCTTAAAATCCCAGTCAGACCTCACCCCTCCCCAGACTGAACCCTCATCACATCCTCATCACACACAAAACTGAAAGCCCACTGTACCCGCAGCCAGGCCGCCCTCCCTGCTCAGGAGTGTCCCATCCTCCAGCGGCCCCAGGGCATCTGCCCCTGCTGTGCCTCCTGCCTGAGCGTCCGAACTCCACCTGGGCGTCCACGCCCCTGGCCTCCTCCGACGCCCGACTTAAAGCAGTGCCCCCAACCCCATCCCAGCCCCAGCCAGCTCAGCACGCTGGCTAAGCATCCGTCTGCCCCCCCTCCAGGGAGCCAGCTCTGCGGGGGCGGAGGAGGTCATCTCGGAACTGCCTTATCCCCGCAACGGTGACCAGTACGCAGGAGGTGCTAGGCGAAGGAGCCAGTGATCTCCTGTCCTCCTTCCAACAACCCTAGGAAAGGGGTTATGATGCTCATTCGACAGATGAGGAAACTGAGGCTCTGAGGGAGTCACTGGCCCAAAGGGAGCAGGGCCTGGAAGCGGCAGAGCTGGGATCTGAGCCTTGCAGGGCACCAAAGCGGGGACTTCCCTGGGCCCCGCGGTCCCCTCAGCTCCAGTCCGGCCAGCAGGGGGGACAGCAGCAACAGGCTGGGAGTGGAAGGCTGAGTGCTGTGGTGCACGCCCCACAAAAAGCCAGCAGGCAGAGCAGCAGGAGGAAACACCCACAGGGACGGGGAAGAGAGGAAGGGGGCATTTTTGCCTTTTGTCCAACCGCCAAACTTCACAAAGAGTGACTTTGTTAGCATCTGATTTTAATCGCAGTGGAAACCTTTGTGTACCACGGCAGGAAGAAGTCAGTCTGTTCTACAACAGGGTCAGTAAAGCAGGGAACCTAGAAACCATCCTTGAACACTGAACTAGAAACTCACAAATGAACAGTCACCCACCAACCGCCCAACTGCTTCTGAATTTAATTTGATGTCTGAACAGGCAATACAGGGGCATGGTCAAAATCCAGAAAATACAAGAAAGCACACAGCGGAGTGTCACTCACCATGCACCCTTATCCCCACCTGCACGCCCCCTCCAGGGAACCACAGGTACCACAAGTACCACTGCAACTCACCACAGCGCTGCCTCCCAGGGTTTGCCTGTGAGCAGACAAGCAAACATGGGTTTACACCCCTTCTTTGACACAAAAGGCAGCATCATTCAGCACCTTGTTTTCCTCTCTCAAGAGATCTTGAAGATTAGCGCCTCCTTGTTTTTCGAGGCTGCATAATATTCTACTGTGAGGCTGCACCAACATCTATTTGACTAGCACACATCACCCTGGATCTCATGTGTCTGTCAACAGGCCTGTCCCCCTTACCTACCTGTAGCATCTCCAGTGTGAGACCTGCCTTCCAGCACAGGACCTGACACAGGGTCTCAACCCTTCTGTCAACAGCCTCTCCGCGGAGGCACAAAAGAGCTACAGAGAGTGTCTTAAAACAAAACTCAGATCTCACTTCTCCCTGGACTGAAACTTTCCAGTAGCTTTCAAACTCCCTGCCCCAGTCCCTCTCCTCCTCCCCTGCCCTGCTGCCACCTGCTCCAGCCTCCTCCCTTTCAGACCCTCACACACCCCAAGCCTGGCCCCACCTCAGGCCCTCTGCACCAGCTGTGCCCACTGCCTGCACCCTCCCCGCACACTCCCTTCTCGGCTCAGAAATCCCCTCCCCCAACGGCCCTGTCCTCCCACCCAGGTTTGGTTGCCCTGTTGGCCAAAGTGCCTTTATAAATCTACACGTATCTGAAATCAACTTAATTCATTTCTCTGTTGCCTGACTCACCCCACCTCACCCTCCAACTAGAATATTTGCTGCGTGGGGGCAAAGGCTGTGTCTGGGGTGCCCACCATGGGATCCCTGTCCAGATCGTGCCTGGCTCAGGATGTGACTCCCACACTCTGCCCAGGACAGCCAGGCTCCTGCTACAGAATTAGCCCTGCAGGTGCTAATGAAGGTCTTGGGATGGGTAAAGCATGGAGCCCAGAATCCTGTCCAGGCTGGAACTGCATCCCAGGGCAAGGTCTTCAACTGGGGAGCCCCCTGGGGTTCAAGAAGACAGAGAGGGGGATACAGCCAATCACCTCCTGGTAGCAGACCCCAAGATTCCATCCCTCACGCCCCACTTCAGGTCCACAAGCCCTGGAAAGCCATCAGACAGCACCCACTTTCCAGAAGGGAAGACTGAGGCTCACAGAAGGGAGGGACAGGCCCTCTGCACCACCCAAACAGCCAGGCCCAGCACCATCCTCCTCAGCAGGAACGAAAACCTACAGGAGGTATAAAGAAGAGGCCAGGGGCTGCCCACCATCTCCAAGTCCCCTGCACCACCGGTAGGGTTGGTCCTCATTCAGTCAGTCAACAAACGTCCAGAAGGCCACACGGCACGGGGACATCCAGCTAACACGAATTCAGCAGCATACATGAGGCAGAGAGAGAGAGCAGGGTCACAGGCACTAGGACTTAAAGTAATGAAGCAACTCCCCACCCCATGCCACCCACCGAGAGGCCGCCAGGGAGCCTGAGCCTCCTGGGAGGTGGGAGCCGCCTGTCCCCACTGCCTGAGTCCTTCCTGGGAGAGCGTCTCATCCGCCAACGCCGGCCGGGGGTTAAGGGAACAATGCTCCCACTCGCGGCCCCCTAATGCAAGGCACACACGGAATTCTGATGCCCGACAGGACACAGCACGACCCTCCTGAGGCCCCGCAGACTCGAGGGACACGGGGCCTTCACCCGGGAGACCGAAGGGTCCCAGCCACGGCAGGACCAGAGCTGGAAAGTGTGCCAGGCGCCAGAGGAACGGCAGCAGCCCTCGGTCACGTGAGATCCCCCCCCCCCCCCGCCCTGAACTGAGCTCCACCTTGACCCCCGCCGAGAAGGCCCCTTCACTTACTCAGGAGCTGGTCTACAAGCATGTATTAAACACCTACTGCATGTCAGGTGTGAACCTAGTTTGGGGAATTTGCCCAGGATTAACGAGACCCAGTCCCTCCTCTCATGGACTCGTTGAGAGGTGGGCAAATAACTTGGCTTTAGGGTCAGAAAACCCTGCATTGAAATCCCAGCTCCGCCCTTTGCTTGCTGGGACACTCTTTCTAAGCCTCAGTTTCCCCATCTTTCCAATAGGCGTAAAACTGTGACCTTGTAGGACTGTGGACAGGATCTGGGGAGGAAAGAAAGGATGGGGCCTGGCTCTGAGATCACTGCCTTCCTCCAATAGGGCCCCCAGGCTCCTGACCCCCAAAGTCCAGCAGACGGTGCCTGCCACCAACACGACGCCCCATGGTCCACGCCCCTGGCACACCCCTTCTCACTGACACCTCTAAGGTACACCTGAGCAGTACAAGGCTCACCCAAGGGTTCCCCAGCCACGGGTGAGGGGGACCAGCCTAGGTGTGGTGCGGGCAACGCAGTAAAAACGGCCCAGTTTACCCAGCAGGCGCAGCCAACGCAGAGGTCTACACAGGCCCGGCAGGAGCCCAGAACGTGAGGCGGTTTTGGTGGGAACTGTGGCCAAGCAGCCTCCTGCCCCACCCGGGGCAGCAGGCGAGCAGCACTAGCCGATGGCACCACGCGGGGGTGTGGTCTGGAGCCTCCAGAACCTGTAATTTTTCAGAAGACGGAAATCCGGACTTCTATGTGAAATCTGCCGATTTGTAAATGCTGGCAGCTAATTAAAATTTTAAAAATAATAATAGCATGATAAGAGCCAAACAAAACACGCAGGGCCAGCCTCAGTAGGGGCTGGCAAGTTTGCACCTCCAGAGTAAGAGCCTTTGACTTCAGTGGTCCCCAGCCTTACTCCCCATTACAGCCCTGGATGCAGGACGGGAGGCTGGGAAGTCGAGGGGCAGTGGTTCCCGGTCCCTCCTTCCTCCTGGTGCGGACCTTCACCCACATTTGCATGTGGGGAAGGGGAGGCTCAGAGCCCCAGTCATTCGGCCACAAACACATGGGAGGCCTGGACATCCAGGCTTGCTCTCCGTGGGCCCTGGACTGGCACCCTTATTTGAGGGACCCTGGGAGATGACCAGCACCCAATTTTTTTCTTTTTCTGGCCTCTCAGGCGACACCTGCTGGCTCAGACCAGCTTTGGAGCAGCCCAAGTGGCAGTCACAAACTGAGCTGGGACAAGACCTTGCGACAGCAGGAGGGAGAGCGGGCAGGGGAGAGAATGCAGGGCAAAGCGGGGAGATGAGCGGTGGGGAGTCAGGCCCACCCGTGACTGAAGAGCCCCTTCCCTGCGCTCCCCCCAGGCACCCAGGCCCCCCTGTAAGGGAGCCTCAGCCCAGAGGCTCCCCAGCCGGACTCTGGGCCCCACCCGACTCCGGACAGCATGGGACGGTCCCCACCCGGAGGAGTGCCAGAGTGCAGTGTTAAGGTGACTCTGTGTGCAAGATTCACGGTGACTGGGGCTTGTGTGTGACCCCCCCATATGTGAGAGGCACGTGTGTGACACATGTGAGAGGGATGTGTGTGACACACACGTGTGCGTGCGTGTTAGAGCCACACAGGGCTTCACAGGCACAGCCGTCTGATAGCGGCATGCGTGTCCGGGAGACGCCCGTGTGCAAGGCACGTGTGTGGGAAGCATGCGTGCGCAAAAGGGACGAGTGAGAGCTGAGTGTGAGGGGCCGGGCATGCGTGAGAGGAAGGGGGCTCTGAGCGGGCACGGAGGTGCGCCCCGCGGAGCGTGCGGAACTTCTGCGGCGGCGGTGGGGGCCGGGGGGGGGGGAGGGGGAGGGGGATGAGCGCGCAGCTCCCGGCCCAGGCCTCCCTCCAGCGGACTTGGGGTGGGCGTGGGGGAGGCGGCGGGACCCGGGGAGGTGGGGGGAGCCCTGGCGGGTGGGGGCCCTCCGCGCCCCCCGGGCCCCGGGGCGCCGTCCCCGCGAGCGGCCCCGGGGCGCGGACCGCGCGGCGCGGGCGGGGGCCCGCGTGCACTCACCGCGCTGCGCTGCGCTCGCCCGGCCGCCGAGCCGTCCGTCAGTCCTCCTGCCCGGCCCGTCGTCGGCGCGTCGAGAGCTCGGGAGCCCGGCGGCGGCGCGGGGCGGGGCGGGGCGGGCGGCGGGGCGGGCCGAGCCGGCGCCGGGCCCCCTGCCCGCCTCCCCACCCCACGCCGCCCCCCTCCGCCTCCGGGGCGGGGTCTCGGCCGCGGCCGGGGAGGGGGCCGAGCCGGCGCCGCGGCTCCTCGCCCAGCCGTGCGGCCGGGCCGGACCGGACGTGGCCGCCGCGCGCGTGCGCCCCGCGCCCCGCGCCCCCGCGCCGCGCCCCCTCGCCGCCCGTCTGACCGCGAGTCCTCGAGCCCGCCCTGCTGCCCGCTGGGGGCTTTGGCCCGGCCGCCTCAGCCCGCCTAGGCCTCAATGTCCCCACCGGGAAGATGGGCCTGGGGACGCTGGGAGGGCCTCAGGGGCTTGCGAGTAACAGTGACGAGAGGCAGGCCCAGCCGGGGTCACCTCTCATCCCCTTTCTGCCTGCTCCCGGGGCTCCCACAGGCCACCTGGCCAGGTGGCATCAGGGCCCCAGCCCCTGGCCCACATTGGTCCTTTTCCTGCGCCCACAGAGCTGCCTGTAGCCACTGTGTGACCTCAGCCAAGGCCCTTGACCTCTCTGAGCCCAGCCTCCTCATCTCTTGAGCAGGTTAACCCAGGGCCGTGGGTGGGGTGCCACGGAGAACCCTGTGTTATGTCCTCAGCACAGGGCCCCACAGACAGCAAACCCAACAAGTTGTCAGTACTGTGACTGACCCCACCGCGGAGGCAGGATGGGGCATCCACCGGTGTCCCCTCCCGGGGTTGGCAGCCTTGGAGCCTGTGCCTGGTAAGAGGCCCTATGGGGCACAGGCTGCCTTCCCAGGGCCTCCCAGGGCCTTCCTCCTGGCCTAGGGCTCAAAACCCACACAAGCGAAATCTGGTACTGCCAGAGTAGGGCACATGTCAAGCACCAGAGCAGCCCAGATGAAAGGGGCACTGGGCCCAGTGCAGGCCTGCAGCCTGGGCTCAGGGACCCCACACCCCGTCCCTTCCCTCCACCAACTTAGGGTCCGGAAGACTAGTCGAGCCCAAAGCGAGTAGGGGTCCAGGAAGTCTGACCATCCATCTGTCTCTCTGCCATCTTTGTTTTTTATTGCTTTCTGTCTCTTTATAATGTGGTAAAACTCACCCTTTACAGCGTGCAATTCAGTGGCATTTCGAGCACTCACAACTTGGTCTCTTATCCTCTCTCAGCCACTCCCTCTCCTCTCTCTGCTGCGTGAATCAACGTCTCTCTGTATCTCTAGGCGTCTCATTCGTTCGGAAGGCCCACGTCTCCTGTCTCTCTCAGGGCGTCTGACTCTTCACCCACCCTGCCCCTCCTTCTCTGTGTCTCCCTCTGTCTCCATCTCAGCGCTGAGGTCTGTCTCTCCACCTTACTCTGGCCTTCTTGCTCTGTGCATTTCCCTCCGACACTGTTCTGGGTCTCTGTGTCTCTCTGGGTCCTGAGGTGCCACATTCTCTAGGACCTGAGGCCTAGACCAAGACCTCTGGGCCCACCTTCCATCCCTGCCAGGGGACACATGGCCCAGTGGTTGCCACCTCACACCCAGGCAGCACCCACGTGCCCAGAGAGTGCCCACCTCCTACCCCCAGAGCCCAGGACTGGGAGGAGGCAGCCAGGAGCAAAGGCGAAGAGAAGGGAAGCCACCTGCCCAGGGTCACACAGCTGGGAGGAAGGGAAGCCAGGAGGTGCCTGGGGTCTGGACGGGGTTGGCCGCAGAGGAGGAACCAAAGCCTGCACTGAGAGCCTGGGCCAGGCCACTGGCTTTCTGTGTCGCCCTGGGCAGGCCCTTGCTCTCGGGCCCTTTTCCCCACTGGAGTCTGCTTTCCCTCGGTGCCTCTGCACTGGCTCTCCCCTCTGCTGTCCTGGAGTGCCCTTCCCCCTCGTCCCCATGGCTGGCTCCCCCGTGATTAGATACAGGTGCAGTGCCTCAGACCCCCACGGGGACAGCAGCTGCCCCTCCCCTGGCCACTCCTTATTCTCTCTACTTCTCAGAGTCCTTGTCACTAGCTGCCTTCTAAACATTCCTTTATAAGTGACCACAGGTAAGATGGCCCGGTAAGGCCTCCACCACCCAGCAGCTGTGTGACCTCGGGCAAGTCCCCTGACCTCCCTGGGCCCTGATAAGCTCAACTGTAAAATGAGCTGAATGACATCAGGGACTATCTCCTGGGGTTGTTGGCAAGAGTAAATGAATTGAGATCGAAAAGTCCTTTGAACGGGGCTCAGCCCCAGGGTGTGCCCAGTAAATATCTGACAATTGAGGGAGTGACTAGACTGAGTCCTGCCTTCTGTCGGCAGACCTGAGAGGCGCCGGGCTTTGCCTCACGTGAGCCTGGGCGACTCTCTGCCCCGATGTGCTTCGTTCCCGCTACAGGTCTCTGGGTGGGGGGGAGAGGCCTTGAGCCGAGATTTGGCCTCCCCTTCCCGCCCACCCCCAAGGCTTGGCCAGCTTTCCAGGAGATAAAGTGGAGCTACTTCCCCATCCTCCGTTATCTGAGCTGGAGGTGCACCGAGGCAGCCGTCCCCTTGGAGCCCTGCCAGGGCTGTTATCACAGACAGAGTGCACATCACCCACCAGGAATCTGGGGGCTGGGGCCCGGATGAGACGCAGCTGGAGGAAGTTCCAGGGCGATAAGAGTGGTTCGGAGTGGGCAGTGGCATTTCTCACGTTGGTGGCAATGTCAGCAGCCTCCCTGGCACCCAGGCGCCAGGGCTGGTGGGCGTGGGGCTCCCCTGCACCCCGGGTCAGCCCAGGTGGGGCAGAGGAGGCCCACGGGGCTTCCTGGGTCTGCGTCCTCGCCGGGTAGCCCGCAGTGGGTCACGGGGCAGTGCCTGACACCTGAGAAACCATAACAATAGTAACCCCATGCCCCACACAACCGCTGTGCAGGGCTTAGAAGCACATGCCCTGAGGCCAAAGGACCTTGGTTTAAAGCCACACCCCCGTGTGACATGCCGCAAGTGGCTCAAGCCTCTGGCCTCGTGGCCTCGTCTGTAATGTAGTCCTGCCCCACAGGACTGTTTTGAAGATGCTCAGAGTGGGTCTGGCACCGGGTGAGCCCTCGATTCAGTGCTGTTGTTGGTGCGGACTGCAGACAGCCTAGACTGACGAGAGCCAGCAGCAGTGCCCAGACCCTCCTGCATGCCTGGGACCTGGGAGACAGTGTGGGGCCACCGGCTCCCTGAGCCATGGGCCTGTGCTCCCGCCAGCTCTTCCTCCGCTGCGGCCTCTAAGGGCCCAGGGGACCCCCTTTTCCCAAGGGTGGGCTCTGCGCTGGGCCGGCTTCGTCACAGCTCTTGCCCCACATTCAGCATCTGATGTGGGGCAGCTGTCTGTCCCCAGCTGCAAAGGAGACTAGGAAAGCGTGTGTCTGGGCCCGGCCAGGCTCCGGGATGTTCCATCAAGATGGAAAGGACATTCAGAGCTGATGAGCAGGGATTTTCAGACAGAGCCCCACCCCCCACCCCACCCCCGCTCACCTGGGGCGGCACTGCCTACCACCCCTCTGCTCAGCAAAGACCCGGGCAGCACAGCCGACCTGAGCCTGAGGATAAGGCCATCCTCTAGGCTCTCCCGGGGACGTTCTGTTTCTGTGAAATGCCCGCATCCTTGCCCTACCCCACAACAGTGAAATCTGAGTCTCCGGAGGGTGCCGCCGGGCATGAGTATTTTTTTAAGCCCCAGCTGCCAGGAAGGTGCTGCCAAGTTTGGAAAACACAGCCTCCCTGCAGCCTTCTAACGCCGTCCCTCCCCAGGGCCGAAGAGGCTGTAGACTGGGGACGTGCCCCCCTGGGGCCCCTGGAACTCCCTGCTCTAACAGCCCTGAGTCCCAGGGCCCATGCTGGCCTCTTCCCTTGATTCCTGCACCCAGGAGTGGGCCACACCCCAGGTCCCAGGGTGGCCAGGCAGCTGCTGGCAGGTGGCGTGGATGGAGCGCAGTTATGCGGGCACACAGCCCCTAGAACGCGGTCCAGGCCCACTCTGGCCTGGATCCCCACCTCTCCAGCCTCATCACCCAGGCACCCACTATCCATACCCCCCAGCATCCTACTCATCAAACCAATGAAAGGTTGACTGCACTGGGAACCCCCCCACCTCCCTGCCTTTCCATCCACCGTGGTGCCGGGCCACCTGGGACCGACACTATCAGCCACCCCCACTCTTCACCTAAGAACTGTAGAAACGTGACACCGGCCCATGGCTGCCTGGCCAGACTACCTTCCCAGCCTCCCTGGCAGCGGTAGGACTGTGGCAGTTTGAGGCCATCGAATGGGGGCAGAAGTGGTGTGGCCTCTCCCTTCCCTTTCCCCTTCCTGCTGGCTGAAGCGAGGGCCTGAGGGTGGACACGGAGCCAGGGCCCTGCCTTGTATACCAGGTGGAAGTCACGCTTGGACGGAAGGCACCCCTGAGCATGGTGGAGCTGCCACGCCTGGCCCGGACCTCCACCTAAAGGAGGAGCGAGCTCTCATACACACTAAGCCCTGAGCCTGTTAGGCCTGAAGCCATCCCATTCCTGGATTTTTTGGTTCCACGAAAAATCCCTTTGGAGCATCAGCCAATTTAAACTGGGGTGCTATTACCTGCACCTAAGAGTCTTGGCTAATAGCATGAGCTTCAGTGAGGCGACATCACCTACCAAGCCTGGTGCCAGCACTTCCCAGGCCCACTCTGGACGCCGGGTTAGCCCTCAGGGATTAGTCTTTATGTCACCCAGGCTCTCCCCAAGGGTGCTTGGCCTTAAATAAAGGGCACATGGACTGGAATGAAAAATAAACTCATATCTGTTAACCATACACTGCGTGCCAAGCATTTTAATAGGCAGCCTGCACTGATCAATTTGTGTGGTCCTCTAAACAACCCTAGAGTTAGTAGGTAGTCTTACCCCCATTTTACAGACAGAGAAACTGAGGCTTGGTGGCTTAGCTCGGGCCCCAGCCCAGAGCAGCCCGAGTGCAGAGTCCACACGCTTTCCCTGCCCTTCCAGAGGCAGGAGAGGAGCACTTTGTAGTGGGGCAGTGAGTCCCCCATCCCTGGGGTGTGAACAGCGACTGGGTGACCCCTTGGCAGAGTGGCTGGAGGGGCTAAAGCATGTGGAGTGGGATGTGCGGGAGAGGAGATGGGGAAGGCTGCTAAATTTTTTCTCTCACTCCAGGGTTTCTCTACACTTTCCCAAGATGTCTACTTATTCCAGGAAAGCTGCCCGGCTGACACCTCCCATCTGGGAATGGTCAGCCCCTACCTCCTGTGGCCTCGCTCACTTGTGACTCACCCCCCGCCCATCCCTCAGCCTGGTATGATGAAATTTCTGGCACTTCTGAAAAGTTCTGGTCACCCCAGACAAGACGTGGCCCGGCCTTGTAATCAGGCCAGCTTTCCTGTCAAGGGGCAGAGCGAGGCGGCCAGGGCGCTCAGCTCAGAGGCTGGGACCTCCCTAGTGGGCTGGAAAACTAGGCCGAAGGGTCTCAGGGGCAGCCCAGAGACAGGAGGCCTAACCCCAGGGTGTCTCTTGCTCACTCCAAGACTCAGTTTTCCCATCTGTGAAGTGGGAGCAGCTGACTCTGATTATAATAAATAAGTTCAGAAACACATAATAAAACACTCAACACCAGCAAATCTCCCTTCAACCTCTTTTGTTCTATACCTGTGTGTATATGCGTGAGCAAAGGTATGAATGCATGCCCACAATCGAGTTCTAATGAACACTTTTTCTGCTATGTTTTTATGTGATACAGTGTGGCCAGTTTTCTACATCAAAACATACATCTACACAAGCAGGTTCAAGCTGTCCAGGGCTCCGCTGTCAGAGAGCCACCGTTGATCTGGTCCTCCATTGAGGATTTCCACTTTTCTTTACAATAAAAAAAAGACTTGAAGGATATCCTTGAATCTATATTTTGGGGTACCTGTCCATCTCCTGGAAGTTGCAGGGGTGAAGGGCGGGTACATTTTTAAATGCTTGCGATGGAGCCTGCCAGAGGGACACAGATTTCCTCTCACCAGTAATGTGAGGGCGCCTGCTCCCCACCCAGTCCCGGGCCCTGGGCATCCGTGGTCCTCTGGTCTCAGTCACTCTGCCACATGCAGATGGGGTCCCCTTGTCTGAAGCTGACCGTCCCTGTAAATGTTTACCAACCGTTTGTATTTCTTCCCCCGTACAGGGTCTCCACTCACTCTCGCGACTGAGGCATTCATCTTAATCGTCGCTGAGAACTCTGTGTAGCAGGAGCGCTGCCCTTGTCTGCACTGGCCCACGCGGCAGACGCCTCCGTCTTAACTTTGAGTCTGTATTTTTTTACTCGTAGGTCTTGTAAAACTCGACCCAGAAATTTCCAGAATTTTCTTTTGTGCTTAGAAAGGCTTTCCCCACCCTGAGATAGACGTAGTAAGCTTCCTCTGTGTTCTCCCAGCTCTATTCATTCATCCGTCCATCCATCTATCCTTCATTCACTGTTACCCTTGACTCTAACCCCCAGGCCTCTGGCTACCTGTGTCCATAGAGCTGGTGGCTAGGCCCTGAGCACAAGGCCTTCTCAAGGGACAGGAATTTCCAGTCATTCCTGGAAACCTCCCCTTCTAGGAATGTGGGGAGGGAAAACACGTCTCTATTTAAATAGGGAGCGAGCGTTTGGCCTCTGAGGCTTCAGATGCCCCCCAGTCACTTGGCCAGGCTCCGCCATCTCCTGTCACCAGTGTCCTTCCGAGATGCACTGGTCTGAGGTCTCCCGGCCTTCTCCTGCTCCCTCCCTAAGAATTTCCTTGCACATCTAATACTATCTTGGCCAAATTCGTTTGGGCATCCTGACACCCAAACTTGTGCAGCGATACAGACAGGAAGCAAAGCCGCCCCGGCTCCACGCAGCCCGGGAAGCGCTGGGCCGGCCGCGCCCCTCGCCCCCCACACACTGGAGGCCCAGCGCCGCGTGCCAGCCTGGACGGGTGACGACACTGGCACTCAGCACTGAGCTTGGGTCCGCATCCAGGCTCCCTCTGTCCCACCTGCCCCCAGCAGCTTGTGCGAGCCCCAGGCCCACCACCCACCCCACCCCGACCCCGGACTCCAGGTCCTCCGGTCTCGGCCTCCCAGACCAGGGCCCCAGCCCCCGCCCAGCAGGCTGTTTCTTCATCCCGCCCTGAGACCCCCGGGCCCCACTTGGCTGTAGTGACGCCGGGGGGCAGGGCCCCAAACACCCTTCCCTGAGTGGAAGGAGTCCAGACCCTCCTGCCCCAGCTCAACCCAGTAGAAGGAGCCAGAAAATGGGGTCTTCGGTGTGGAGAGACAAGTCTCCCTCCCACGGAGAGGGGACTCCTCCCTGGGCTCCAGCCCACACTCTGGTCTTCAGATCGTCCTGCTCGTCCTCAGTCAGAGCCCCGGGGGTACTGCCTTCCCCCAGGACCCACCCCAGCTCCCCCAGTCCCCGTGGCCAGCTCAGCCTGTGCCTGTCCCAGGGCTGGGCCAGCCGCTGAGCACGAGTCCCTAGGGCTGTCTGTGCAGCCCAGAGAGAAGATGTGGTGTTCACTCGGAGAGCTGCGGGGAGCTGCTAGAGAATTTTAGTGGGAAACGCCAAGGTGCAAGGGTCCCAGTGGGAGTTTGGACGAGGGTGGTGGCATGAGGGAGCGGTAGGATTGAAGAGATACTGAGGAGAGAAACTGCACAGACAGGTGTGATGCTGGGAGCCAGGGAGAGGGAGATGCACGGATGGTCCCCCAGCTTCTGGCTCAGGTGCCACTCACGAGTTGCTGAGGGGTGCCGGGCTGGGCCTTCTGCCACAAGTCACAGTATACTTGACTCAAAGAGGCTTAAGTCAAAAAAGGGAGATATTGAATTCCATAATGAAAAAATAGAGAGGTGAACTTCAAGCATAGCTGGATCCAGGTGCTCAAATGTCTCCAGGAACAAGTTTCTCCCCGACTTGTCCCTCAGCTCTCCTCCCCTCTCCTCCATTTTCCACCAAGAGCACCTCTCCTGGTGACCAAGATTCCCAGCAGCTCCAGCCCACAGCCCTTCAAGTCCAGACAAAAATGAAGCACTAGCCCGCTGGTCTTAAGCTTCTCTCCAGCTGGAGGGGCTTGAGTCAGGTGCCTGGGCCTGGACCAGTCGCTGCAGCCAGAGGAGCGGGCCGTCTGATGGGCTCAGCCCAGGTCGTACTCTCTCCCCAAAGCCTTAAGTGGGGTGACGAACCTCTAAACGGAAACTGGGGGCTGCTGGCAGATGCTGGCAGGGAATCTATGAAATGACCCCGACAGGGCAGGTGAATTTGCATCCTTGGGTTTGAAGTCAACGTCTTCTACATTCGATTTGGATGCTGTCGGCACACGTGTTTAAAGTATGTTCTCTGTAAAACTGTCAACAGGCACAGGGAGACTTTGTCAAGCTCGTCAGCGATGGGCTCTCAGGCCCCGAGCCAGTCCAGCCAGTGACAGCCCAGAGACCCCCGGACCTCTCACGGTCCCCGACTCTTGCCGGGCTGGGCACCAGAGGCCACGGCAGCCCCGTGGAAGCAACATGGGCCTGATGGGAGCCTCGTTGCCTGTGGCTGGTGACTAATAATAAAACAAGCAGGCTACACCCATTGCAAAAATGTTAAGCCAGCGGGAGAGAATGTGACATGAGCCCAGTGGCTGATTCCAGTTATGTGAAAATACCGGGAGGGATTGTGAAAGACAGGACCTTCCAGATCCAGATGTCCTCTCCCAGGCCCCTCCCCAGTTGAAGAGTCTCCCTAAGCTTCCTTAAAAGTGTGACTAGCTCCAGGTGCACCGCTGAACTGTTACGTAGTTTGGGCTGTTCTGAACTTGATTAAAACAGACCTCCTGTAAATGGTCCTCTTTGCACTGGGGAGAGCGCCTGGGGCAGTCTGCAGAGGGCCTTCGTTTCTTTTCAGCACTGTGTAATAGTCCACTGCCCCCAGCAGGCCAGGCGAGCCTCTGGTCTATGGACATTTAGGCTGTTTATTTTTCCCTGCTACAAGCAATGCTGCTGTGACCACCCTTGCACCAGTCCTCCTGTGACATTTGTACCAACCCCCTAGGGCCAGCCTCCAGGAGGGCAGCGCTGGGTCACGGATGCGCACGTGTTCAAGCTCACCAGCTCAAGCCAAGCTGCCGTCTCCGAGCGTTTGTACCAACACGCGCTCCCTGCCCGCTGCTGCTGTGCGCTGCCGCTCCCCGGCAGCCCTTGTTAACACTGGCCCGTGCAGCAGGTGTGAGACGGCATCTCAGTGTGGCTTTACTTCACGTGTCCCTCGTCACTAACGTGGACGAGCATCTTGATGTGTCTGCCAGCCATCTGCATTTCCTCTTGCAGGAAATTTCTGCCCGTATCTTTTTGTCCTTTAAAATAGAGTTTTCTTCTCGGGGACTACTGATTTCTAAAGCACAGTCCGGCCATGTGACTCCCTGCCTTTAGCGCTTCCGTGGCTCCCCAGGGGCCTTAGAGTAAAGCCCACGCCCTACGGCCAGGCCAGCACGGCCCTACAGTGGTTGGGCTCCCGTCTGCGCCTGCCCTCGATAGAGCGTTCCCGACTCTCCTCTCAGTCTCCCCTCCCCCCCGCCCCTGCAGGGCTACTGCCACTGGCTTGTCCACACCCTGCTCCCTGCAACCTTCCAGCTCCTGCTTGTGCTGTGCCGCCCGCCAGAAACACCCTCCGTCTACCCACTGGCCCCGCGTCCTCGCCTGCTTGCTTCTCTCTCAGCCCTGGGGTCCCAGCTAAAACATCCTTTCTCCAGGAAGCCCTCCTGGCTTTCCCCCACCCCTGCCCAGACTGAGGGGCCGCAGTGCCTGTGTGCTCTGTCCCCCAGCACTGCTCCTGTGTCAGGAGGCTCACCAGCCTTTGCCACCAGACACCAAACTCCCTGAGGGTCAGGACTGTGACCGTTCAGCTCACTTATATTGCCCGTAGTGGGAATGTGTCTGCCCAGAGCCAGCTCTCCAAAATGCTCTGCAGAAGACAGGGATGGACAGGGGCAGCGTGGGGCTGTTAAAGAAAGTGGCTGCACTGACACAGACCCGGGGCAGGGGGGCCCAGGGACCACTAGGAACAGACATTAGGGTGGAGGAGGGGAGGGCACAGGACTGGGAGTCAGGGAGCTGGGTTCAAGTCCAGACAAGTTCTCTGGACAAGTCTCTTGCCTTCTCTGTTTCCCCGTCTAACAGAGGCGAGCCCTGGCCTTCCTCCCATCACAGATATTTCCCTGGAGGGCCAGTCTGAGGTCTGACCCACAATTTCAGGCCTAAGGAGCAGGCGGACCTTGGACAAAACAAAGGGACCGTGTTCTGGGCTCTTTCAAATGACGTCCCAACAACAGCTTGGCTGCAGCTGAACAAAATCACACGCGGGTGGAGGGGTGGGGAGGAGGGGTGGCGGGTGGCGGGGTGGCGGGCAGCATCCCCAGCACGCCCTCGGCATCTGGGCCCCACCAGAACGCCAGACACACGGACTGTGAGGAGAGCACCCCTGCCACCCCGACCCGGCCCGGCTGTGCCAGGCCCTCGTCTGAGTCTCCTGTGGGCCTGAAGCTGCCAGTCAAAACATGCTCCCTCTTTGGCTCATGCAAGGCTCACGCCAACCCTCCAGGCAGGCACTGCCACCAGGCCCGCTTAACAGATGAAGAACTTGGGAGTCTTGGAGGTCACGGTCGCAAGCCCTCAGACACAGCCGGGGGGCAGGGGCTGGACCACGCGCCACTGCACTGCCCAGAGGCTCCCTGCCCGGGGTCACACTGCGGTGCCCTGCAGGGCTCTCAGCAGTCAGGGAGGGGCATCCTGGCCTTCCCCCAGAGAAGATGGGGCATTGGTACAGCCTCCCTCAGCAGATCAGACAATGGATAGGGTGGCTGTCATCGCCCAGCCGGCTGGACAGCTTCAAGGGGAAGAGCAGGCCTCAGCCCCACTCACCACTTCGTGTCCGGAAATCTGCAAAGTATCCACCCACGTCGTCCCCACCGCCTGCCTGCCAGCCGGCAGAAGGTCTCCCGTGGAGAACCTGGCTCAGATCCCATCCACCACCCGCAAGCTGTGTGACGTGGGACAAGGGGCTCCCTCTCTGGGCCTCCGTTCTGTAGTCTGTGAAATGTGGGTGAGGCCTGTTGGGGGAGAACCATGCGTGCGAGCGGGCCCTGTCTCCCCAGCAGGCCTGCCCGTGCTTCCCTCAGCTGGAAGCTGTTCGAATACCCACGGGCAGACCAGATAGGCCAGGGGTCACAGAGCGTCCACACAGCTGCAGACGATACTGCAGGGAAAGCAATTTACGGCCACACACGGCAGCGTGGCTATCTCTCACCAACTCGGCCAAAGGGATTGGTGTGAAGGATTACGCACGGAGAAGCCCACTGTTTATGGAGTCCTGGAACCGGCAAAACGAATCTGTTCCGCTGGAAGTTGGGAGCGGATACCCTCAGGGTGGCTGTGACTGGAAAGGGGCACAGAGGGGACTTTTAGGGGCTGCTTGGGCTCTGTTTCTCAGTCTAGGGGCCAATTTTGTGAGTCTATTTGGCTTGTGAAAACCCAGCACGCACACATGATGCTGGAGGCAAGAGGGGTTACCCCAAGACGGGACTGCCGTTAGCTGTGGCGTTCCCCGAGGTCTGCTTGTCTTTCTATTAGGTCTCCAAGGGATGGCAGAGAAAGGTCCAGTGGCAAACAACGTCCATTCCCTGCCGGCCGCCCTGTAGCCCCCAAGGGCGGTCACTGCGGCCTCCGTGATCAGCCCTGCCCACAGAGGGCTCATGGCCCCAGGGCTGCACCTGACCCATGAGTGCAGGGCCCCTGAGTGCCTGGAGCTAACTTCAGCCCCTAACGGGCAGGATGGCTGGGGGAACACCTGGCTTCCTTGCCCCCTCGGGGACCTCTGAGGGGTGCTCTGCACCGTCCTTTCAGGTCCCTCCAGCTGGCTTGGGCCCCAGGTCCCCCGTGGTGACTCGCTCGTGAACACGCCCCCTGCTGGTGACTCTCCTCCTTCCCCTGCCTCACACCCTCATTGCGCTTTCTGGGGTCACTCTGCACCCAGATCCTTGCTCCAGGCCACCTTTTGTGTCCACAGATGTCAGGACAAGGGAGACGGGTGGACAGATTAGCCCTATCTGGGAAAGAAGAGGCGGGAAGCCAGCCTCAGATCTAATCAGGGCCCCTGTGTGGCCTGCGGTGAGTCACCGCCTTATCTGAGCTTGTCAGTAGCCCAGGGTGTTGAGAGAGATTTTTGTTTTAGCAGGAACTGGGGCCCAGGACCCAAAGCTAACAGCAGAGAAGCACCCGAAGCCTACATTCTAAAGAGAGCCAGGAGTCAATGGGGGCCAGGCATAGCCTGCAGCTCCAGCCCTGCCCCCAGGGGCCCCTCACGCCCCACCCCACCCGGCTGAATCTGTAGACAGCCAGGAGGACAGGGGTCCACAGTCATCAGGACTGCACACGTTCCTTGCAGGGCATAAGCTGCACTCCCCTCCCCCACAAGGCCAAATTAAAGCCCCCCAAAGCCAAACCCCCAGGAGACTGGGTGAGTCAGCAAGGATATAGGCCCCACTCTCAGTTTGGATCTCATCTCCAGCAAGGGGCTGGCGGCCCTGTGTCCTGGGCCCGCGGGTGCGGGGGAACGGCGAGGGGAGAGAGTGGGCGGGGCAGAGAGCGGCCACAAGGACTGTCCTCGGTGCCCACTGATGGTCACCACAATAAGGGGCCAGGCATAGCTGCCTTGTCAGCTCCCCACCCTAGAGGGTCGCCTGGTGATGAGGGACCACAGCTACAGGGGACACTGCAGGGTGCAGGGAAAGGGTCCAGCTGGGGCCCGGTGCCCCAGGTCAGGGCTCTCCGCAGAGGAGGCCTCTCCCTAACAGCACCTTTGGAAGAATCACATGTGCCCATGAACGTGATGGTGGGGCGGAAAACAAACCAGGGACACCAATGGGCGCTCAGTGCAGCCCAGGAGGCTACAGAGGCCAGCAGAGGAGGCCGGCCTCCTCCCTGCAAATTCCCACCTCCGCACACTGGATGCAGTGAGGGCTGAGGGCAGGGGAAGGCCAGCCACACCCTCCCCACCCTGACCCAGGCCACAGGCCACAGGCCACGTCCAATCCGGGAGGGGACAAGGGCAAGGAGATTTGCAGGGCCTGAACCCAACTCTTCCTAGCTAGTTCCTCTGGGGTCTGCTGGAGGTGGCGATCAGGGGACAGCAGGCCAGCGGAGCCTGGGGGCAGCACAGACGGAAGGAAAAGAACCTTCCAATTTGTTCCCCAGCGAGTGCTGCTGCTCAGTGAGGCAGTGGCAGGGAATTAGGAGGCTGGGCCCTGTGAAAGAACAGGGGCTTCATGGGGGCACAGGGGTATATGTGGAAGAGGCACCAGGCTGTGACCCAGCTGCAGGAGCCCCCCACCCACCCACCCCACAGGCTAAGGGGATCTCTGCCCCCTTGGTGACTTTGCCAGTGGCCACCAACCTCACACATCAGGACCCCCTCCAGAACCCCCCGGGCTGCACACGTGGGCTCAGGCCCACTCAGACCCAGGAAGCTGCACCCGCAGTGACAGCTGGCCCCGGGTCGTGGGGCCCCGTCCAGCTTAGACGGCTGAGCTGGAGAGAGCATGGCGGCGGGGAGCATTACAGACACAGAGGACCTCCCCCAAGTACAAGGACAGAAAGGCCTCATCCAGAGACACAGACGCAGAAGTCCTGAAGGTGCACAAGCCGGACCCAGGCGTCTCTCAGAGAGAAGGCTCACGGAAGCACAGCTCTCCCGGGACCACGAGCTTGGCTCGGCCCAGACGCGCAGGCGGTCTGGTCAGCGCGGCAGCAAAGGGGAGGTGACAAGTCATTCCGCCCTCTCTGTGGGGCTGACTAAAGCAGCGTCATCTCGCGGACTGGGGCGGAGAGGAGCTCCTGTAACCTGATGAAGTGGGTCAGTATGGAAATCCCACCTCTGCGGAAGGTTGAAGGCAGGGCTGGACGCGCCCACGCCCAGCATCCCGTCTCACCTGGACCGCGATCGCTCTTCCAGACAGCAGCGTCCCTCAGCACCTCCCGGGCCAGGCCCGTCGCTGTGCCGACGTCGGACAACAGCCCTGGGTCCCCGCCCGGTGGAGCTGAGCCTCTGTGGGCTGTGCAGAGCCCTGCCCTGGGGATCGGAGAGCAGGCCGGCCCCAAGCCAGCCCCCCAGCCTGCCTCTCCCTTCCCCACGTGAACACCGCGACCACTGTCTTCAAACTGCTGTCATTTATTCATAACCCATAATTGCAGTAAAATACACATAACATAGAATTTGCTGTCTTAACCACTGTTAAGTGCACAGCTCAGGGGCATCAAGTTCACTCACACTGTTGTGCAGCCATCACCACCATCCACCCCCGGAACTTTCCATCTTCCCAGACTGGCACTCCGTCCTCATTAAACACTGACCCCCCGCCAGGCCCCGGTCCACCATCCTGCCTTCCGTCTCTGCGGATGTGGCCGCTCTAAGGACCTCACATAAGTGGGCTCACACACTGCTTGTCCTTCTGTGATGGGCTCACCTCACTGAGCGTAATGTCCTCAAGGTTCCTCCATGCGGCAGTAGGTGTCAGAACGTCTTCCTTTCTAAGCCCAGAAAAGGCTCATATTCCATTGTATGTTCAGACCAGATTTTGCTTTTCCATTCATCTGTCGATGGACATCCGGGTTGTCCAAGCCAGCTTACTTCAGCCTGTTGTGAAGAACACCGTTGTGAACGTGTGTGCTCGGATGTCACTTCAAGGCCCCACTTCTAATCGCAAAATGGAAACACTTCACGTACGAACAAAAACGTGTCCCCACCGAGGAAAGCACTCCTCTCAAAGTCTGCATTTTCCCCACTTTTTCAGATTTTAAACCAAACAGAAACTCCACGTGGTCAGAGAGAACATAAGTAACTCAATTTCCATCTCTCCCATCTTTATAATCCCTGTGCAGCCCCTGACGATTGCAAATCCACTGTCTAAAACAAGAGTACGTGGTCATACAGGCAGAAGGGTCTCCAAATTCACCTTTAACTACCTGAACACTCCGACAGTCACCAGCTTACCCTCCAAACACCTGCTCACGGCTGCATCCACATGTGCAACTGTATCACGGGCATCTCTGTTAAATTCCGTGCAGGACAGAATGCTTATTAAAAGACACACTGTCAAAATACGCTCACGTGAAGCACCTAGCACCTGCGTTACTAAAATGTAACAGTATCCACAGCAGTCGTTTAGCACAGGGATATGTTTTATCCTTGCCCTGCTGTCAGGATTTCTGGAGCACGGCGATCATAAAAAGCAGACTGCTTTATTATTGATTCAAATCACGTATGGGCGAGGCACCCCATGTTGGCGGTCCCGGGTGGGGTGGGAGCTGTTTCTAACTCCCGCCCTGGGTCCGCACAGTCCTGTCAGGTCTCTGGCTGTGGGGAAGGGTCCTGCTAGCCAGGCTTGGCCCTGGGACTACCACGCAGGCCCTGTGGCTGGAGCCTTGGTCTTGTTTGCCCGGCTCACTGGGCGGGGGGGTTCCCACCTGGGTGACCAGCAAGCCTCCGACCTGAGTGGTAGCTGGGGTGGCCTGGGGGGACGTCTCTGAGGATGAGAACATTTCCGGCTCTGCCCTGTTACCCCAGAAAGACACTAGTCAGGGACCCACTCTCTGTTTCTCATTTTCACAGAGCAGATGGCCAAGAGCCCACCGCTGCGGAGACATGACCCAGCAGCTGAGCCCCGATGCCAGCAGGGAGGCTGTGCCCAGCGGGCAGCCTGGATCCACTCGGGCCTGCTCTGCTGGGCTGATGACCCTAATCCTGAGTGCAGACGGGGCCAGCCGCAAACCCTCCTGCTCACAAAAGGCCTTTGTTCTGCTGCCCTCGCCCCGGCCCCCATCTCGGCCAGGGAGGAAGGAGGCTTCCTGCCCAGCCTCTACCACTGCCAGGCCCTGTGCCGGCCAGCCCTCGTGCCAGGGAAAAGGCTGGGAAGGTCAGACATGGGTTCTGGTGTCACGCCCAAGGGGGCTGCTCCTGATGGCCACACGCCAGCTGCATGAATCTGGGTTTGTCCTTGAACCCCACTTCTTGAACAGAGAGATACTCTAACTCCCAGAGCAGATCTGAGGGCAACAGGGGAGGCCACGGGTCCCCTGCTCCTGTCTGCGTCTCCAAACCCTCTGTCTGAGCCCCACCATCACTGTGTCCCTGATCACACTGAATTCTTACCCGGTAGAACACTTACAGGGGTGTTACCCAGGGGTCCTCGAATATTTTCCCCTCAGGATCCTTTACTAGGGCTGCCAGGTTTAGTACAAAAGTAAAAGTACAGAATATCAAGTTTAATTTGAATTTTAGATACATGACAAACAATTTTTTTTCACAGAAGTATGTACCAAATATTGCCTAGGGCAGACTTGCATTTTATCTGGCAACCCTATCCTTATCCTCTTAAAAATTACTGAGAACCTCAAAGGGCTTTCGTTTGTGGGGTTATAAATACTGAAATTTACTGTATTAGAAACTAAAATGGGAAAATTGCTAAAATAGTTGTTTGTTTTCAACATAATAATTGCTTTTGTGAAGAAGAGCTACATTTTTCAGAACAAAAACATTAGTAAGAAAAATGGCATTGTTTTGCGTTTTTGCAGTTCTCTTTAATGTCTGGCTTAACTGAAGATAGCTGGGTTCTCTTATCTGCTTCTGCGTTCAATTTACTAGGACATGTGATTTTGCTTGAATTACGTGAAGTCAATCTGGCCTCACACAGACACTGTAGTCAGCAAGGGGAGGTTTATTCCAACAGCCTTTTCAGATCATTGTGAATAATTTTCTTTGCTCTCACACCAAAACTCAACAAATGATGATTTCCTTTTTTTTTAAATCGAAGTATAGTTGGTTTACAATGGTGTGTTAATTTCAGATGCACAGAAAAGTGATTCAGTTATGAATGTACATATTTTCTCCTGTTCTTTCTCATTATAGGTTATTACAAGATTTTGAGAATACTTCCCTGTGCTGTACTATAGGACCTTGTTATTTCTCTATTTTATACATAGTAGTTTGTATCTCCAAATCCCAAACTCCTAATTTATCCCTCCCCCAACCTCTTCCCCCCGGTAACTGTAAGTTTGTTTCCCACGTCTGTGAGACTATTTCTGTTTTGTAGATAAGCTCATTTGTGCCATTTTTCCCCACATATAAGTGACATCATACGATGTTTGTCTTTCTCTGTCTGACTTGCTTCACTTAGTATGATCATCTCTAGTCCATTCATGTTGCTGCAAATGGTGTTATTTCATTCTTTTGTGTGGCTGAGTAGTATTCCATTGTGTATACACACACCACAGCTTCTTTATCCAGTCATCTGTCAAGGGACATTTAGGTTGTTCCCATGTCTGGGCTGTTGTAAATAGTGCTGCTATGAACACTGGGGTGCAGGCATCTTTTCAAATTAGTTTTTTCCAGATATGTGCCCGGGAGTGTGAATGGTAATTTCTTAAGCTTCAGTTGCTATGTGGAGTCTGAAAACACATGAAGGAAACTTTCAGTGGCCCACCTCGCACTGTGAATGGCTCTTCTATCCACACGAGATTTTATAGCAACCTGCACTGGTCGTTTGAGAAACATCGGTTTCCCGGTCTTCCTAATGTCTACGTGTTTCACTAAATAGCTACTAAACTTCACATTTGTTAACAGCACTGCTTATCTCATGAGCAAAGTCTTAAAAGTTTGGTCTCCTGGTGCCCGTGGGAGTTTTCCAATATTGTAATTTTCTAGCTCAAATTGTACCATTGCCAACAATCACCACCACTCATTTCCCTCGAAGTGACAGCTCACTTCATTCATTTTCCAGAAAATGTTGGCCAAATGCCCAGGTCTGAGGAACCCGAGACCTGGCTGTTCTTTCCGTAAAGAGGCGGCTATTTGAGCCAGTAAGTCAAGCAGCCACGTGGGTGCTTTTCCCTAGGACAGCCCTGGCAGTCGGGGGCGCCTTCCGTGCACCTCCCAGGCCATCCCACATACTGGGGGAAAGATGTGTACTCACGAGCCACACAACTAAGAAGCGTTGCAGGAAAAAAAATGTGTTACAGCTCGGTTGTGACAGCAACCTGGATCCGGGCAAGAGACCAAGCAGCACTCGGAGAGTGAGAGAACTCAGGTTTGTTACACCAGCAGGCCCAAACGAGTTAACACCCCAAGCTCTGGACCCCGTCTGCAGGTTTACACCGGCTTTACTAGGCTGCCAGTTTACACTTTGCAACATCATATGCAAATAAGGTATAACAAAAGTTGACTAATTAGGAACAAGCTTTGTAGAACTGGCCCAATCAGGAGGGAGAGAAATAACCAATCAGGAGTGAGCTCCATGCAAATGAAGTACTACAAATGGACCAATCTGAAGTTAGGGAAATGGGCCAATCAGGAGTGAAGGAAATAACCAATGAGGCGTGAGCTCAGGGAACCAATAGAATTCTAGGTGTAAGTTAGCCATTTCAGAGGCAAAAAGTGAGACAGAGGCTGTGGGCCGGGGAACCGGATGGTGCTGGCAGGAGAGCAGTGGCCCTGCCTGGGGGTCCTGCCGGTCTTTTTATGGGGTTCTCCCGTCTCATTACATCCTCACTTTAGCAGGACATAGCGCAAGGCAGCCCTGGTGAAGAATCCAATGACCGCGACGGCAGCTGTGCTGCAGCCCTGCTCCATCCTGGGCCCTCCACCTTTTCCATCATCTGTGCAAATAAATGTCAGCGAGAGAAAACAGCAAATCTTAGGATTCTTAGGAAGACAGTTTGACCTCGTGGGCCTTCTAAGAGGGTGTGCGGACCACACTTTTGAGAACCTCTGTGTTATATACACTTGTTTGTGTCTCCACCACTGGACAGTTGGCTCCAGGAAGGCTGGGTCTCTGTCCATTTCCTCTGCAGCCCCAGCCCCTCCACCAGCATCTGGCACGCGGTCAGTGCTCACTAACATACCCGGGGGGAGGCCGATGTGTCCTTGAGACGCAGGATTGACCACCACAGGCTTCTCCTTACTGCCCAGAGGGACCCACAGCCATGACTCTGTGTGTCTATTTCCAGACATTTTCCTGTGGGTTTCCAGGCATGTACACACCCCTATGAAATATGGAATATTCATTCAACACATTCTTACTGAGCACTGACTCTGTGCCCATCACTGCTCCAGGCACTGGGGACCCAGCAGATGACAAGACAGATTCTCTGCTGTCCTCGGGCAGACGGCTTAGTGGGAGCAACCACTGTGGACAAGTACACAGACAGTGCAGTCCAGTGGTGACACACGGAGTGAGGGGACAAGTGGGAAGAGACAGCACCGGGGGAGGGGGAGTATTTAGTCGAGAGTCAGGCCCCTCTGAGGAGGTAGCATTTAAGCAAGGAACTAAATAAAATGCAGGAGTAAGTCATGTGGATGTTTAGGGACAGAACAGCAAGTGCAAAGGCCCAGAGGTGGGGACACGCCGGCATTCTGTATTAGTCAACAATACACGGGGTTCCAATGAAAAAATGGGCAGAAGACCTTTCTCCAGTGAAGACATACAGATGGCCAGCAGACACTTGAAAAGATGCTCAATATCGCTAATTATCAGAGAAATGCAAATCCAAACCACCATGAGGGATCACCTCATGCCAGTCAGAATGGCCAGCATTAGGAAGTCCACAAGCAATAAACGCTGGGGAGGCTGTGGAGCAAGGGGACCCTCCACACTGCTGGTGGGGATGCAGTCTGGGGCAGCCGTTAAGGAAAACAGTATGGAGATTCCTCAAAAGACTGAAAACAGACTTACCCGAGGGCACGCGGCTGCGCAGGGCGGAGGCAGGAGGGGCCCCAGGGTCTCGGTGCCGAGCGCCCTCTGGCTGCCTCAGGCTAGGAGGGCCCGGAGATCGGGGAGGGGCCGCAGGGGGGCCGGCAGCTCTCAGTCACAGGCCCCCTCTGCCCCTGAGCACACAGACGCTGACTCCCCACAGGCACCCGGGGAGAAAGCGCTTTAATGACCCCATTTCACAGGCGAGGAAGCCGAGTCTCAGGGAGGGCATCTCACACTCGGGGCGACAGGGGCGCGGACTCCAAAACCATGATTTTTTTTCCTCACAGTTTTCAAGAGACTTCTCCATTGAGTGCTGGCATGTTCACATCAGCAGACGAGGGACACGGCTTTTTTTCCAACACCTTCCTTGAGATACAACTCACATGGCACACAGTGCACCTGGCTGAAGTGTGCGACATGGTGGTGTTTAGTGCATTTACCGAGTGTGCAGCCGCCATCGCTCATCATCCCCCAGACGAAACCCCGTGCCCAGCAGTAGTCTCCCCACGTTTCCTCCTGGCCCCCAGCCCCCACTCATCTGCTTTCTGCGTCTACAGAGGTGCCTGTTCTGAACGTACACCACGAACAGAGCCACATCCCATCAGCCTGTGTGTCTGGCTCCTTCCCTGGAGCGGGGCCCTCTCACGGTGCGTCCACGTCGTGGGTGCGGAGGGGCCGCGTGCAGTTCATTTGATTGCCTGTGGATGGGCAGCTGCACTGTGTCCACTTTTTGGCACACGTTGATTTGCACAGAACTGCAAACCACGTCGCCCGTCCACGGCCACACAGAGGCAGAGTGCCTCCCTACTATTGTAAATAAAATAGTCCAGAACTGAGGCCTGAGTGAGAGATTTCACACCACGATGGACAAACGTTTTGTCATTCTTTAGATCTGTTTTATGACCTTTCTGCTGCCCCGGATTTCCAGCAGTAGAGAACACTCTGTAGGGCCCGCCCCCGTGTGCCCTCAAGAGGCTCCCTCAGTCCCCGCCCCCGGGAAGAGTCTGCCCTGGCCCCGAGACCCCACGGCCCAGGGTCCCGTGGGGCCATCAGGAAGGGGTGCTGGCACCGGGCCTGCCGGGGGATCCATCCAATGGCAGACGCCCGGGTGTCCCTGGCCACACTGCCAGCTTCCCCCATGACAGATTTTGGCCTGGGCCCAGGATGCGTTATCTCAGGGTTGATACCTTCCCTATGGAGCCGTCTGGGTGGGGAGGGAGGCTGGGGCCTCCCTAAGGGGGCCACTGTACTGTCCCTACCTGGGGATCTCGCTCAGGCTCAGCCTTCCCTGCCCCCAGGCCTGGAATCCCTCCCATCCAGTAAGGAGTTCTAGGAACAGCCTGCTGGGCTAGAGCTGGGCAAACAGGCCCGGAAGAGCTGGGGACTCTTTCCTACATCTCTGTGGTGTGCAAGGTACAGGGAGGGGCAGGGCGCTCCTCAGAGACCTCCACCCTGGGGGCACCAAGGAGGGAGGTGCACCCCATCCCAGCCTGGCGCTGCCGGGGTTGCGGAGGGGAGGTGGGAGGTAGGGGCTTCCAAAGCCCCCAGGGAGTAGAGGGAGGCGGGAGAGTGCCTGCTCACCAAGGTGCGGCTGCAGGAGGCGGGCAGCCCCAGCCCGAGCCAGCCGGTACCTGGGGGGCAGCCAGGTGTCACTTTAGTCCTCCCACAGTGAGCCCCACAGTCTCACTCCGGTGACTCCACACTCACTTCCCTCTGGTGGCCCCCACGTCTTCACCAGATTTTCTAAACAGTCCAGCCCTGGTGCTGTAGGACCTGGGCAGGCCCCCCATCACACGGGGGCCAGGGTGTTGGAGAGAGGAAGGTCACCCCCCCCACCCCAAGGCCTGAAGCTGCCCATGAGGGAGGAAGGGACTTGGAGGCACTGAGATCCAGCCCCACCCGCTCAGGAGGCCGCCCTCCAGGACCAGCCAGCCGTGAGGATGACCAGGGCTGCCGTGTCTAGGGAAGCAAGGACACTGCAGGGAGCCTGTGCCCTTCCCCCTGCCCCGTCGTGCAGCTGTGTCTGCCCGGGGCCACCTTCTTCCAGTGCACTGGGGGCATGCTGAGGTCTGGGATGCTCTGTGAGGCTCGGTCCTGGTCCCGGCTCCCTGGCTCTGCCGGGTGACTGCCACCCCGGCTGGATGCCTCTCCTCACTCTCAGCAGGTGCCCCGCTCCCGGCTCTCTACGTGTCCAGCCACCACGGGGAGCTCCCTGAGCTCGCTTTGTGCCAAGTGCCCTGTGGGGGGGTATTTGCTCGCTGCCCGCGGGCTTCCCAAGCCCTCAGTGGAGCGCACCGTGTTTGCTGCAGCACCTGGCCGTCGCCCCTGGCACTGGGCTCAGCAGGCAGCGCCCACTCTCCGTCTCAGGCCCAAGAGAGCCGGCGGAGCCCTGCCCTCCAGTTCCTGGGATGGACTCAAGTTCCCATGGGCAGAGAATCTGTCCCTGGGCTGGCATCGTTTTGGGTGGGGGACAGCCGAGGGCTGGCCTTGAGGTTTCCGGGGATTTGGGACCAGAGCCAGCACCAAGACAGCCCCCACCTGCATCCGCAGGCCCCCTAGACACAGATGGGAGGGCGGGGGGCCAGAGGCACCCAGCACTGATTGCCTGCAGGCCTCTGGTGCGCCTGATGGCCAAGTTGCACGCGTCAGGGGCATCGCTTCCCCGCTTTGGAGAAGAGGAGTGGGAACTCAGACAGGAGAGGGCCCTGCCGCAAGGGCACACAGCCAGGAGCAGCACAGGCAGGAACACAGCCAGGATCCAGTCTCCTCAGGACTCCTCACGCTGGCCTCAGCCTGCCTGGGCCTGGGCCTGGGCTGCCCGACCGGGCGGGGTCAGGGCAGCAGCTCCCCCGTCAGCAGGTGCGGCTCGAGGTCAAGGCTGTGGGCCCCGGGCTGACGATGCCCCCGGGCCCGAGCGCCCACGGCGTGGCTGTCTCCCTGCGGGGGCGCGTCTGCCAGGCCTGTGCCTGGGCTCCTGCCTCCACTTCCCATGCTGCCTCGCAGGCCGGCCGGGCTGCTCCCACTGGCTCCAGCAGGCAGTGTGAGGCCCCACCTGGGCCCTGCCCCGCTCCAGGGGCCACCTGGCCCAGGAAAGGCCCTCTCCCTCCCCCAGGGCCCCTGGCCCGTTCTGGGGAATATGGTCCACCCTCAGCCCAGACCTGCCCGGGAGGGGAGGGGAGGCGGGAAGCCAGGAACCCACCCGGGCATCCTCTTCCTCAGAATGGCCATGTCTGTTTCTGCCTCTCAAATTGCCACCAGGAGTCTGAAGTCCTGAGTGGCTCCTGGTGCCCGGTGCTGCTCAGCTGGTACGGATGCCCTGCCCCGCCCCCCACCGCGGTGCCCGCCCCCGCCGTCCTCTGTCTCACAGGCCTTGAGTGGGAAGGGCAGAGCCGGCCAGCTCCGCCTCCTGGTTTTTGGGTGGAGGCAGAGGCTGGAGGGCCACAGAGCATCAGGCCTGCCCCTGACCACCCAGCGCATGACCCTGTCAGCCAGGGGCTGTCCCAGGCCAGGGAACAGGGGAGCCAAGGAGCGGGTGGGGCCACCAGGGGCCAATGACCGCTTTCTCTTCCGAACAACAGCAAGGGACGGCTGCCAGACGGGTGCGGACAGCTTGTTCTCACAGCGGGGCCCAAGGCCCCGGGCTGACCAAACCTCTGCTCTGCTGCACCAGACATCCGCTCAGCGACGGCCTGGTCCCCACTCCAGCCTCAATTTTTAATGCTTTGCTAAGAGAGCTGGGACATGGTAGTATCTGGGGGCCTAGGCCCACCGTTTCTGTGGCCGATGAAGCTGGCAGGTGATCTGTCCCCTGCCTCTGGGGGCAGCCCCCAGGCTGGAGGAGAAGGAAGGGGAGGAAAAGCAGTGGGAGGAAGGGTGGGAGGGAGGGGACCTGCTCTACCCCGTGAGTCTAGGCTCACAGCGTCCTGCACGCATGCACGGCACACAGAGGCTCAGAGATGGGACAGACCTGCTTTGCTGCAGCTGCGAAGCATCAGAGTTAAGACTAGAAGCCTGGCAGGAACGATTTATAACTGTAGCAACTGTGGCGATGCACTTCTGGGGCATTCATTACGTGCTAGGCATTGTTCGAAGTGCTTTGCACAAGGGCCAACCTACTCACTCCTCACAGCAAGGCTAAGAGGTGGGTCCTGATATGATCTGCATTTTATGGATGAAATTGAGACCAAGGAGGTTGTCACTCATCCCAGGTCAAAGGAAAGTGAACTCCAACCAGCGCTGTCCACGATACCCCAGGGCTTGTCCCTGCTCACGGAGGGTTCCTCCCACACCCGCTGGCGTCTCACCCCGAGCCCCCCGGCTTGGCTGCCAGCAGCTCCTTGGAAGCTCCAGGTGGAAAACAATTGTGGTGTTGGCCCGGGGCTGCTGGAGGGGCCCAGGTTCCCTTCTCTGTGTCCCGCAGAGGCCAAGCAGCCATACTGAGAGACCTAGGAAGGGCCTGGAAGGGGGCGGGGGGGACGGGGACACTCAGGATTCAGAGGCAACGTTGGGGCCCCCCTCCCAGGTGTGGGACAGGGGAGGTGGTCTCCAGGCTGCCTGGGCGGAGACGGCTCCTGGCCTGTTCCCCCTCAGCCTGCAGGGCGCAGACTGCTGAAACACAGATGGAGTGGTTACAGCACACCTACTATATGCCAGCAGGCCCTGGTCTGGGGTCGGTGCTGGGGGCTGGGGATACCCGGTCCCTGACCCCTAAGTGCCCGATTTTTCCCCAAACCCCAGCAATCTCGAGGAATTCACCCGAGGCCACAGATGCTCAGTGATTCACATCCAGGGGACCCAGGCCCTCTGGCCATGCCCTGAACCCACCAGCCACCGCCCCGGGCTGGTCTCCCTGCACTGAGCACCCACCACCTGCTGGGTCCCTCCCACGCCCACCAGACCTCCTGAAGACCCCTCAGGGAGGTGTCGGCTTTCCCTTCTTTTGTTTTAAATGGAAGCACTGGGGCTGGAACCCAGGGCCTCGTGCATGCTACGCACACGCTCTACCACTGAGCCACACCCCCAGCCTCCCCATTTCTGAGAAGTGGCTCTGAATCGGGGAGGAGGCTTATCTGCACGCCTCTAGCTGGAAAAGGCGGAGCCAAGACCCCACCCCAGTTCATCTGACACCAGAGCCCAGAGTCTCCCCCAAACCTTCCCTGGAAACTCCTGGCATTTAGAGTTGTGGGAGGGAACTCTCCTGAGCCAGGCAGAGTGGGGTCAGGGCCCTGGGCACCTCCCCCCGCACTGGGGATGCCTGGGGGCTGGACCTCGGCCGACATCATCCTTTTTCAATGATAAGTTATCTAGCTTAAGCAACACACGGGTGCACTCTCTGAATAATTCTGGTCTGTCCTTTTAACAACAGCACAGTTATCCTTAACAATGTGAGAGGAAGTGAGGGCCACACGATGCCTTCTCTGTGTCCCTGACCCCCGCTGCCAAACATTTTCAGGCCACAGCACAGCGGAGTCAGAATCTAGGTGCTCACTGCGGCGGGGGCAGCTGCCACACCTGTGAAGGGCCCCGAGCTGATATTTTGTTGTGTCTGCTTTTAATGGCTATTCGGTCTCCTCTCTTACAGTTGGACTGTTATTTCTAAAAGCACGTAGGGTTTGCTCTGGGAAGTGGCAAACAAGCTTGATTCATCTTGTCAGTGACTGGATGGTCGAGGATTCTGCCGTGAGCAGAGCTTACAACAAAGGGAATTCATCAGAAGAACAAATTTCACCAAGTACCGCTCGAGATCAAGACACTCTGGGGACCCAAGAGCATCCCCAGAACTGAACTCAGGGACCTGACACACCATGGCTGCCAGTCTGGACGGTAGTTTTGTGCCAAGTAGAGCAAGGCTCCACTTCCTCAAGACACTTTACTGCCATCTGCTGGAAAACTATCCTGATAAATACAAATTTACCGCAGTTATTATGTGAACAGCACACTTCAGAGTTGTCTAGTGCACAACTCACACAGCTATCCATGGCAGCCCTGTCTCAGCATCACCTGGATTCCCTCTTTCTCCATCGTGTTTTATCCTCTTCTCCCCTCATTTCACTCCTCCGCACCTTAGAAGGCTTTGACTTTGTGGCAGAAGTAGGACTGCTCTGTAACTCATGAGACAAGGTCCCTTCCCCTCCCACCCCCAAATTCAAAAGTCTAGGTAAGGATTCTGGTCCAGCTTGAGTCACACTGCATCACTAAACCATCTCTGTGGTCAGGGGAAGGGGTGGGTGTCGGGCAGGATGGACAGGTTTGTGCTGCACAATGCGCCCTGTGACGTCTGAGCATGGTTGGTTTCTTGCACACGTGGACCCTCCCCCCACATCTGCCCCGGGGGGCTCTGCTCACCTTGGGTTTCCAGGGACCCCGACTAACAGATGCCACAGCTCAAAATGTGCTCCTGCCATCACGGCAGCAAAGGGGAGGGCCCTCGAGAATCGCCCACTGGCTCAGAAAGCTTCCACCTGGGGGACACATAAGCCACTGAGCTCACGGCTCGTGAAGCAAGTCCGCGGACACATCCGATTTCTGAGGGCAGGGAGCCGCAGGCCCTGCTGGGCCGGCCGGGGGGGCTGGACTAGGATGGCCTGAACTGGAACCACATTCTACTCTCTGGGCAGCGGGGGCTGGGCTGGGGGCGGGCAGGGCTTCCAGCCTGGGGCTGAGGGGTAAGAGGCCCTCCAGGAGGGGAGCGGAGTGCCTAAGCAAACGACCGTCTGGGGCAGCAGCCAAGAGTGAGCCAGCGGAGCCGGGGGTGGCGTGTGAGTGAGCACAGTGGACGCCGCCGCCGCCGCAGGAACCAGGGGACCCTCAGGGACCGGAACTCCGGGAAGGGGCACGCACAGCCTGCAGCCCAGGGAGGAGAGCTCGGGTGGCTGGGCCCAGGCTCCGCAGGCAGGTTTTAGCCACAGACGTGCTTTGTTTCCCCTCTGGTTCTGCGGTGGCTGTGGGTGGGCGGGGGTGCCGGGGCGTCACTGATCACCCACATCCCTGAGAGCTGCTATAGGTGCCCCCCTGAGGCCAGGCCAGCTCCCCCCTCCCAGGAGCACCGAGGTCAGGGGCCCAGCCAAGCCAGGCACCCCCTCCAAAGCCTCGGCCCCCGAAGGCACCTCAGGATCCTTGGAAAGGAGATGCAGGCCTTTAAAAGGACGATGGGCCGGCACGTGATCAAGGACCTCGGGAACCAGATGGGCGGCTGCCGGCCTGTGTTTTCGGCACATTCCTGAGCTCCGAAAGGAGAAATAAAAGTGTTCCCTTGTCTGCGAGCTGAAGAGACAGCAATATTGTGGTGTAACTAGGACCAGATGGGCTCCAGGAATTTCCAAAGGCCTTTTCGCATATTAGACAAAATAGCCTCCCAGCCGCACACCATAACTCTGTCTGGCCGCCTGGGTATCGGTTACTGCGACGTCCAGCGTGCTGAGCGTCCTGGCTGGGGGTCCCAGCAGGGAGGGGCCCTGGCCAGGCCCTGCCCGCTCCCCCTGGCCCAGCGGGAGCGCCCCTGGCCTGTGACCCTTCCCCAGATCTCCAAGGCCAGGGCACAGGCTGACAATCTCACACACAGAGTCAGAAAGGGATGGGAAGTTCCAGAAACCACCCAGCCAGATGCCCCACCCCAGGTCCTCGCTGGCACATCCCCTGGGAGGAGTGGTCATGGTCATGGGGTACCCAAATGGGGCACCTGCAGCCGGCTGGGCCCAGGCTCTGGGACAAGCAGGGGGGCGTATCCTGGCCGGGAGACCCACCCTCCCTGCACCCCCGTTCCCCCTCTGCAGACGCAGTTGTGTGAGAAAGAAGCCGTTTGACGCACGCTGGCCGCATGACCTATGCCGTGAACCAGTTGTGTTGCATCGCTGCAGCGATGATGCCCTTTGGGCGGCTCTGGCCCTGAGCACATCCTGCCTCGTTCCTACCTGAACGGGGTCATTTGCTAATGTGCACTGAGCACCTGCCTGCACCAGGGCGTCTTCCCAGGAAAGGGCCAGGGCTCTGGGCACGACTGCCTCGCAGCAGGCCGCACAGCTATCGGAGGAGCCAGGTCTAACCACTGTGCGCACTGCCTCCCGACGGGTCCTCCCTACGCAGCGAGGCCCCCATTCTCCTGGTCTCCATTTCCTGTCTGTGCCACAAGAGGCTGGGGAGCGAGCCAGGAGGATGCATCCCACACTCTGGACCCTAATTCTGCCCTCAGGTGACCCAGAGACTATAGGCAGGCCCACCTCCATCACATGACACAGGCCTCTGTAGAGGGAGGGCCAGCCTCAGAGTGGGTCACCAGCCTAGGCTCACCCGCAGGTCAGTGGCAGAGCAGGTTCAAACCATGGCTGGCCAGCTCCGAAGTCCACATCCTTTCTCCAGAGACACCCCCCCCCCACCGGGCCGGGCTCAGGGCTCCTGCTTGCCCCTGTCAGCGTGCATTAACCCAACAAGGCGTGCAGAGGAAAGTGCCCGGGATGGTGGCGGAGATGATGCCTGGCCGCTCGGTCCCTACAAGGTGGCCTTAAATAACCGCCCTTCTCAGCTGGGCCCTGACACCACACCCAGGGAATGGGGGGCTGCCTGCCCCTTCAGGGTCCCATCACATCCAGACATCGGGGTGCTGACGCCTGCCTCTCCTGGGATGGCAGGAAGGGGCATGAGCCAGGGAGTGGCCGAGGTCCCAGTGCGTGGCGGGACACGATGCTCCCCCTGGTACTCTCATTGCAGTCCTTGGCCAGAGGGTCTGGCTGGGGGAACAGGGCACTCGTCTCAGAGTCAGGTGGCCTTGGATCCATTCCCTGGCTTTGCCATTGTCTGTGTGATCCTGGGCATGTTGCTGCCCCTCTCTGAGCCTCCGTCTCATCTGTGAAACGGTGATGATGACTGTTGCACTCCAGGCTTTGAGCGCTTCACAGACATTAACTCATTTAACTCTCACAGCAGTCATCCCCATTTGGTATTGTCCCCATGTTACAAATGAGTATGCCAAGGCACAGGGAGGTCAAGTTGCCCAGCCGGCAAGGGGAGGGGGTGGACTCAAGGCCGGGCTGGTGAGAGATGGGAGCTCATGGGTTAACCACTGCCCTGCAGCCCAGCTGACAATCACGGGAAGACGTCGCTCCCAGGGTGGCACCGGGCCTCCCCACGCTGGCCCTGGGCTGGGAGCGCAGCGTCCCCAGCCAGTATTGGCTGAGCTCAATGAAACCAACTCACGGGCAGGCGGCCCTGAAGGAGTTCCTGGCCCGAAACCCCAGGCCTTTGGCTGAGAAGCCAGGGAGGCATCTCAGGTCTTCAGATCTGCCCAGGAGCCTGATAGGCTGCGGGGGGCCCTGCCTGTGCCCTTTCTTGATGCCCCAGGCAGCAGGCTGGGTGTCTTCAGGCCTGCCCCTGCCCCTCACCAGACTCAGGCACGGTCCCCGCCAGGGGCTGAGTTACAGTGGGGCACTGCTGCCCCAACGCCTGCTGGAGAGCCCCCCACCGGCCCCTGGGAGAGGAGCCCCCTCCTCTCAGGCCTCAGTGGACACACCAGCCAGGCATGGCCTAGGGGAGGGGGGACGGCCACGTTCACAGAGCATCTCCTTAGTGCCAGGCTCCGAGCTGCCACCAGGGTACCTCACCCCCGTACACCTGCTCCAGCCTTGCAAGCTCAGGACCATGACCCACCAGGATGGCTGAGGAAGGAGGTTCTGAGAGGCTGTCACTTGCCCAAGGCCCCACATCCAGGCCCAGTCCCAGCAAGGCTCCCCCGGGGGTGGGCTCGGGCTCCAAGGTCCACCCACTCCCCAGTGCACGGTGGGGGCGGGGTGCTCCTCCCAGGTCAGGTTTTCAGGAGGCCCTGGGGCTGCCTTGTGCAGAAACCCCACATCCGCCAGGTGTGGGGGCTCCTTTTTGGAGGTGTTTTTCCAGGCTCTCCCTGAAGCACATGTCTGACCCCACACCTGCCAGCCTGTCCCCGCTCTCACCGGGGCCGCAGCTTCCACCTGCCAGGCCTGCCCCTCGGCCACTTCACGAAGCTGGCATGTTCCCCGTGAGTTTTTATAACCTGGGGTACAGTTTGCCAAGAGCCAAGTACACACATCTTTAGAACAGATTGCAACACTCCCCCTGAGCTACCAGAGCATCGCCCGCGTGGCTAACATCCCCTGGGTGTTTGTCCCTAGGACGGCCCTTCAGGTGAGCACAGTGTCCCTGAAGGCCTCAACCGCGGAGGAGGAAGGGGCTGTGGCTTCCAGAGCCAAGGCCTGGGCTGGAATCCCACTCTCCACCTACTAGTTGGGGACCTCGAGCAACTAACCCCCCTGTGCCTTGGTGTCTGCATCTTTAAAACAGAGATAACAGAGCCTTGCCACCCTTCATCCTCCTCGCACCCAGCACGGGGCCGACCTGGACCCCTGCCCACCGCCCCAGATGTCTTCGTCTGATGTCCGTGTCCCTGGCACTGACTCTCGAGGGGCTGCCACGCCCCACCCAGGCCATGCCACTAACGCTGGGGGTGCCATGGTCCCTCTGCGAGGCTGAGGACAGGGTCCTGCTCCCCACCTGCTGGGACCCCTCTGGCCTGGCCCGGCCCCACGGATGCTCCAGCATGTGCGCCCAGCCCAGGGCAGGGAGAACCCCGGCCAGGGCCCCCAGCCGCTTCCCACACGGTGCCGAGCCCCCATCGCCGCCCAGCCCTGCCGGCCCGCCCAGCCCCGCCGGCCCGCCCAGCCCCGCCTGCCCCAACCCCGAACCCCTCTCTGTCTGGAGAACACTTCCCTCACCCTTGCCAAATCTGAGGCAGCTGAGAACAGATACTCTGGAATCTGGCAGAGCTGGGGTCAGATCTGGCTCTGCTTTTCACTAGATGCATGGCCCGGGCAAATTCCTGAGTCTCAGTTGCCTCCTCTGTCAAATGGGAATAACGACCTTCTTCATAGGACAGAATTAAATACGCCCACCCATCGGGCAGCGACCCCACGCCAGGCCTCGTGCTCTGCGGTTTTCCCACCTTCGTTTCCTTTCATCCTGCGGAGGAAGGGACTCCCCACCTCAAGAACACATGGCAGCCAGCTCTGATCAAGAAGAGCCTTTATGAGTCTCTCAAACATGGGCTCCCTGGGGACAAGCCAGCCCCTCGCCTGCCCCCAGAGGTCGCCGGCTTGAGTGGGAGTTGAAGGGGTGTTAGGTGCCTCGAGTCAGAGACAGAGACCACGGGAGGGGTAGGGAGGGTGGGGCGTCCAAGCCATGATTAGTGCCTCAGGGCTGGTCCAGGTGGTCAGCATTTTCGACAATTGGTGATCTTGGGACCCTTCCCGGAAGCACCCCCAACCCCGGCAGAGACAGCAGTGAGGGGGATAAGGGAGAAAGTGGGTGAATTCAGGAGACCCCCAGGTGGCGAGGAGCACACGTCCCACACCCACACTGACCATGGATGGACGGCCTTCCCGCCCCACCCCATCTCATCACGAAGAACACACCCCGGCAAGGAGGAGTGTGCACCCCTCCCCATCACTGTGCCAGCTTCCCGGGGAGGGGCTGAGCATCCCTCTCAGAGTAGAGCTGAGGACAAGGTCAGAGCCCACCTGGGACCCCAAATGCAGAGCACAATCAGGGCCCAGCACTTTGGGTGAGGCCAGCAGAGGCTGCAGCCCCTGCCCTCACCACCTGCAGACCCTCCACTCTCCTCCAGGAACTCCAGCCTGGCCTCACCCGCATCCCATTCCCGCCTGGACCTGCAGGACCCAGCATGGCCACCTGCACTGCCCCGATTTCCCCGTCTGAGCCCCGCCTGCCTCTGCCCCCTCAAGCCTCCAGAGCTGAGGCCTGTCCCTGAGCCACGCATTCTACCCCCCAAACTGCCGCTCTCCCTGGATGGGCAAGACACTGTGGAGATCCGGGTTTGGGGCCCCTCAGGCCTCCCCTCCCGCGCACTGCCAGGCAGAGGCTCTGGGAAAGCTGGTCCAGCCCTTGCTCTGCTGGAGGGTGACAGACGGGAAAACCCACCTGTGTCCCCCTCCCTGCCGCCCGGACATCCAGGCCCAAGGCTCCTGCCCGCTGGCTGGGAATGCAGGGACCCCCCCCCTCCTCCCGAGGCCTGGCTCCAGCACCCCTCAGCCCTCCCAGGCCTGGGACGAGGAGATGAGGGTGAAGATGAGGAGGGAGGAGGCCCAGCCTCAGGAGAGACGGAAATGTCCTCGGTCTGAAACGGTCGTACTGTTTTGTTAACCAGAACACCCCACCCCTGGGGGCCCTCCCTGTGCCCGGGGGCCTCACCTGCCCTCCTCCCTCCTGGGAGAACCACTGTCTGTCTGCACAGGGCCTGGTCAGGCCATGACCGTGACCGTGACCGTGTGGGTTGTGCTGGGACTCAGGCCCTGCCCTCTGCCCCCGCCCACAGAGGGGCCTGGAGACCCCCGACACCCAGTGGAGAGAGTGGAGCTGTGCGCGAGGCCCCCCCACCCCTTGGTTGGAAAAGGAGAAGCACTGAGGGGCAGGTGGGTGGGCAGCAGGCAGGGAGCCGCTCAAGGGCAGTGCAGTCAGGGCACCTCCGGGGGCAGCAGAGGGGTGTCTGAGTTCTGTGCCGAGACGCTGGCTGCCTCAGGCCCGATGAGCCCCACGCCATGCAAATTAAGGATGGAGTCGGCGATGATGCGGGCCGTGCGCTTCTGGTACCCGCCCGAGGTCACCATGAGGATGGGTACCTGGCGGCCTCGGACCATCCGGAACACCAGCTCATCTCGCCTCACGACGCCCTGTGGGGGGGGATGGGGAAGGCCTGGGTCCTCGGGGTATCGGGAAGTCCTGCTCCAGGTCTAACCCTGGTCTGGACTGCTGCTGCTTCAGCTCATCCCCTCTGACATCAGGAGAAGCACCAGGGCTGCCCACCTTCCCTGCTGCTGCTGGGTCCCAGGAACAGACCCACCTCGGCCCCAGGGCCAGGACTCACCTGCGGGCTGATGGACAGCCCCCCAAGGCGGTCACCCTCGAGGATGTCCGTGCCCGCATTGTACACAACCACGTCAGGCTGATGCTCCTTGAGGGCTCTCTCCAGGTTCCTCTCCACTTTACTCAGGTATTCGTCATCCTCCGTGCCCCATTCCAGCTCCACCTTCCTCCTGATGGCCTCTGCCAGGGTGGCAGGAAGAGCCCCAACATGCAGAGGAGGAACACTGAGGCTCGGGAGGGCAAGGTCTGCCCGTTTCCCTACCAGTACCCGAGGCAGAGCTGGAACTGCTCTGCCCTCAGCACTGCCCGACCTCTCATCCTCTTATCCACCCAAAGCCAAGCTAAAGAGAGCAGAAGTGCTGAAACACAGACCCACAGGAAAGGAAAACAGGATCACAGATGAAATGCTGCCCTGGGGACGCAGGGACCCACAACTGGTGTCTGATCTCACTCTGTGAGCCCTCGCCTGGATGTGTGGACACCCCAGTGCCTTCAGGTCCAAGTCCGGCACATTAGAGATTCAGTTCAGAAACGGGTTCTGGGGGCCACATCAGTGGCTGAGTTACCCACAGCAGACCCGCTGGTTCTTCCTGCATAAATGTCCCCTCCCCACAAAGCTCATCTGAGAGCCTCTGCCTTTTGATCAATTAGTCTAATCCGCTTGTATTTTTTGTAATCCCTCTTATGTATGAACTGAAGATTTCTGCCATCTTACTTCATATGTTCTATTTATGTATTTTTCCCTTCTTGTTTCTTTTTCGTTCTTTCCTGTTTCCTACCAGACAGCTGCGTGCCTAAGAGAAGAGCATTTTATTCTTCTGGTGGCTACCCCAGTATGAGGACTCACACATGTGTTTCACGGGCAAGTTTGTGTGGTATTGGGTGTGTCCAATGACCTCGGTTAGTTTAGGTCTCAGTTTCCTTGTCTGTAAAACGGGGACCGTCCCCACCTCAAGGGGATGCTGAGGACAACTAAATGAAGTGACCTCTGCAGGGCCCAGCATGGAGGAAATACCCCAGAGAGAGAGCCTCATCCAAGCCAGAGTGCACTTGAGGCTGAGGGCGGGGGCAGCTTACGCTTGGCAAGGCGGTCGCCGGGGTAGATGTGGCGATTGTAGACGTCCATGATGTACACGCGCTTGTCACCCATGAAGTCCCGCTCGTGCCCATTGCCCTGCGGGGAGCACACGGGCGTGCTCACAGGCAGGCGTCCTTGGCCAAACCAGGACTCTCCTCCACACCCAAGGAGATGCCCCAGGCACCTGCAGGCCAGTGGCAGAGGCCCAGCTTGAGGCTTGGGGATGCTCCTTGGGGAGGCGGCCCACAGGAAGGGGTCGTGTGTCCGACAGAGGCTGATGGGGAGTATGGGAGGCCCTTGGGGACCGGGCCCCTGAGACCCCAGCCCCCACGGGACACTCACCTGATGGGCATCCAGATCCACGATGGTGGCCCTAGAGACGCCCTCCACTCGTTCAAACAGAAACTGCCCGGGGTAGAGAGGAGGGTGAGGACCCACACAGACTGGAGGATGCAGCCCTCAGGGACCCCCATTGGTGAGGGGGTGGGGTGGGAGCTTGTACATGCTGGGGAAGGTCAGGCCACCGGGCAAAGCCTCCACCACTCAAGAGAGCTGTGTGGCTCCACAGGAGCATGCGTGCATGTTCAGGGAAGGCTCCCTGGAGGAGGGGGCGCGTGCTGTGCCCTGAAGGGCTGGAGATCAGGAGGTAAGAGGAACATCAGGCTGGCCCTCAGAGAGAGCCCAGGATTCCTGGGGAAACGTGGAGGGTGCAGAGCCGGGAACCTCCCCTCCAGGCTGTGCCCGGAGCTTCCTTCTGCAGTCTCTGCCTTCCTGCAAGGCCCAGCCCTAAAGCCTCCTCCTTTCCCCTACCCTCCAGGAAGGCCTCCAGGGCGACCCTTCTCCTAATGGCTGGGGCCTGCGGATCTGCCCCCTCCTCTCTGAGTCTGTGCCCTGGGAGGACAGGACCCACGTTGGCCCATTCTGGCTCCCAGCACAAGGCCGGGCTGGGGGAGCAGTGGGGTCAGTGCCAGCTCTGCCCCTTTGGGCTGTGACCCCACCCGTCTGGGCCCCAGCTTCCCCGTCTGTAACATGGATTAATGGGTGAGCCCTGGATTCGGAGGCTGGCACAGGGGGAGCCCACAGTAAATGCCCGCTGCTACCTTCACCAACGCGATTATTACTTCTCTCGCCCCCTTGCTCTTCTGGAGCAACCCTCTTCCTCTCATAATTTAATACTGACAAGAAAGCTGCTCCCCGCCAGTCCCCTGCCCTGGTTGAAGGCTGTCCTCACCCAAGGGCACAGGCCCCACGCGAGAGGACGTGTGGGACCTGGGTCTGGGTCCCCACCTGGCTGAGCGACCCGGCTGAGCTCCCTCCCCTCCTGAGCCCCAGTTCCCTTCTCTGCAATGTCGGCTGAGAACTCCAAACTGGGGGGCTGTTCCAGGGAAGCTCCTGGAGGCGAGCCCCCACGTGCTCTGGGGCGCACCTTAATGGCCAGCGTGATGTCCGCGTAGGCGCAGAAGCCCCCGCCCCGGTCGCTGGAGCAGTGGTGGAAGCCTCCACCTGCCAGGACAGACATGGCTCGGTCAGGGCCGGCTCAAGGGCTCGGCCCGGGATCTCCCGCCCCTCTTCCCTCCCAGCCTCTCCCCAACCCCCCACGCCCCCCCACTCACCCCCTAGGGACACCTCTGGGGGGGCAAAGTGAACTTGGTGCCTGGGCACAGACAGTGCGTCATCACGGCCACCCCTGCCCACAGCTAGACGCCTCTCGGATGTCCCTGCAAGTCAGCCTCCAATGCCCACCCCCCCGCCAGGGGATGGGAGCTCATCCTCCCCAAGGCAGAGAGCTGTTCCTTGTCCCCACAGGGCTGGGGCCTGCCCCCTGCGACTCCCACACAAGGAAGGGGCAGTGGGGCTCTGGGGGACCCGTTTACCTTGGGACCACCAGATTCTGTGGGTGGTGGAAGGGGATGGTCAGAAGGGCGCCCCCTGCTGGTCATAGCAGCCCATGGCAACGGGGAGGGCCCTGGAGACCAGGGTTCAGCCCCCTCTTTCCCCAACCTTGAGACCACAGCCTCCACACCCACAGAGCCCCACTCCCCTGACCTGCAGGGGCCTCTGACATTGATCCCAACAGCCGCCCCACCCAGCAGAGTGAAGCCGGGCCCAGGGGTACAAGGGGCTTGTCTCTTCCACCACCCAGGAGGCCATGATGGATCATAACCATGAGATTACAGCCAGTGGTGAACTCCCACCTCAGCACTGAGCTCGCTGAAGCCTCCCTACGGCCCTAGGAGGGGGCACTGCTATCACTGCCCCCATTTTACAGATAAGGAAACTGCAGCACAGAGAGGGTCAGCAACTGGCCCAGGATCACACAGCTAGCTAACAGCAGAACCATGATTCAGACCCAGACTGGATCAGGACCCAGGCTCTTAAGCAATCTCAGGCCACACCACCTCCCATGGGGAGGGCTTCCGGCACACCTGTGGGAGCCCTGCTGCAGACACCCAGCCCATGCGTCACTCATCCGGCTTGATCAGCAGAGTATCATAACCTCATGGTGATGCCAGCCCTCCCGCTGCGCACCTGGCCTCCCAGAGCTCAGCGCCAAAGGTGGGGCCCCTGCTCTGGGGCGCTGGGCGAGCCACCAGGCCTCTCTCCACATCTGTTTCCTCACCCATATAACACAGCTGAGAGCAGTACCAGCCCACACAGGAGACTGGACAGAAAAGGGATTTGCAAAGTGTGACCTGCTGAGCCTCCCTGCCAGACAACGACGGGGACAAGGAAGACCAGGCGAGCAGCCCTCGCGTGAGACAATCCTGCAGAGTCCAGGGGCCATGCTAGCCCTCAGGGTGTGGCACTGGCCCTAGCCCTGTCTGCCCAGTGTGACGTGGCAGACAGAGCCCCCACAGGCTGTCCCGGGCCCCAGGAGGCTGATGAAGGGTTTGAGGGGAGCATCTGACACTCTGCAGGATTTAGCCCCAGGCAGAGCTGCCCAGGCTCTCTGGAAAGGAATGAGCTTCCTGTCACTGGAAGTGTGCAAAGGCGAAGCTGGGAAGCCTCCTGGGGGAAGTCTTTCAGACCAGGGTCCCACCTGGTCGGAGGCACTAGGTGGCGGGGGGGGGGGAGGGTCCCTCCCCAGCACTAGGTAGCTGCACGTCTGCTCCAGGGTCCTACCCTCTGGCTCCCTCAGGGCCCAGGCCCGGCCCCAGGGCACTCACCCACGTTGATGGCCCAGCCTCGCTCCACGGCCAGCTTCCCCGCCTGGGGAGACAAGCACTGAGTGAGGCTGCAGGAGGCTAGTCCTTCACTCACTCACTCACTGACCCACTCACTCATCCCATCCACACCGTTTCCAGCCCCCTCCGAAGTGGGGGTGAGCTGTGAGGTGGGGGTACAGGAGGCACCCCCCCCCAGCACACTCCGGATCGGCTGGTTTATGAGACATGCAGTGCGTAAGCCCCTTTGCAGTTTTGGGAGGAAACTGGAGAAAATTAAAAGTTTCGTTCCTAGGACTGCACATGAGCTGACAAGGATGCTAATGTGTCTTTCAAAGGGAAAACAGACATTTCTGCTGTGGAAATACTGTGGACTTAAGACTGAAATCCTGTAGGAAATCAAAATTTGAGAGTGGGCAGGACGATTCTCATAAACCAAAAAGAATGTACAAATTAGCAAAGCTTAAAAGGAAACTACAGGGATCACAGGCGTTGGTCTAGGTCTGAGTTAGGTCATCCAACTTAAATCTGAAATGCGCCTCTTCCATCAACGCCGCAGCCTGCGGCCAGTTTTAGGGAAACCTACACACAGGGTGCGAAAGCCAGCTTTGTTCTCGGCTGCCACACCCACCATCGCACTGAACTCATTGGGTTTTGTTTCCATCTGAAATCTGCAACCTCGGAGTCAGTTTTAGGACACACTCCCTGGGGGTGGTGAGGCAGCATCTTAAACACCAGCAAACACAGTAACTCCAATAGGCGGTCTTGGGGGAGGAACAGTGACTCCTAATGTCCCAGATGCGGAGCCTTTGGAAGAAAGAGCTCTTGTTGCTGCCTTACGTACTATTTAGAAGATTTTGCTCAACCACTAAGTGAGACAGGGCATTCCGGATGGAGAGCCTGGGCAGACAAGGGGTGTGGGGAAGGATCCCGGGGGCCCCTGCCCACCGCTGCTGCTCCGTCCGCCGGCCCCCCACCTACCATTATGGTTCCTCCCGTCTGGGTCCGCAGGGGCTTCAGCACCTTCCTTTGCACGAGGAAGTTGGGCAGGAAGATGACAGGGGGGATCTCCGTAATGGCTGCAACCGCAAAGGACCACTGTGGAAAGACACGCGGGTCGTTGGCCTCCCTCTGCCCGGTGGGCCCAGAGGCAGCAGTGGGGGAGCGGACTCCCCCTGTGCCAGCTTCAGGGTGCCTGGGGAGCTCCCCACAAGTGCAGCTCCTCGGGTGAGAAATGAGAGCTCTGGATTCGGTGCAGAGACATTGGCACCGCGTTTACCGAGCTGCGAGTCAGCCCGCCGACCTCCTGCTCCCAGGCCCTCTGCTGCCCTCTAGTGCCCAGAACAAGAGCTGCCGGCGACTCCAGCTCACTGGGGAAAGGACCCAGCACTGGCCCAGCCCGCCCACTGCACACAGGGGACACTGAGGCCCTAGGGGAAGGATCTTTCCTCCCAAGGTCACAATGAGTCACTGACAGAGCCGAGTCTGGAGCGCAGGGCTCCGGCTCCCCAGCACAGCACACCATCTCCAACCACTGGGAATCGGAAGTCCCTTCCTAAGGGGCTGGACGCCCTCATCTCTGCTGCTGGGGCGGGAGGATCTGGGGCACCCAAAAGGCCTCTGCACCACGATCAGGACACAGCTTTCCCTACCACCTCCAGGGGCCTGGGCAAGCGTCCGGGCACCCTCATCCTGGACCATCTCCTGCCTGGCTGAGAATGCCTGAGGTCCAGGCCCCTGCTCAGCACCGACCCCAGGCAGAGCCCTGCAGGGGCCCCGGCACGTGGGAGGTATTCACGAAGATCTTGCTGGGCGCCAGGCCCCGGAGGTGGGGCTGGTCCTGCGCTCACAGATGGACATCTGCCAAGCTGGGAGGCGCTGACATGCCCTATGACAGCTATGCGTAGGGTGGTGGGGGGAGAAAAACAGTCTGGGTGGGGGTGGGGCGAGAGGCTTTGGGAGATGGTGACGTCATGCTGAGACTGCAGCTGGACGGCAGTTACCCAGACGCAGGGGTCACGGTAAGATGGTGACCTCAGTCAGGGGCTTGACACCTGTAAGGAGAAGATGGCGCAGCTGGGACAGGGCTGTGCTGGCCGCTGGTCGGAAGGGCCTGGTCTGCCCAAGGGCGTTCAGAGGGCATCCCCAGAGCAGTGGGAAGCCGTCAGACGTGCGCAGCTCCCAAGCTGCCGCAGTGACAGGACCAGCTAAGGGAGTAACAGAGGCAGCCGCCCCCGGGAGGGAGTGAGGGCTGACGAGGGTCTGGGGGAGGCGAGATGGGCGGGTCCAGGCAGCAGGTGGGGACCCAAGGCAGAGGGCCGGGGCCCAGAAGGGGAGCCCATGGGAGGACTGAGGGCAGGAGGGGTGGCAGGGTGTAGGGGGGGCCAGAGGAGGGCAGGCAGAGAGAAGGTTTTCCTAAGAGAGGCCCTGAGAGGGAGAACAGGAAGATGGCTCTACGCTCACCCGTCAGGGGGATTTAGGACGGGAGGGGCCTGGGCCTGTTCCACTGTGGGGTGGGGAGAATCAGCAGAGAGGAGCAGGGGAGGATGGGGCAGAGAAGTGGGACAGGACCCAGGGCACCTCTGCCAGGGGCACCCATGAGAGGCCAGGGCAGGGGGGCAGGACAGAACCCACGTCAGCCCCCAGAGGGGCCCCTGCAGCTTCAGCCACCAGCCAACAGGGGAGACTTTGGTCAGGGTCCAGATGTGCTGCCCCCAGGTTGCCTGCACCGCTGCCAAATGCCCACGTGGCACCCCTCCCAGGCAGGGAAGGCTGAGGACGGCTGAAGACTGGGGATGCTCTCTCTGCTTCCTCACTCAATGCAGGAGCCACGGAGGGCGGCCCCAGGAGCAGCACTGCTCGTGGTCTAAGAAGAGAGAAGCCCGCGGGCGCCCCATCTCTTCTGACTGTAACACAGAGGCACCAAGGGGCCAGGGAGGGTGTGGGTTGGGAAGCTAGAGCTGGGAGGAGGGAGTCTAGACAGCTGCAAGACCCGTGTGTGTGTGTGTGCGCGTGTGTGTGTGTGTGCGCACGCATGCACGTGCTGGTGGGTAGGGGGCACCTGTGTGCATGTGTGTGGTGGTGGGCAGACCTAGTGAGAGGAAGGCGGCTGGCTCCACCTGTCCGTCACACCAACCCTACCCCTCAGCACAGGCCTGGCATGTGGAGGCACAGAACCACTGTTCTCCATGAATAAGTGAGCAAACAAATGAGCCACTGGAGTAAAACGGTAAGTCACTGCCTGCCCCCACCCTCAGCAGCCAGTGGGGGGTGGAGGATGAGAGATATTGAAGCCATATCTTGAAAAGGAAATGAAGAAAGCAAGTTCATTTACAACAACATCAAAAAGAATAAATTTAACCAAGCAGGTAACAGACTTGGACCCTGAAAACTACAAAACATTGTTGAAAGAACTTAAATAAGATCTAAATAAGTGGAAAGACACCCCGTGTTCATGGGATGGAAGGCTTAATATTGTAAAGATGACAATACTCTCCTAATTCATCTACGGATTCAGCACAATCCCTATCAAAATCCCAATGCCTTTTTATTTTTTTTTTGGAAATGAAGAAGTTAATCCAATAATTCACATGGAATCTTAAAGGACCCTGAAAAGCGAAAACAGTCTTAAAAAAGAACAAAGTTGGAGAACTCACAGTTCCCAATTCCAAAGCTGACCACCAAGCTTCAGCAATCCAAGTGGTGCAGGCTGGGCACACAGACCGAGGGAAGAGACCAGACAGCCCAGAATTAACCCACACATCTGTGGCCAAGTGACTTTCCAGCAGGGCCCCCAGGCCAGTCAATGGGGAAAGAACAGTCTCTGTAACAAACGGTGCTGGGAGAACAGGGTGTCCACACGCAAAATATGAACTCGGACCCCTACCTCACACCACATACAAAAATTAACTCAAAATGGATCAGAGACCTAAATATAAGCTAAAACTATAAAACTCTTAGAAGAAAACATAGGGGTTAATCTTCATGACCTTGGGTTTGGCAATGGATCCTTAGATACGACACCAAAAGCACAACCAACAAAAGAAAAAAAAATACAAATTGAACTTCAGCAAAGTTTAAAAATTTGGAACATCAATGGAGTGAAAACATAAACCACAGAATGGGAGAAAGTATTATTTATAAATCCGGGATATATAAAGAACTATGACTCAACCACAAAAATAACAAACAACCCAATTTTTGAAATGGGCCAACAGACACTTCTTCAAAGGAGATACGTAAGCGGCCAAGAAGCACATGGAAAGGTGCTCGGTCATTAACCATTAGGGAAATGCAAATTAAACCACAATGAGATACGGTTCACACCAAGCTGGCTTCAGTTAACAAAACGGAAAACAAGCGTTGTGGAGCTACAGCGATGTTGGAACCCTGTGCGCAGTTGTCAGGAACACAAAATGTGCAGCTGCCGTGGGAATCATTTTGGCTGTTTCTCAGAAAGTTCAACAGAATTACCTGATGGCCCAGCAATTCCGCTCCTAGGTGTATCCCCGAACTAATTGGAAATACGCACTGAAACAGGCCCTTGTTCGTGAATGTTCACAGCAACAAAGGCACAAAGGCCAAAAGCTGGAAAGAACTCCCAACGTCCACCAACCGAGGAAGGAATAAACAAAATGCGGTCCATCCACACGACAGACCAGGACTCAGCCATCGCGAGGAGTGAAGTGGAGACGCCTGGTGCGAGGGGAGTGAGTCTTTCTTTTTCATGGATGTATAGTCGATTTACAAGGCTGCGTTAGTTTCCGGTGGACAGCATAGTGACTCGGTTACACATGTATTCTTTTTCAGATTATTTTCCATTGTAGTTTATTACAAGATATTGAATATGGTTCCCTGTGCTGTGCTGCGCTGTTCATCTATTTTATTTGTAGTAGTGTGTATCTGTTAATCCCAAACTCCTAACATATGTCCCCCCTTTCCCCTTGGGTAACCATAAATTTGTTTTCTATGACTGTGAGACAATGCCTGGACTGGACATGGGTCTCACCTTTGTGTCAAGGGCATGTGGCCCTATGTCACTCTCCTGTGACACCTGGGACGAAGTCCAAACTCCTCCGCGGCCTGCAGAGCCCATGGCCCAGTGCTGCCGGCCTCCCTGACCACTTCACGCACCCCCTCAGTGTTTGAATATGGCTGCTTCCAGGGGGGACCAAGTCCCCTCCCCCTCCATCCCTGAGACTCTGCAACATTCTTCCCTTAAAACCCCACATTATCACCTGCTCCTCATTCTGTGGTCTCAGCTGGCACATCACTTCCTCTGTGAAGCCCTCCCTGACTACTCAGGCCAAATGAGCACACCTCCGCCCAGTTACCCTTTTTCTTTTTTTCCCTTCAGAGCCCTTGGGTGCTCTCTGAAACACAACTGTGTGGTAACTTCTTTATTTTCAGTCTTCTACAATGAAAATGCAAAGCCTTGGGAGCAGGGAACCTAGCTTACTCTTCTTTTGTACTCAATACATAGTGAGTACTCCCTATAGATGTGTTAGACGACTGAACACTTCTCCTTCTTAGTAGGTCATATGGAAATCATCATGTTTCTCTTTTTGCTCTGGCTGCCAGGGAGCTTCAAGTCAAATATATAGCTCAATCATAGTGTCTTGGTTGTGCTGGCATACCTGAATCCTCCTCCTGTCCTGGACCTCAGTTTTCTAGTTGGGACTCTGCCTGTTAATACTTGTTTTTACTACTTATCATATAGTAAGCGGTCTTCAGGCTTCTGGGGGCCCAAGGCCAGGCATGCAGTCAGCTCTTCAAAAGGCCCTTCAGATGGATGGGGCCCTGGAGCCTCTCCCCTGACTCCAGCTTTGTCCCGGCATACTCACTCCCCCGGCCCCACCTTGCTCCAGCTCAGTGCCTGTGCCTCCTGTAGCCACCCCTGCCCTCCCCCTGGACTCTGGCACCCATGTCCTCCTGGCCCAGCCCCTGGCCTATGGACGGTGATCATGCATGTCCGGGCCCCAGGAAACCAGGGCAGCCAAGTGCTGGGCTTCCTGCCAAGACCTTGCACACCTCTCTCTCCCAGGAGCCAAGTTTCACCCTCTTCCTGGTGATCCTCCTGAGCTCACACTGTCGCAGCTCCATCTAGAATTCTCACAGCTCAGGGCCAGAGCTGGGGCAGGAGGGAGGGCAACAGCTATGACCAGGACCTGGGAAGACTGGACTGGACACCCTGTCTCGAGTCCCCCCCAGGCCTGCCAGACTTCCCAGGTGACCTTGTGCAGCAGTGGCCCCTTTCTGGGCCTAGGCTTTTTCGTCTGCAGAGGGGAGGGGCCTGGTGACCTCTGGAATCCTCTCTGGCTCTGAGTCTGAGTCCTGCTGGGGAGCCTAGCAGTCAGGTCAGGGCTCCCACACTCGGGGTTGAGGCCCTGTAGCATCCCTGACCCCGCCAGGTTCTGGGGCCACCCTGGCCCAGCCTCCCCCCTGCCCCCACACAGGACTGACTGAGCACCTCCACCCTCCTAACTGTAGCCACCCTCGAGAGCTGTGTGGATCCTCAGGAAGGAGGTCACTGGCAGGCAGCCTGCAGGCGCAGGTCGGTCAGTAGGTGGGATTTAAAACAATTTTTAAACTCATTTTGAGTTGCTACATTAAGGAATCAGGAACTGTCTCTTAGTGATCTGAACTTCTGGCTTCTCTTTAAAAGTCAGGCCCTTGGCCGTGCTGCGCCCACCATGGAGTTGGGTGGTGGCCGCTGGCCTAGGAAGGGTAGGAGCTCTGGTTCGCCTCCCGACACTACCCACCACCCCTCCTGACCTCTTGTCTATGTCCCCTGCTGGGCCTTGGGGTGTAAAAATGAGTTTTCAGCCCAACAGTTTTGAACAAGTCTTAAGCAGTAGAAGCCCTTAGAAGAAAAGCTGAAACTTCAGCCCAATATAAAAGCAGGCCCAACGGGAACAGCTTTGGCTGGATGGGGCCAAGGGGCTGGGGTCCCCCATGCGTCATCCCAGCAGGGGTCTCTGAGGCCTGTCGACAGAGCACAGACTGAAAGTCACTGAGATGGACGCCCCAAGCCCCAGTGGAGGCTCCATCTCCACCAAGTGGCCATCCTGCTGTCACACTCCCAGGGTGGGGAGCTCACCACCCCTGGAGCAGCCCGACCCCGGTGTCTCCTCTTGGGGACCAGAGACTCACGTGCTCCCCCTGCAGAGGGACAGGAGTGGAGCCCCCCTCCACTCTGGCTGCCCCTCCCAGCTGGCAGCCCCCAGGCCCTATACCTTGAGCTCGCTGAGATAGCGCCGCGTGTGCACCACCAGCAGATCTTCGTCCGAGGCCTCCCGCGCCTCCACCAGCATGCTGTCCGACAGGAGCTTCTCTTCTGAAAGCACAGAGCAGGCACCTGCATCCCCGCTGGCCTCCAGGCAGGCCCGGCCCAGCCCCTCCACAGGCTGCAGACTCAGTCTCAGACAGCTCTGCCCCAGCAGAAGGTGGGCAGTGGGAGAGCAGGGCCACCTCCCAGGCCTCGGGCCAGGGGTGAGACCTTGTGCACAGTGAGCCTCGTGGGCCCCAGGCCGCTGACAGCCGGGAGATGAGTTCAGCTGTGACTGACCACCTTTCAGAGGTGGGTGGGGCAGGGGTTGAAGGTTGACTCTCAAGGGGAGAAAAGCTCTTCTGATCAATTTTCCCTCCACCTTTGGAAGACATCATGGGAGGCTCGGTGTGCTATGGCCCCTCTTTAAATACGCTTGACCCTTGTTCATCTCCATTTTTTTAACCACTCCCAAACCCAGCAATCAGTTTCACAGCAACAGGAAGCACCCTGAGCCGAAATACACTGTTGTTTTCATTGCATTTATTTTTTTGAACATGACCTTCGATGTGTGGCAAATAAAACTGGCTTTTTCTATTTAGAGGACGTGATGTTCCCTTTTAAAACAAATTTATTCAAGTTTTTAAAAATGAAGGCTAAGTCACTACAAAACAGGAAGGAAATGATGGAACCAGTGGTAGGAGGCGACTGCAAGGCCCCGAGAGTGGGTTGCAAAGGACTGATGTTTGGGGAACACTGCGTTGTGTCCTCACCCCTCACACACACCACACAGGATTCGCTCCAGTTTGCAGAGGAAGAAACTGAGGCAGAGAGCTCAGAGGCACAGTGAGAACAGGACCATGATGCTCTGGGCTCAAGGGAAATTGAAGGATGAGGTTAGACTCTAAGGGACCTGTTTTAATGTGTCACCCTTAGAAGGCAACCCTGGTAGAGACCAACTAATTCCATATATTTCCCACAAATAGCTCCGCATACAGCAGGTATCCTCCCACCCTGAACATTCCATGGCTCCCCACTGCCTTCAGGCAAAGGGCCAGCTCCTGCCCTGGTGGCACCCAAGGCCTTTCACCCTGTGGCCCTGCCTCCTTTCCACCCACATCCTCAGAGGAGAAAGGCAGGAACTCAGGAGGACTGTCAGCTCAGAGATGAGGGGGACAAGGAACCCCTCTGTACAGCTCCTGAGCGACACAGGAGCCCAAGGGGCACTGTAAGCTTTTCTTCTTAGTATTTTTCTTTAAATACTCACTCTGGTCACTCTTGCCAATGGAAAATCAGTATCACTTACCATCAATAGAAGTGAACCAGAATATAAAAACCAAAGATACAAAATCAAACAACAGTGTTACGAATCTCTGATTTGATTCTATTCTCTGCAAGGTGCAGAGCCCTAGGCTTGCCCTAGATTTGTTACAAGGGAGGTGGGCTAGCCACAAAGTGCAACTTCCTCCAAGGTGTGATCAGAAGGGCTGTGTGATTTAAAGATATTCAACTCTTCATTCTGTGCTAGGTGGCACTGCAGGGAACATTTCCTACCTCCCTCAGTTTAAGAACCCCCAAGACAGGGAATAAGAACATATTTTTCACTGGCCCACTGTGAGGCCTGAATCTTCCACTTGAACCAGACCCCTGGATTACAAGCAGCAGTCGAAATAGTGAGCTCCCCAGAGTATCACCCTGTGCAGGGGATGAGCCGCGGAGGGGAGGAATGTGGAGCTGAGAGTTCCAGACCCCACGCTCCCACTTAATGGCTGTGTGACTTTGGGCACATTTGCTAACCTTCCTGGGCCTCAGTCTCCTCCATCTGTAATCACTGGGGCTGGAGCAAAGGCTGTCCAACCTCCGGGGCCCTCTGAGCTTGTAGGCCATGGACATTACATTCCTCCAAACTTCCTGGAGACGGCTTCCCTGGGCCCATCATTCATTCATCAGCTCCCCTTGTACTGGGCCTCCAGGGACAGAGACGGGACTTAGGTCCACAGCAACGGGGAGCCAGTGAAGGTGGGATACAGGGGCATGTCATGCTTCGAAGTCTGGAAAGATCGTCTTGACAGCATGTGTGGAAGGCAGTCTGAGGGTTGGAGCTGGGAGGGTCTGAAGCTTATGTTTGGGGAAGACAGCACGGGGTGGTGGCAATGGGCAGAGGAAGCAGAAGTAGGGTCCCGGGGGGCCTTCCATACCTTTCAGGAAGCTGATCACTTTGCCCCATTTTCCTGCGTCAAAGGGGTGCAGCTTCTCCAGGCCCATGAAGGTGATGTTGTAGCGCGGCGAGTACACGATGGGCCAGCGTGTCTCCGGCACATGCTGGTACAGCTGGGTTGGGTGTGGCCTTCCGTGGGCACAGGGACAGACAGGGACATCCTCAGTGTGGGAAGCAGCCTCCCCTTCTGCGCCAGCCGGCTCTGAATGAACAGACAGCCCTGACCCAGTACCACTAGCTCCCGCGGCGGCAGGCAGAGAAAGGGTCACTTGGCAACAGCAACAACAACAACACTGCGGGTTCCTTTCTGCACGGCTCTTTCCCACACTATCCAACCCAGTCCCCGCAGCAGCCCTAGGAGGGAAGCACCACCATCGCACCAGGGGCCCCAAGAGGGGACCAGGTGTGCCCAAGGTCACACAGCGGGTCTGTGGAGCAGTTTCTGTGCACCCAGGTGGGTCTGGCCACGAGACCTCAGCGTCTCAACCCCACATTATAGCAATTACACTGAGTAGCTGTGTGACCTTAGGCCTCACTTTCCTCAACTGTAAAACGTGTGGCTGTTAGGAGGATTGAGATAACGCATTTAACCACTGAGCATAGAAAGCGCCCTATCTCTGAGAGCTGGGGGGACAGTTTCCGGAAACAGCAGGTCGGGGCTCACGCAGGCTGCGGCCCAAGCCAGAGCCAGGAATGGGGGTCACCTCGGACCCCGCCGCGCAGCGGACCCCCCATCCCAGCTCCCCAGCCGCCGCACAGGGAGCAGAAACCCAGTTGCCACTGCGGGGGCCTCCGCACAGCTAGTGGGGCCCGCGGGCAGACGTCAGAGCTGCGCATGTCGCGGGCCGCCGCCAGGTCGGGGCTTGCGGCCAGCTCCCGTCCCGTGGGCCGCAGATTAGTGGCGCGGGCAGATTAGGACACGCGAGGCCGGCCTGGGCACACGCTGCCCGAGCACCCCTCGCCCGCCGTACCTGGGCCCGCACCTGGCGGGCTCGCCAGGCCGCCCGCGCACTGGTGCTCCCGCCCACGGGGACCCCTGGCAACCCCCGGTGCTTGGCCCCGTGCCCCATCCCGCGTCCCTACCCCAGCCGCACTCACATCCCGGGGCCGGGCCCTCCCTGCGCTGCCACCACTCCGCGACCGGGCGGGGCGGGGCGTGGCCCCGCCCACGACACGCCCCCGGCCTCGGCCGCCTCCGCTGGAGGCGGAGCTCCGAAGGCTCGGCTCCGCCCGGCCCGCGCCCGCGCTGCGTCACAGAGAGCTGGAGTCCCGCACGGGGCGCTCCTGCGGGAAGGAGGCCACGCCCCTGACGCCCATCAAGAGCTAAATCCCGCCTTCCGCAGACAAATATCCAATGGGATCGCGCCTGGCTCGGAAGCCACGCCCATTGGGGGGATGGCCGCACGGGTTTTCTTGACCGCGCGTCACAGAGCTGGAACGGGCGTCATCGCCCCGCCCCAAGGGAGGGGCCATCACATGCCCCGCCTCCGGCGGCGTTTCTGCACCGTCCCAGCCTGGGCGTTGGGGGCCGGGCTCCCCTGAGGACTCCAAGGCGGAGTGGCGTGTGGCACTGAGCACGCATCCGCGCTCTGGGGTCTGTTTCCACGAGTAAAAGGGGAGAGTGGGGCCGTGTGCCCTGGCCCTGACGTCTCCGACCTAAAGGGATGCACGGCCTTTCTGACTTGAGGCCAACCCCCTCACCTAGCCCCATCTTCGGTGTCTCTGACATGAGACAAGCGCTCCCCAGTCCCGTAGGCTCTCTGAGCCCCAGTGTCCTTATCGGAAGAACCAGGCTGCTGATCCAGTCTTCAGCGTACAGTTGTTTATCTGCACACTTCCCCCTCCTCCACCCCGGGAAGCCAAGACGAGCCGGAGCGACTGCTCAGAGTGTCTTGGGGCTGGACCCTGGGAGGGGGCCCCAACAATAGAGCCCCAGACGACGCAGACAATGAGCTTCTCTGTCGGCCCAGCTGCCCCGCCCACCAAACAGAAGCAGCTGACCCGGGGGCTGCCAGGAGCAGGGCAGCTGGGATCCCTGGTGGCTCCATGAGGACGTTGGTGTGGCAGGGTGGGGCACAGACGTTTGAACAGTGCCCTCCATGTGCCTATTACCCGACTGCATGATGGCACTGGGTCATCACAACCTAATCCCAGGAGGCGGTACTCTCATCACCCAATGTTATCATGAGGTAACTGAGGTTCAGGTCTGGATTAAACCCAGACTCGGCCACCTGCCAGCGCTGTGACTTTGGGCCACTGGCTTCAGTTCTCTGGCCCTTCATTTCTGTGTCTGCAAATGAAGTGAAGCCCGCCTCTCCACCCCATGGGGAAATTGAGAGAATCAAAGGAGACAGTCATGCTGATTATTATTTAAATAGCACGTAACATATGTTAGGTTCAATTCTAACAGGTTTATGCTCATTTGATCATCACAGCTACCCTAGGAGGGCAACTACATTTATCCCCATTTTACAGATGAGGAAACTGGGGCACAGAATGAAGTAATTTGTCCAAAGATCCAGGATGTGGACAGATAACTACAGCCACAGAAAGAAAAAAGTAAAAATAATAACAAAGGAGAAAGTACACTCAGTGGCCCTGTGTCACTGAGAGAGGGCGACTTCCCCACAGGGAGCTTGCCCTGTGGTTTAAGAAGCCACATAGATGAGCCTCTTTTCAAGAGACCAGAGATCTGGGGCAGAGTGGACCAGGGAGAAGAGGCCTAAAAGAGTGGGACTATTCTGGGTAAGAGGGTTTTTTGAAGTTGTGTCCTGTGTGTCCCAAGGAGGAGGGTGATCTGGGGAGCTGTGGGCACGGGAACACCTTCAAACCTCCATGCCAGCTTGAACCACCAACCCACACTATTACCTGTGGGCGAAATAAACTATGTTATTCATGCTGAGTGGCTGAGGGCCTCTTTGGTACAAAATCCTAGTCTGTCTGCTCATCAAGACACCCTGATGGGACACAGCAACAAACCCACCCGGCAAGACCCAAAAAACTTTATCAAGCTCCCAGGCTAGGGAGAGGGACAAATCATCATGATTACAAAATGTCCTAAGTGCTGTGAAAGGCATAAGGTGGGATGGTGAGGGAGAATGCTGGGCCCCCATTCAGACAGCAGTCAGGAGGGCCCCTTTGAAGAGATGACTGTGTTTCACATTTTAACCATGTATACCTTATTCTAAATGTCAGTGTGTAAAACAAAATCCCGAATGGACTGAACACTGTATACCTATCTTTTTCCCCTCTTTCATGCAATCTTGGAATTGTGTGTGTGTGTGTGTGTGTGTGAATAAAGATAGCTATTGAATTTTATTTTTAATATATTTGAGGGGGGAATTCGGTTTATTTATGTATTTATTTGATGGAGGTACTGGGGATTGAACCCAGGACCTCGTGCACACTAAGCGCACACTCTACCACTGAACTGTACCCTCCCCATTGGAATATATTTCAACTGAAAATGAACAAGCCCCCAAAATGTAAGGCTTCTTTACAACAACACGGTCATACAAAGGACAACATGAGCTGTGGAAATGCACCGAAGGTGAGTCGTAATTGGCACAGGCCCCATATTTTAATCCTACTTGATACTGGTTAAATTGACGCAGTGTTAAAACCATACCCTTGACGTTCAAATAAGCACCTCTATGTCCACTGCGCTGCCGCACCTGACAGCCTTATGCACGTTTAACGCCACAGCAGCAATTACAACAGTAATATTTGCTAGTTATTTGTTAAACCCTCAATGAGGACCAAAGCGCTGACAAATGTGTACAAGGTGTTTTGTTGTTTTATTGATGAAGAGATGATTTTTACACAAGCAGAGCAAAGTGCAAGTCGAGGCACGGAGGCCAGAGGAGCTTGCAGTCAACAAGAGAAAAGCGGGAGTATTTTATTCCCACCACGTGTAACTGTACGTACTGGGCCGTACTGCGCAGGGTCCCAGCAGGAAAGAGGACCCCCTCGCTAGGGTTTGTTGAAGAGTTTGATGAAGCGGTGATTTACCTGAGGTCTGGGGGAGAGCTAGTGGGAAGAACAGGGGACGGTTCTCAACAACAGTGGGGAGCGCTCCCCTCTAAACCTGAAGGGAGGAGGGGAGGAGTGGTTTCCTGGAACAGGCGAGAGCTGCAACTATGGTTCAGGGGTTCCTGAGAAGAGCAGCGTTTAGAGACAGCCAGCCCCTGTGAAAACTGTGGGTAGGCGGGGAAACACCCTCCCGCCCTCTGGTGTCCACGGGTGCCTCTCATTGGCTGTCTCCCCCTCCCACTGGCTGAAGCCAACTAGGAGCCAAGCAAAGGAAGCCCAGGTGGCTGGTGTCCACAGAGTTCAGCTTCGTTAGGGGACAGAGCAGGGTGGGAAACTGTAGCAAGCGGATCTGGGGGTGGGGTCGAGCAGAAATAACCACTGGTGGTGTAGGCGACGGAGATTTCTGCAGCCCTTTCTGAGCCAACTCTTTAACAGGAGTGAACTGGACTTGACAACTGACCCTGTCCCCAGCACTGTTGACCCAAAGCACTCACGGAGACTGCCACCATGGAAACCTGATGCTCTGGCTTGACCACCTCTGCCTACCGTCCATACCCCAACTCAAAGAGCTGGTCCAACTGTGACCAGGCAGTGCATCTGGTGGAGCCATGGTACAACTTGTAGACCCCTGGCCTCAGCCTCAGCCAGATGAGTTTAACAGGGCCTTTAAGCAGGGATGTTTGGATACCCTGGGTGGGATGAAGGCATCACTCCCATCTCTGGGCTCCTAGCAGTAGTTGGCTCCGCCAGGGAGGACTGAGCCCGAGGGAACACCACAGCCATGAGATCTCATTAACCCACAGCACTGCCTGGCCTCTGTCACCTGAGGGCCCGTGAGCCCAGCAACAAACAGCGCACACGCACTCAGGGTGTCCCTCCGCTGCACAAGTGGAGGGACACGCACCTCACAGCCACAGGCACACACCTACCACATCACACCCAGACACACACGCAAACACATGGACCGGCACAGGAGCACCCTCAGCGCAGTCACCACGCCCAGCCGGCCTCAGCCACCCCTGCCAATTCTTCCAACCTTCCGTCACTGGTTTTCCTGATTGTCCCAGGCTGACAGTGAGATGTCCCAGTGTGCCCCCGACCCTTTCTGGAATGGGGTCTTCATCAAGGTGCCTCTGCCCCAGGGGGGAAGTTCCTGAAACACAGATACTGAAAAAAAGGAAAGAGACCGGGCAGGAGGGAGGGAGACACAGATACAGACGTGACAGACAAGTGACAGTAGGATATAAATGTCAGCGGCAGACTCAGGTTCTGCTGGGCCTGATGTTTATTCACTGGGGGAGGGGCAGTTTTTCCAAAAAAGGGGGGACTAAAACTATGAGTACAAATTAGAGACAGCTTGGAAGGGGCCTGTGTCATTGAGAGTCCTGCAATTTGACAGCAAACTGTTTCCATCACATGCACGAAACAGACGTGTAGACCCACAAACACATGCAGGAACACAGACACAGGGGCCCCGGCTCCACACACAGCTCCAGGCGTCAGCTGCTATCAGGGGCTGGGACCCTCTGGCACCAGCCTTCAGAGACCCCTGCAGCCCTCACTTAGAAAGAAGGCTTCAGACCAGCTGCTTCCACACCAACAGAGCATCCTCCAGACCCACCCCAGCCTGTGCACTTGCTGTTTCAGACCAGTGGCCCTGCTCCTACCTCCTCACCTGCACCCCCAACTCCAAGCTCACCTGCCCAACAGGAGCTGGCTTCACACCAGATGGGCAAGACGAGGAGGCAATGGGAGGTGCCTCTGGAGAGAGTCTGGGGAACACACCCACACACACTCACACATGCACGCACGCACAACCGTCACACATTTGTCTGGAATGCAAGAGATCTTGCGGGGTTTTCTTTTCCAAACCAGGGAAGCATAAAGAAAATGAAAATGGCCTGTAATGCCGCTGCACGGATGGTCCCACTGGCATTTAAAAAATAAAGTTAATGTACGCATTATTTAGAAACGTACACACAGTTAGAAAACTCAAGCAGTTCCAAACAGATTATAAAATGAAAACCGAACCCTTTCTACCACAGTCCCTCTGCCCGGAGATGATCGCTCTTCACTTTTCCTTCCGGATCCTTTGGTACGCCAGCATTTTTACTGATAAGAAGAGAATCACACGCTGCCCACTGCTTTGTACCCTGCAAGCTCTGTACCTAAAATACATCTCTGCAGATCTTTTCAGATCAACACGGCCGAATCTCCACCTTCTTTTTAATGGTGTACCTTATTTCCATTGGAGGACTGCATTCTCTGGGGACGTGTGTTTACTTCCAGTTTCTTTGCTCTTACAATGCCCTAACAGCAGCTCCTTAGTGCCCCTGGACATACAGTATTTCCATGAGGCCAGTTATAAGTAGAAGCCCTGGGACAAAGGGTACTGTGAGTTTTTAAACAGACTCACAGACACAGAAAATTTATGGTTACCAAAGGGGAAAGGGTGGAGAGGGATAAATTAGGAGTTTGGGATTAACAGATACAAACTACTGTATATAAAACAGATAAACAAAAAGGACCTACTGCATAGCACAGAAAACTATATTCGATATCTTGTAATAAACTGTAATGAAAAAGAACCTGAAAATATATGTATATATGTATGTATATGTATATCTGAATTGCTTTGCTGTACACCCGAAACTAACATTGTAAATCAACTACACTTCAATTTAAAAAATGTTAAATAGGGGGTTGGGCAAGAGCTCAGTGGTAGAACGTATGCTTAGCATACATGAAGTCCTGGGTTCAATCTCCGGTCCCTCCATTAAAGAAAATTAAAAATTAAAGAATTAAAAGTAAAATAAAGATAAAATAAATTTAAAAATGTAAAAGGGCCTGTGTGTTTTTAATTCTGGCAGAGATTGCCAAAGTGCTCTTCAAAAAGGTGGCACCAATTTACAGCGTTATTCACAATGTAAGAGAGTCTATCTCCCTACACTCTTAATTTTGTCCGTCTGAGGAGTGAAAAGTCGTATCTCAGTGCTTTGTGACAGCTTTATTGAGATAGAATCCACATGCTCTATAATTCACCCATTTAAAGTGCACATTTTCATATTTTTAGTATATTTAGAGTTGTGTAACTCTCAGCAAGATCAATTTTAGAGCATTTTCATCACCCCCCCCCCTGAAAAAAACTCTGTAATCATTAACAGTCACTGTCCCGTTTCCTCCCTCCCTCCAGCCCCTGGCAACCATGAATCCACATTCTGCATCTATAGATTTTTCTGGATACTTCATAAAAATGAAATCATATAACATACGGATTCATTCATCACTGTGTCTGACTTATTTCACTCAGCATAATGTTTTCAGGGTTCACCCATGTCACAGAATCAATCAATTACTTCATTCCTTTTTATGGCAGACTAATATTCCATTATATGGCTAGACCACATTTCGCTTACCCATTCATCAGATGATGGGCATTTGGGTGGTTTCCACCTTTTGGCTGCTGTGAAAAATGCTGGTTTGCACATTTGTGTTCAAGTTCTTGTGTGCACGTGATTTAATTTCTCTTGGGTAGACATCTCGCTGTGGTTTTAATAGGTATTCCTTTGAATTTTGAGAGGCTAGGCCTCTTCACGAATTGCCTGTTCAAATCCATTGCTTATTTTACAGTTGGGGTGTTTGTATGTTTCCTAGTTGTGATCTTGTGAGTTATAGTAAGAGATACAACTGGTCTCCATCCTGTTGCCCCTGGCACAGAGCTCCAAAAACCCAGTGACTTTCTTGAGTGACAAGACCCTTAAAGGTGTCTTTCGTTATGTAAATGAGGTGACTCTAGGAAAGTAAGTGCAGTGGGACGGGTTGCCATGGGAGCCAACCTTGAGGTTAGAAGGTTGGACCTTTAAGTACCCTTCCCCCACCACCGCCTCCAGGAAGGGGAGAGGGGCTGGAGGTCGTGTTCAATCGCCAGTGGCCAATGATTTAATCAATCGTGTCTATGTATGTAGAGACCCAAGAGGATGGGGTTCAGGGAACTTCTGGGTTGGTGAACACGGGGAGCTTCAGGGAGAGTGGCGCCTGGAGAGGGCACAGAAGCTCCATTCCCCCCACACCTTGCCTGTGTGTCCCTTCCATCGGCTATTCCCGAACAACAGTCTTTTATAACAAACCAGTGATCCAGCAGGGAAACGTTTCCTAAGTTCTGTGAGCCACTCTGGCCAATGAATGGAATCCCAGGAGGCGTGTGTGGGAACTTCTGACTTCAGTCTGTTGGTCAGAAGCACAGGTGACACCTGGACTTGTGACCAGTACTGGAGTGGGGGGCGGAGGGCAGCCCCTAACCTGTGGGATCTGACACTATCTCCAGGCAGCTGTCAGAACCTAGATGAACTGTGGGCCACCAGCTGGTGTCACAGCACTGCTTGTGTGGGGGAAAGAACCCACACACTGCGACTGGTGGGCAGAATAACTGATGTCAGCATCGTACGATTAACTTGACTTTTTTCCTAACCAAGAAAATGTAGTCCCTGGTGTCCAGCACACATGTTCCGAATGTATTTTTCTAGTTTACCACTTGTCTTTTGACTTCAATTACCACATTTTGTGATATTCAGAAATCAAAAGTTTGCATGTTTTTAAAGTGACTAGCTTTTTCTCTTCAGGCTTATAACCAGCTTTGTAAGGTCTTTCCCACCATGACTATAAATGTATTCATAACTTCTCCAAGAACCGTCATGGTTTTTCCTCCCCCTCCCTCTTCTTCTGGAACATTTAAGACTTTGATCCATATGGGACTTATTCTGGCGCCAGGAGTGAGGATCCCATGGTCTTTCCAAGGATCAAGTAAGCATCTCAGCACAGCTAAGTGGAGAAGCATTCTCGTTGCCACAATCTGAAATGCCGCTTTACCGTGAATTACACATCCATGTGCACGCAGACCTGCTTCCAGCTCGCCAGCCCAGGGGTTCCCAAACCTGGTTACATAATAGAAACTCTGGAGGCATTTAACAAAATACAAATTTAAAATGTGTAAATGTAATGCCATTTGCAGCAACATGGATGGACCTAGAGATGATTGTACCAAGAGAAAAAAGTCAGAAAGTAAAACACCGTATGATACCACTCATATGTGGAATCTAAAAAAAGACACAATGAGCTTATTTACAAAACAGAAACAGACTCACAGACATAGAAAACAAACTTATGGTCACCAGGGGGTAAAGTGGGGAGGGGGATAAATTGGGAGTTCAGGATTTGCATAAACAGACTACTATATACAAAATAGATAAATGATGAGGTCCTACTGTATCCACAGGGAACTATATTCAAAACGGTGTAACAGCCTGACTCCACACTGGATCTGTTTCTTTTGCTTCGGCCCTTGTATTCTATCACTTTTGCTACAAGTTAATCACAAAAGGGACGTTGCCTATATGCTTAACTTAAACGTAACGGCCCTTCTCCAGGAGCCCTGCCTCTCAGGGAATGAATCTTAAGCTAAAATGCTTTTGTGGCATTTGTGATGAAGCACCATCTTCTCGGTCAGCTGGCTTTCCAAGTAAAGTCATTACTCCTTGCCCCAAGGACTCCCCCCTCAATTTTTTTTAATGCTGTTATGTTTATTACTTTTAAATTTGTTGTTGTTGTTAACGGAGGGACTGGGGATTGAACCAGGCCCTCATGCATGCTGAGCACGCACTCTGCCACCGAGCTGTACTCACTCCCCTGCCCTGCACCCCTTGATTTATGAGTCTGCTGTGCGGCGAGCAGTACGAACTCAGACTTGGTAACATTTGCCTCCACCACCAGCTCGTGACCTTTTGGAGCACAGGGTCCACGTCTGACCTGGGTGCGTGTGTGTGTCTAATCGTCGCTCAAGACCTGGGCGGCAGCTGTTTCTCAATACATGGCTGTAAACTAACAACTCGTTTCTGGCCCGGACTTGTCTGACAAGAGTAACAGGTTGTCCTGGCAAACTCACCTGAGCCTCATGTCAATGAAAAAGCTTGCCAGCCTATCAGTAAACAAAGGACGCTGCTGCCATCAAGCCATCAGCTGCTACTGCCGCCCCCGACAGTGAGCAGAGGGAACTCAGGATGCGGACAAGCAGGCAGCCCGGCCTCCGCTGCCACCCCCAACGGGGTCCCCTGAGGAGACTCGGGGTGTGGAAGAACAGGACATTGGCCCTAGCCGGCTGGGGGTAGATCAAAGGAGTGATGTAAGTGAGCCCAGGCCTTTGCGCCTTCCTACACACAGACAAGCACTAAACTCCTTACCGTGAGCTGGCTGGTTTTCTTTAACGAACAGTAATGTTTTGATGTTCCAACTCCCTGATCTTTGCTGCAGAAGCTCCTATACATCCTGGCTTCTACTTTACCACTTAGGAACAGTCACTGAGAGCGGTCTGCGAGGCTGTGTCCGGGCTCAAGTCCTCAGGGCGCCTGCCAAACAGAGCACAACTCTCAACTTTTGGGTTGTGCATTTTATTTCAGTTGACTCTTACATCCCCCCACCTGCCACACACACGCCTAAAATCCCAGGTGGCCGTGTTTCTCCACCAACAACGACTGAGAAAGGATCAGACTTTCTTTTCCACCCTTTTCTCTGCTATCTCTGGTCTGCGGGGCAGACCTGGCAGTGGTCCCTTCCTTCTGTCCCTTGCTGACACCACTCAGCTTTGCTCAGGGCCACGTGCCTTGCCTGGGTGACACCCTTGTCTTCCCAGCCTCCACTGGACACTGGCTGGCCAAGGAGGCCCAGCAGACGTCCGCAGGACACCAAGGAAAGTGACGTGCAAAGATGCCGCACCAGTAACTGCCTGTCTCAAGTTGCAAGAAGAAAGTAAACTTCTGTGTTTCAGTCATCAAGAAATTCTCTTTTTGTTACTTCTGCCTGAAATGGGTTCCTAACTTACACAAGCTACACCAGACGCTTTGTGAAGTAGCCCATCCACACTCCCGACACAGCAAAGCCAATGAACAGGTAGGAATGAACCTGATAATATGGGAGGGCAGAGGAAACAGTCTGAAAGTTAACAAGATTTGGCCATTCTTTTGATTATGGTTTAAAAACAACATATAATTTACCATCTCAACCATTTTGAAGGTTACCGTTTATCGTGTTAAGTATATTCACATCGTTGTGAAACAGATCTCTGAACTTTTCATCTTGCAAACCTGAAACTCTGTCCCCATTAAACACTAACTCCCCATGCTCCCCTCCCCCAGCCCCTGGCAACCCCCGTTCTACCTTCTGTCTCTACGATTTTGACTTCTCTAGGGACCTCACAGAGGTGGGATCACAGAGTATGTCTTTTTGTGACTGGCTTATTTCACTGAGCATACTGTCCTCCGGACTCACCCACGTTGCAGCATGCCAGGATTTCTTTCTGTTTTAAAGGCTGAATAATGTCCCGCTGTACGTATACAGTGCATATTCCACTGCAGGGAAAGTGCCGAGGTCTCATGCTTGGCCATGGTCAGGCCCAGACACAGCTGTCTTCAGATTATTGGATCACAGGGCTGGTGAAGCTTTGGTGGGAACGGGCTCCAGTGGTGATGTCCGTTGGTCCTCATCTTAGGACACTCAGTCAACAATTGCCAAATCTGCATCATTCCCATCAGCACCACCAGCGCCCCGTGCACAGAGGTGCACATGGTTTAGGCAGCGGCCGTTACCTCGGTCTTCTCAAAGGCTGGTGGGAAGGCAAGAGTGATGCTCCTTTTTGCAGATGAGAAAAATGAAGCTTATAGATATTCTCACTTAGCAAGCATACTCGAAGCGCAGAACTCTTTTTACTATACTGGTTTCTTCTCTATGAATATTTTAAAAATTGCTGACATCCAGTGACCCATCCTGGAACAACCGAGCTGAAAGAAGTAACCTAAAAGAAATGTTAAGCTACTGTATAGAAAGGTGCTGCTTTCTGTCTAGAAGCCGTAAAACTGGAAAGTGCCCAAAGAACAGACAATGAGGCAAGCATTAAGCCAGGGAGCAGGGTACTTTGCAGTTCAGAGAAATAAGTTCTGTGATGCCTCTGGGGAGATACAGAAATGTACTTCTTAACCAAGCAAAATTCAGGGGAGCCCAAGTTCGTAAATGAACACTGACCCCTGTCACGTGAAAACCGTTCCCACCGCACTGGCTGACTGCTCACGTGCGCTCACATCCATCCTTATCCCACACCCATCCTTATCCTTGTCTTGCCATCCAGCTTTGCATTCAGCTGATGGTCAGTGGTCAGCAGTGGTGCAGCGCTGAAGCTGAGCAGAGAGGAGAGGCCGGGGTGTTTCCCCTCCTCCACCCTCTGTGGTCCCAGCTCCTGCCAGGAAACCTCTTCCTGCGGTTCTCTCTCCTGCCGGGCAACCCCAGCTCCTGGGTACCACCGGCTACTTAACACCTCCTTTCTCCCTAGGAATGGCAGTGGGCTCCTTCTGCGCTAGTCAGTAGTTACCGCACAGTCCCATTTGCCCTCCCAGCTCCTCCATCACCTGAGTAACCAGTTCCCTTGTTAAATTCTATCTGAGGAGTTTAGGTTTTCTGGCTGGACACAGGCTAATATCTACACTGATTGGTAAAAATTAGGCTTTTTTTTTTTCAGATAATAAAGATGATTTGTGCTCATTGTACAAAATGTGGAAAAATCCAGAAACATGTATAAATGAAATAAAGATCAGTCATAATCCTACGACCCAAATTCAACCACTGTCCCCATTCCTCACTTTTCTGAACACACGAGATTGGATCCTATATAATTTTATAAGCTGCTTTTTCAACTAACAGCATAGTACAGGATTTCCCCCTGCTGTTTATGGATTCCTTGTAAACACTGCTTTAAATGGCTATATAAAAAATATAACACATTGTATATATAACATACATCATCAGCTGAATGTTTACTTGACTACACAGTTTACTTGACTACACTATCATACATTCAGATGTTTTATAATTTCTTACTAATATGAATAATGCTATAGTTAAAATCTTTTTGTATATGGGCTTGTTTTTCTTTCCCCTGAATTAAAAATTGCTTCCTTAGCTAAAGTAAACCAAGGGTGTGAGCAACTTAAAGGTCTTAGTGCACACTGTCAAATTACATTCCACAAATATGGGACCCATATGTTCCCCAGAATCTCACGGGAGGACCTCGCCCAACACTATGTAACAGCACCTCCTGTTCCTAGGACTTACAGCTCTTTCTCTGGTAAGAGAACTGATCTTATGCATCACACAAAATGTCAAAAATCCAAGTGTGTCTAGGAAGACACGGGGCTCATTTCCTACATGCAGGCCTAGGAATATAGAAAAAAGCCATGTATCAGCTAGCTATTGCCATATAACAAATCACCCCCAGACTTAAGACAACATTCATTATTTCTTGTGAGTCTAGAAGTCAGTTGGGTGGTTCTGCTAATCTGGGCCAAGCTTGGCTGATCTTGGCTGCAGTCAGCTGGGATACCTTGGCCGGGATGACTTGATCTTCTGAGTTAGCCTGCCAGTAAATTGCTCTGTGTATCGCTTACATTGTTCCAACCAGTTGGCCCAGGTATGTCCTCATGGCAGTGACAGGATTCCAAGAGACAAAGGCACATTGATCAAGGGTTTGTCCCAGCTTCTGCTTCAATTAAGCCTTCATTACACTGGACAAAGTGGGTCACGTGGTCAAGCCTGTAGCCAGCATGGGGCACCACTACCAAAGTGTATGAATATTGGGAATCAAGAAAAATTGGCAAGGGGCGGGGGAAGGATATAGCTCAGTGCTAATGCACATGCATAGCACACAGGAAGTCCTGGGTTCAATCCCCGGTGCCTCCTCTTAAAAAAAAAAAAAGAAAAAAAGAAATATATCTAATTACCTCCTCCTCCAAAAAAAAATTAAGGAAAAAAACAAGAAATATTGGGGCCATTATTGCAATTATTCAACTACAAGTTGCATCCTCAGCAGATGGGAGCATGATCTCCATGGCAACCAGCAGGGACTACTCCTGAGGCTCAGATGGGACAAGATGACCTCTCAGTGGAGGCTGCTGACTTGCCCCCAACACCTGACTTGGCACCACATTTCATCCCCAGGAGTGGAGGTGTAGCCTGGCGTTAGGAAGAGAGGACTCTGTGAATGGCCAACCTAGAGGAATGGGATCTAGAGACATTAAGCTGAGGTATGAAAATTAAAGAACGGTACAAGTCTCGCACACCTGGGTTTATAGACTAGCATTTGAACCCACTACAAACAAGAGAATCATGGCCTTCGGTGGACTGGAGGGAGGGCAACACGACACTGGAATACTGTGAAAAACTTTCCAGTGTTGGAGGGAAAAATTCCCCACTGCCTTGGAAGTGCCCGTTTGGAGCTCGCAAGACCCTTAAGTATCGACCAGCACAATCCCCTCATTTCACAGCCCAGGAGACAGAGCCCAGGAGCGCAGGTGACTGGTTTGAGGCCTCGCGGGGAGCCGATGCAGGGGGTGAGTGACCTGAGTTCTCTCTGCTGTGCAGGCTGCAGGCTGGGGTTTGCTGCAAACACTCAAATTGCTTCTTAATTGGAGTCTCCTGCTTAATTAGCTGCTTCCTGAGCAGCCTGTGCTCCCTGTTTGGCAATCTAAATCAACACCATCTTCTCTAAATTGGCGTGACCTCACTCTTCTCAGCAGCTGCGCGCTGGGATCCGCTTCGTGGTTTTGCCCAGAAGGGCCGCTGGGAGGGGCTGGGGCAGGCAGGCAGCGTTCTCACTGCCATCCCGGCTCCAGGGAGCTGAGAGGACTTGGCCACCTCCCCACGAGGGTCAGGACCCGAAACAGGCCGACTGGGCTCAGTTCTGGGTTTGCCACTAGCTCCCCCGCCGTGTGATCTCGCCCAAATCTCTGTCCCTCTTGGGTCCTTGGTAGCTACCAAAGGTCTCCCCTGATTAGGGTTACCAGGTTCAGTCAATAAAAATTCAAGATGCTCATTTACATTTGGATTTCAGTAAACAACAAAGAATTTTTAAATGTAAGTGAGTCCGTGTAATATGGGACATACTTATACTAAATTTTTTTGGGTCATTTATCTGAAATTTAAATTTAACTAGGCATCTTGTATTTTATCTGACTCTACCCTAGATGGAAAATTCTTCTCCATTCTGCTCTATGGAGGCACCAGTACTCAGACTCAGAGCAGAGACTGGGGTTAAGGCCTGGGTGTAAATCCCATATCTGCCATCCGTTCCTGTGTGACCTTGGGCAAGTCACTTCACCTCTCTGAGCCTCAGTTTCCTGAATTGTAAAATGGCCATGTCAATCCCTCGCTGGTTCTCTCTGGAGACTGATGTGAGTGTAAATAAAAAATAATTAATTAAAACCCCTTTATAGACTGTAAAATGTGCTGCAAACTTGAACATTTAGTAAGAAGCTACTGTAGGTAACACGCCCTACAAACTATTTTGAGCAACAGAGATAACAATGCAATTAGGAAGACATTTGTGTAAGAAAAGGAAAGCCTGAGACTACCGAGTCTTCACCGAATCCTCCCCTAGGGGGAAATTCCAACACGAATCTGAATTATGACTGCAATGAACTGATAAGGAAGTAGCCGCTTTAGGGAAAATTAATCCGTGAGTCACACCTGGGCTTCATTCCAGAAAGAGAGAGAATAATTCCTTGCACAAACTTGGCTTTCAAATTCCAATTTCAGAGGAGACCTGACTAATCTGAGGTGATCAAATTAATCAATTTGGGTGGAATCTTTCCCATCTTCCCTTCAGGCCTCGGAGATGCCTCTGCTGTTAGGAAGAGCAGGTGTTCATTTCCACCTTCCAGAAGCCTAGACTGACAGGGTGACGTCGGTGGATCCGCCTGCCCAGCCCCCTCTTGTTAAAAGGACCTGTCTTAGCCACCCAGAATATGAGGGGACATACTGACGAATTCCACATTGATAAGGGATTTCTATCCAAGTTATGTAAAGAACTCCTACAAATCAGCAACAAGAAAAAAACTCTACTCAAAAATGAGCAAAGGACTTGAATAGATAGTTCTCCAGAGAAGATATATAAGCACATGACAAGATGTTCAATGTCACTGATTATCAGAGCAACTACACTAAGGTACTACTTCATACCCATTAGGATGGCTGGATGTACGCGCCCCGCTGATGCCTCGCACCATGGGACTCCCCACCTACATTTGAGACCCGGTAGCCATGCTTTACGGGTAGCCTGAGCGGGGCTTCAGGGGCAAGGGTCTCCCACACCCTCCCTCCCCTCAAGCTCACTCCTCTGGTGGCACTCAAGGCTCTCTCTGACTTGGCACCCCCAGCTCCTTAGCCCGGAACACCCCACCATGTGACACTCTCTCATCCCCGGGAAGCAGGCCCCCCACTTCCCTCCTCCTACTCCTCCTTCCCGACATGCCTTTCTGCTTGGCTCACTCCCATCTCTCACTCATTCACTGAGTATCTACAGGAAAAGAGCGCACCACTGCTCCTCAGAGACACGGCCGATTCCTGTCCGCCTCACTGGCACCTGCCTCGCTCTGACGGCCTGCAACGGCCCTTGGTCTGAATCAGGAGTAAAGAGCATCCTGTGATGTTTGGGGCAGCAGGGCTCCAGCCTGAGCCTACACTGCACTTGCCGTGGGGGTCAGAGTCCTCCAGGTGCATCCGATGATGAGGGCTGAGGAGGGGTCACTACATGGCCATTTTCAAGCCTTAAAGCTACACATGGGCCTTCTCTGACCTCCAGTTCCCACGTGTATAAAGGGCAGATGGTCCATCAACAGATGACTAGATAAATCAGTTGTGGTATAAATATACAATGGAATACTACTCAGCCATAAAAAAGAATAAAATAATGCCATTTGCAGCAATATGGATGGACCTGGAGATTATCATACTAAGTGAAGTAAGTCAGAGAAAGACAAATACCACACGATATCACTTCCATGTGGAATCTTAAAACAAAATGACAAATGAACTTATTTACAAAACAGAAACAGACTCACAGATGTGGAAAACAAACTTATGGTTACCCAAGGAGGGAGGGATAAATTAGGAGTTTGCGATTAGCAGATATAAACTACTATATACAGAATAAAGAATAAAGCACAGGGAACTATATTCAATAGCTTATAATGACCTATACTGGAAAAGATTATGAAAAAGAATATATAAATGTGTAACTGAACCACTATGTTGTATACCAGAAACTAGCACAACATTATAAATCAACTCTACTTCAATTAAAAGGAAAAAAATGTGGATGAAAATAATAATGCCTGCCTCACAGAGCTACTATGAGACTGAAGGACATAATTTGTCCATGACTACTATACCCATGTTACCACTTACACGCAGGAGTTACATACACATTTAACTTGCAGCAAATCAAACATGAGAGAAAGAGAGAGCGCTTACTAACCCCTAACCCTTTCCTAGTTCCCACCCCAAAGGGGCTCCACCAGCGATCAAAGCTGCTGTGGAAAAGTGGAGACATTTTGCGTTGGGACCAAACTGCCTCTTGGGCACGAAGTGATCAAGATCTCGGCCCGTTCACTTTTGAGATTCCACTGTTGTAAGCCTGTCCGACAGGCTGCGGTGTTCCTGACTGAAGACCCCTTACAAGAGTACACACGTAGAGCCACCAACCGAGAAATCACCTCTGGGGCATATGGACTTAACACCAGGCTTGTTGTGTGGAGGGGAGAGGAGCATGTATTGAACCAGTGCTAGGAATCCCGGGATGGGGGGCATGATCTGGGGACAATGGCTGAACACGAGATTATGAACCCAAGCCTTAAACAGTGTGAGATGGCGCTGTGGCCAGAGCAGCCAGGACGAGGGCAGCCAGTGCACAGGGCAACATTGCACATCAGAAATACCGTGTGGCAGGGATGGAAGTAATCTCAACCAAATCAGGCCCTGAAATAGCCTTGGTCGGGTTCTCTTTTCAAGAGTGTCTTTGGTGGGGAGGGTATAGCTCAAGTGGTAGAGCGCATGCTTAGCATGCACAAATCTTGGATTCAATCCCCAGTACCTCCTCTAAAAATAAGTAAAGAAACCTAATAACCTCCTCCCCCACCAAAAAACAAAATAAAAAGAGAGCCCTTGAATTGCTGGACAGAGTAACCCCTCAAAACTTTCCAAAAATTCAGGAAGAGAAATAACTAGTATGTGCAGGCTCAAGTCTGTTTTAATTTGAAAAATTAGAGGTGAACTGCATTCGTGCCCTCAAACTGCTAAATAAAGCACAAGCTACCTTTCATTTTGTTGTTAAATCATCTTTTAAATGAATTTCTCCCCTTTAGTTACAGTTCCTACCTGAGGTTTCTCTTTTCCTTTTCTGGTTTGCGCCTAGATCTGCAGCTGTGACTGCAAAATCATGGGCTTAATTATTGGGATGAGGCTTAATTACCTCTCACTTAAAATGGAAAGGGGAAACTAGGCCAGGTGCATCTAAGATAATTAATTCCAATTTGTTTCCCAGCCTCAGCATCCATCTAGGACTGCCAAGCTGATCACTTTGTCAATACTCCTGAATTCCCTCTAATCATGGACCAGTTTCCCACAAAGCCTCAGTTGTGCTGGAACTCTGTGCAGGGGGAGGGAAACTCAAGACTGGGGGCTGGCAGAGAGGTGATGCCCTCTAGGGACTCTCATCTGTGTTGTTCCCCATATCAGAACCCTCCTCTTTACTTACTGTCCTCTCAATACCCATCCTTCCTGTTATAGCATCCTTTCAATTGATTGGGATAAAAACTTGGCTGCTATAACCAGAAATAACAGCAAGCTTAAAACAGCTAGAATTTTATTTCTCTCTCATAAAAGTCAGTGTGTGTAATCCAAGACAGGTAATCCAACTCTATGCATGGCTCTTTGGGTCTAAAGCAACTGCCCCACATATATACAGAAGAATCTCTAATTTGAAAAGACATATGCACCCCAATGTTACAGCAGCACTGTTTACAATAGCCGAGATGTGGAAGCAACCTAAATGTCCATTGACACATGACTGGATAAAGAAGCTGTGGTATATATTTATATGATGGAATACTACTCAGCCATGAAAAATAATGAAATAATGCCATTTGCAGCAACATGGATGAACCTGGAGATCATCATACTAAGTGAAGTAAGACAGAAAGAGAAATACCATATGATATCACTTGTATGTAGACTCCAAAAAATAAAAATAAAAATGACACAAAGGAACTTACCTACAAAACAGACTCACAGACTAGAAAACAAACTTACAATTACTAAAGGGGGTAAGAGGGTGGGGAGGGATAAATGCGGAGTCTGGGGTTAACAGATGGGACACACTAACTGCTATATACACAACAGGTAGGCAACAGGTCCTCCTGCACAGCACCGAGAGCTGCATTCCACGCCTGTGACAACCCACAATGACAGAGTGTGAACAGGACTATACATGTGTGTATAACTGGATCACTTCGCTGTACACCAGAGACTACCACAACATTAGAAGTCAACTATACTTCAATTAGAAAAAATTTAAACAAATGAAAGACTGCCCAGCTCCCACCAACTTACCCCCTGGCCGCTCTGCACAAAAGGATAGAAGGAAGTGAAAGTGACTCAGCCCGGAAGCCGCCGGAGCCTCTGCCTTTACCCTATTGGTCTGGAGCAGTGCATGTGACTCTGCTTACACCCTATTGGCCAGAAGCTTGTCACATGACTGCTGCTGCAAGGGAGTCTGGGAAATGCGTTCAGCTGGGCCGCCTTCGGTCGGGAGGTCGGGGAGGTCGGGGAGGTCGGGGAGGGCTGGGGGGATCCAGGGCAGGCGTGTGTGGAGCCGATGCTGCGGCCGGAGGACGAGAGCCACGTGCTCCGTTGCAGGGTGGGCCCCCAGGGAACGTGTGTGAGGGAGAGGGGTGCCGTGGAGCAGCCTGGGGAGGGGCTGTCAGGGGTTGAGGTGGGGGCGACTGGGCGCGGGAGCAGCGTAGCGGCCGCGCGGTTGCAGGGAGGCCTCGGGGCGTGGGGTGGGGGAGCTGGTGGTGGAGGTCGCTCGGGAGCTGGGATGGCGCCTCGGAGACGGGCCAGATTGAAGGGGGTGGGGGTGGAAGGACACCAGCGCGCTTTTGTAGACACCCCTCCGGCCCCCGTCTTTGGATGTGCTGCCCCCCAGAAAGGAGGGCCCACTTGGGCCAACGCAGCCCTCCGCCGCCTCCATCCAGGACAGCGCAGGGAGGGAGGGACCCAGCTGAGCTGTCAGCGGGCGGGCGTTCTGGAGGCGAGGGAGACGCAGCTCAGCACGGGAGGGGCCTTCTGGGAAGGGACCTAGAGAGTCCATTAGGTCCTCCTGCTCCTCCCACCAGCCCATCCAGGGGAGCGCAGAGAGGCCTGGGAGGTAGGTTCGGCCAAGCCAGCTCTGTCACCCAGGGTTGGTTCCTTCAGCAGGGAGCTACAGTCATGTGTGGTTGGAGGCCGTACTGACTGTCCTGAAATGCGGACATGGGGAGTGGCCCACTCTTGCAGCAGAACCTCTGGTAAAGGTCCCACTGCCCGAACCCCTACCACCAGCACCATGGGTTTCAGCGTATGTGGCCAGCGTGTTCGTCCAGGCTCCCAGTCATCCCGGAGCCCCTAGTATCCTTCCAATAAGCCCCTCTTTTGGGTTAAGTGAGCCAGAGCTGGTATTTGGTCTTTGCAACCCCAAAGCCCACCTAATTCGGTGCATTTTTGAGATGGTTCGGAAGCAGAGTGTCAGAGTGTGATAGGCTTTTGAGCCCACTGTGGAGCTCGGTGAGTAGGGTGTAAGCAAGAAGCAGTTTTATTCTTTCTCAGACCACGCCTTTCCAACATGCTCTGGGGACATGTGCCCTGCACCCTTTGTGTGGATTTCATGGGTTTTGGTTGCTTTCTTGTTTAAAAATTCCAAACTCTGCCCAGTCCACTAATCGTATACATCTCCAGCCCTTTCTGCTGAGGTTGCCCTACCTTGGTAGGAAACTGTGTTGGGTAAGGTCTTTCTAATGACGGCCCAGGCCTGGCCCCTTCCCAGGAATCCACATATTGGTCCAAAGGGGACCCACTTTGCTTTAGCCGAGAAGGGCAGGCCCTCCTAACAAGACCAGTCTCTTTGCACTGCCCCCAGGCAGAGTAATCAGAGCTTCACCTCTCCTGTAGGTGAGTAGTGGAGTACCAGTGCCCTTCGGGGTAGTTTGCCCCAAACCATCAGGGTGCATCCTGCTTCTACTTTGTGAGGCCCCGGGGGCCACGGGGTGCAGCCTTGCCTTGGGATCAAGGGAGTGAGTTTGCAGGCAGGAAGTGGTTTGCACCCAGGTATTCCTCACTCATAGGTAAGCAGGAAGCAGGTCACTAGGAAAGATCAAAAAAAAAAAAAAGAAAGAAAAGAAAGAAAGGGAGCATCTGAAATGGACCTAACGCAGCATTTGACCTTGGCCTCTCATTGTGCATGTGGAAGAACTGAGGCCCAGAGAAGGGCAGTGACTTATGGGGTGCAACACAGCACAGGAGCAGGGAACGAAAGGAAGCCATACCGGTCTCTGAGGCTCCGGGCATGCTACTGTGCACTGCCCCACCTGCTCTTGCCGGGCTCCAAGTAAATCACACCCTTTCAGCTCATCGGGATTTGTGAGACTGGCTTTTTGGTAACGTATCCTCTCCCCATGAAGAGTCAGACTGAAATGTCTCCACTGCGGTAGTCACAGGATACGGTATCGAGTGGTCCACCTTTAAGTCCCAGATTCTTCGTCTACCTGACGTGTGATTCTAGGAGTTACTTGGTCTCTCTCAGGCTCTGTTTTCTCATCTATTAAATGGAGATAATTATCCCTGCCTTACCAGACTCGGAGGCTCAAGTTCCCTCTTTCCGCACATACCCTGCGGAAGTCCTGGGCTAGCTGCTGGGGTTGCAGAAATGAGCAACAGCAGCACAAACCCAGACTACTCCTGCCATCAAGGAACATATGTTCTAGGTGGGAGAGACACACAGAAGACACTAAGGAAATACGTAAACAAGCCGTTACTGCTGTGGAAAAGATGAGACGGGGTAATGTGGTGAAGTCTGAGACAGAGGTGGGGGGTCACTTTGTCCTGCGAGACCAGGGAGAAGGCGATGTCTGAACTGGGACCAGAATGATGAGCAGGAATGAATAGGCAAGATGCGGGCTGGGGAAGAGAATTATTGAAATGAGGGGCGGGCACAGAAGTCCTTTGCAGGCTGTGTAAGGTGGCCCCCAAGGCCTGCAGCTGTCGTTCTGGGGCAGCTGAAGGATCGCATGACCAAGAGGAAGGCCAAGGTTGGCGCTCTGATCTTGGAGCAAGGCCTTCGGCTGTGAAATGTGCTCCTCTGTGAAACGGAAGTTAAGATCTGGGAAAGAAGCGTGTTGGGGAGGGGAAATTTCCCCTCTACCCGCCGTGAGTTCTTGTGGCTGGACTAATAGTAAAACGGACACAAGACACATTAACAGGAGAAAAATAAGCACGTCCCATTCATACACGGGGAGCTCTCATGGAAATGGGACCTGGGAAGTGGCCAGAGTAGGCAACTTTTATACTTTTTAGGGAAAACAATACATTTGAGAAGAATTGACAGGACAAAGAAATAGATTTGGGTACTTAACTTGTAAGGAATTTGAGCTAAGTTTGGGCTTGGGTAGTAAATTAGTAAGGAAGTGGTAAGGTTTGTGTACGCAGCCCTCCTGGCCCTGAATTCCTTGTCTCTGGTGACCAGGGTGCCTCTGTACCTCCTGGTGCAGGGAGCACACCTTTCACCTGGAGGTTTATGTCCTGCTTTCAGGGAGACAGAGACAGGGGTCAGTGTGTCCCTCTTGCATCAGCCTTTTCTTAAGTAACTTTAATTTAAGATAATCAATATGCCATTGGGGCCTACTTTGAGGTGGCCTGCTTTGGGCCCCAACTAGTTCAACCTCAGAGAGGTTAAGATAACCTGGAAAGGTCCCACAGCTTCAAGCCCAAGCGTGGTGAATCTTACAAAATTAGCCCCAATCTTCCACTGGCCTCAATATCTACCTGTTTTTTTAAAATTTTGTGTAAAATGCACATAACATACCATCTTAACTATTGTTCATCGTACAGTTTAGTAGTGTTAGTTACCCTCACTTTGTTGTGCAGTCAACCTCCAGAACTCTTCACCTTGTGAAACTGAAACTGTCCCCAGTAAACACTTTTCCATCTCCCCGCCTCCAACCCTTGGTGACCACCATTCTACTTCCTGCCTCTATGGATTTGACTCCTCTAGGGACCCAATGTAAGCAGAATTATAAAATATTTGTCCTTTTGTGACTGGCTTATTTCACTTACTGTGCTCAGGTTTCATCTGTGTTGTAATGTGTCAGGAAGAAATTCCTCCCTTTTTAAGGCTGAATAATATTCCACTGTATGTACAGAGCTCACTTTGCTTATCCATCAGTCCATCAGTGGACACTTGGGTTGCTTTCCACCTTCTGGCTTTTGTGAATGGTGCTGCCATGAACGCGGATGTGCAGGTCTCTCTTCAAGACCCTGCTTTCACTCGTTTTCTGTATGTGCCCTGAAGTGGAGTTGCAGGATCATATATTACTTCTATTTTTAACTTTCTGAGGAACCACCATCCTGTTTTGCTCAGCAGCTGCCCCCTTTCACATTTCCACGGACCCTGCACAAGGGTCCTAGTGTCCCCACGTCCTTGCCAGTGCCCGTTACTTTCTGTTGTTTTGGTGGGAGCTGTTGTGATGGGTGTGAGGTGGTATCTCCTTGTAGTTTTGCTATGCATTTCCCGAACATCCCTGCCTTTAGCAGGGTGACCAGGCAGATCTTCCCATCACGAGGTGGAGTCTGTGGTGGTGTACACTCTGCTTCGGTCGCTACAGCACCCCTGGAGTGAGGCTGTACCAGCTGCCAGCCTGGGCCAAGAGGAGGCCCTCACACCTCCACCCTCTTGCATGAACAAGCCCAGGCTGTTCTGCTGGAGGATGACAGACATGCGGCCCAGTTACTTCTGTCACCCCAGCCAGTGGCTGGCCGGCTGCTGGGCACATGTGAGGCCAGCCCAGCTGATGCCTGTGGACTGTAGCTCAGACCAGCCAGGCCTGACTCGGATCAGAACCACCCTGCTGACCCACAGAGGCGTGAAGGATAATAAGTGATCGTGTTTTCAGCCGCTGAGTTTGGGGTTGGCTAGACATGAAAGTCTCTCACTGGCACCACAGCTTTCATTCCCCACGTTCCTTGGGCTCCTGATTGAGGACAGAGCAGGTGAAACCCTCGCCTAATTCCTGGAAGAAAGCAGACCACCCTCTCCTGGCATCTAGGACGCAGGTGGAATGTGTCTCTTGGAACCCTAACCTGCTCTTCCCCCCGGTTTTGTTGCGATGTAGTTGACATGCTCCAGGGCTGGCTCACTTGTGTGGCAACAACACCACCACGGCAGGTTTAGCTCACATCCAGCATCTCAACTAGATGCAACTAAAAGAAACGGAATAACCTACAGTGGCAAAGAATGTAGGTACATGTGTCTAACTGAATCGCTGTGCTGTACACCGGAAACTGACTCAACATTGTAAATCAACTACACTTCAGTAAAAAAAATTTTTAAAAAAAGGAAAGAAATGGGAAGAATTCTCCTTGTAGTGAGAACTCTTAGGAGTTACTCTCTTAATACCTTTATACCGTACGGCCGTGGTAACCGTGGTCGTGTTGTGCGTGACATCCATAGGACTTACTTATCTTAAAACTCGAAGTTCGTGCCTTTTGAGTACTTTCCTCCAGTTCCCCCCTCCTCCCTTCCCCTCTGGTAACCACAAATCTGATCTCTTTTTCTGTAAGTTTGTTTTTGTTTTGTTTGGTGGTAGATTTCACATGTAAGTGAGACCATATGGTATTTGTCTTCCTCTGTCTGACTTACTTCACTCAGCACAATGCCGAGTGCACCTCACGGTCCACCCATGATGTCACACACGGCAGGATTTCCTCTTTTTTTAGGTGAACAGTAATCCATTGTGTATGTATGTACATAGACTGCGTCTTCTTTATCCGTTCATCCGGCGATGGGCCCTTATGTTGCTTCCATAACTTGGCTGCTGGAAATAATGCTGCTGTGAACATGAGGGTGCGGATATTTTCAAGTCAGTTTTCATTTCCTTTGGACGTATTCCCAGAAGAGGGATTACTGGATCTTATGGCTGTTTTATTTTTAATTTTTTTAGGAACATCCATACTGGTTTCCACAGTGGCTGCGCCCACTTGCAGCCCCGCTGACCGTGCACAGGGCTCCCTTTTCTCCACGTCCTCACCAGTGTTTCTTACTTCTTCTTGATGATGGCCATCCTAGCAGATGTGAGGTGGTATCTCACTGGTTTTGATTGCGTTTCCCTGATAACTAGTGATGCTGAGCATCTTCTCACGTACCTGTTGACCACTCATATATCTTCTTTGAAAAAATGTCTTTGTGGGTCATTTGCCCATTTTTAAATTGGATTATTTGGGTTTTGGTTTTTTTGCTGTTGAATTATATGAGTTGCTTATACGTTTTGGATGTTAGCCTATGTCTGATAAGGGATCTTTTTTTTTTTTGCTGTGCAGATGGTTTTTAGTTTGATGGAGTCTCACTTGATCATTTTTTATTTTGCTGGGAACAGAGGCTGAAGGTGAGGGGGCATGTGAAAAGGCTCAAGCAGGTGAGGGACATGGTCAGACACGTGTTTTAAGCAGATCACTGGGTTGACAGGGCCCCCCCACCTCTCCCCACCCCTTCATTGTCTTCCCAGGTGGCGTCAGGTCTTGGCCCTGACTGCCCCCTCCCTGCCAGGCCCTTGGCACACTCTGCTGATCACCCACTCCATGCTGGCGGCTTGGGGAGGGCCCCCGGGGGCCAGCACAGGGCCTGGGACAGATGACCAAGGCCTTACCTGCCTTCCCACCTCGCAGACCTTGGGCAGGCGGTCCAGCGGTTCTGCACTTGTGTTTTCTCATCTGTAGAGTGGGAAGGGTACCAGCAGCTGTTTCACCAGATGCGGAGAGGGTCCAGGGATGGTTGTAGAAGGGAGACAGTGACCAGGGCTTTGCTGGGCATCCACACAGGTTTAACTGATGCATTATTAAAATTAAGTTTGAAATGTGAAGAACTGTATTTTAATTCAGGTGTGATACTCAGACCTTAAGTACAGATGCAGGCACTCCTGCACCATGTTGGGGTGTGGAGACACCCCTTCACAAGCCAGCCGTCCTTTTCCAGTTAATGTCCCTCCCCACTAGAGGCCGCCACTGCTCTGCTTTCTAACAGGTTGGAGCCCTTGTGCCTGTTCCTTGACTTGGAGTCAGTGGAATCACACTGTACGCCCTGTTTCCGCGGCTGACTACATTTCATTCAGCGTTATGCCCGTGGCGTGCGTTTGTGTCTTCACATGCGCCAGTAGTTCGCTCTGTCTCACTGCGGGCTGGCCGCCGCTTCAGGAGCATTCAGGCATCCTCCTGCATTCGGGCGACTCCAGTCTGGAGCTGTCATGCATGAGGCTCCCATGAACATTTGTGTACAAGGGTTCTGGGTGGACATATCATTGTACTTGGATGAATACCCAGCTGGACTTGCTGGATCACAGAGTTTGTTTAATTTTACGAGAAACGGCCAAACAGCTCTCCAAGCAGATGAACCACTTCAGACCCCCACCAGCAGTGTCAGACTTCCGCCATCCGCAGCCTTGGGGACACTTGGGGTTGTCACTGTTCCAGCTGTCGTGGTGGCTGGGACATCGTGTCTGATTGTGGTATTGGCTTGTATTTCTCTGATGACCCATGATGCTGGGCACTTTTCCATGTATTTATTGACCATTTGTGTGTCTTCTATGAAGTGTGTTCATTTTTTCCTACTTTTTAAAAAAATTGGACTCTGTCTTTTCGGTATTTATTTTTTTGGGTTGTTTTTATATTCCGGAAATTCTGGAAACGATTCCCTTGTCAGATGTAAGTATTGTGAATATTTCCTGTCAGTTTCTGTCTTGCTGATTTTTTTTTTCACTTTTAAAAACAGCTTTGGGGTATAATTGACTTTTAGTAAATGACACAGTTAAAGCGTACAATGTGATAAAATTTGACATATATACACTGTGAAAACCAAAGCCACAGCCAAGGTACTGAACACACCCATTGCCCCCCGGCAGTTTCCTCGTGCCGCTTTTTGCCCCCTCCTGATTCCTCTGTGGCTGACGTGGCTCACTGTTAAGCAGGTTGCTAGCCGTGTTCATTTCGTGGACGCACTTTGTTAGTTTTCTTCCTGCTTTACTGAAAGTTGTTCTCATGAGTGGGTGTTGAATATTCTCAAGTGCCTTTTCTGTCTTAATGAGCTGGCCATATGACTTCCCCCTTTTATGTCCTTAATGTGATGATATACACAGATTGAGTTTTTATATTTTACTTATTTTTTCTTTTATTGTTTTTGTTTTGGGGGGAGGCAATTAGGTTTATTTACTTGTTTATTTTAAGGGAGGTACTGGGGATTGAACTCAGGACCTCGTGTGTGCTTAGCACACCCTTTCCCACTGAGCTGTACCCTCCTTCCCATACTGATTGAGTTTTGAAAGTTAAACCAAACTTACATTTCTGGGATGAGCCTTCCTTGGTCATGACGTATGACAGTTTTGTGTATCATTGGATTCTCTGTTCTAATACTTTATTAAGAATTGTTTTGTTTAAGATAGATATTGATCTGTAATTTTCCCTGCTTTGTCTGGAGTCAGAGTCTGGCATCAGGGTTGTGTTGGCCACTAGGAAGAGCAGGGAAGCACCCTCACCTCTGTGTTCTGGAAGAGACGGTGTAAATGAGTGTGATTCCTCCATGAACGTTTGGCAGGACAGCCCCAGAGAAGCCTTTCTGACCATGAACATTTGGCAGGACAGCCCCAGAGAAGCCTTTCTGACCATGAACGTTTGGCAGGACAGCCCCAGAGAAGCCTTTCTGACCATGAACGTTTGGCAGGACAGCCCCAGAGAAGCCTTTCTGACCATGAACGTTTGGCAGGACAGCCCCAGAGAAGCTTTTCTGACCGGGGCTTTTCTCTGTGGGAAAGTTTTTTTAATTACAAATTTAATTTTTTTTAACAGTTTAAAGATCATTCAGATGTTAAAATTTCTTTTTGTGTCCATTTCAGTAACTTGTGATTTTCAAGGAATTTGTTAGTTTCATCTAGGTTGTCAAATTTATTAGCATGACGTTGTTCATAATGTTGACTATTTTAACACTTCGTTTCAGTAGACGAAAAAGTAAATGAAACATCAGTAAGGATAGAGAATATTTAAACGAGACTATCAACAAACTGTCCTAACTGATATTTATAGACTATGACAGCGAACATTTGCAGAACACACATTCTTTTCAAGTAGTCATGAAATATTCACTGCATATAGTCCACATACTGGACTATAAAAGAACTCTCAAAAATCATGTTAAATTAGGTGTTAATAAAGATAAGCTACTTTCCACACCCATTAGGATGGATACTATTTTTAAAAGCTCAGAAAGTAACAAGTGTTGGCAAGGACGTAGAGAAATTGGAACTTTCGTGCATTGCTGGTGGGAATGTAAAATGGTGTAGCCACTGTGAAAAACAGGATGGCCGTTCCTCAAAAAATAGAACATAGAATTACCATATGACCTGGCAAGTCCACTTCTGGGCATGTACCCAAAACAATTGAAAGCAAGGTCTCAAAGAGGTATTTTTCCACCTCTGTGCACAGTAGTACTGTTCACAGCAGCCAGAAGGTGGAAGCAGCCCAGGTGTCCAGCAACAGATGATGGATAAACTAAATGTAGTCTCTCCAGGCAGCGGAATACTGTTCAGCCTGTAAAAGGAAGGAAGCTCTGCCACTTGCTGCAACACGGATGAACCTTGAGGACGCCACGCTCAGTAAAGTAAGCCCGTCCCAAAGAGATGCATACGTGTAATTCTCCCTATAGGTGGTGCCTAGAGGAGTCAAATTCCTAGAGACAGAAAGTAGGATGGTGGGGGCCGGGGGCTGGGAGAGGGGGGGTTAGTGCTTGATGGGGACAGAGTTTCTGTTTGGAAGATGCAGTCGTTCGTTCTGGGGACGGATGGTGGTGATGGTGGTGATGGCTGCACAACAGTGTGAGTGGACTTAGTGCCCCTGAACTGGGCACTTAAAGGTGGTTAAGAAGATGATACTTGTGACGTATCTTTACCACAAGTAACAATAAAAAGCTAACTAACCACAAAGTCTCAGAAATATTTGAAAGTCAAACAGTCCACTTTTGAAGAAGCCGTGAATAAAAAACTAGGTCACGAGGGAAGTTTGGGGATCTGCTGAGCTGAAGAGAGTGAAGCCAGCCGTTCCCAGTGTGAGCAAAACCTGGGAGCAGGGCTTGGAGGAGGTGAGTAGCTCTTGTGATGGTTGATTTTTACGTGTCCGAGCGACTGGGCCTCGGGGCACCCAGACGTTTGGTCAGTGTTGTTTGTGGGTGGGATTAGCACTTGAATCGGTGGACTAGGAAAAGTAAATTGCCCTCCCTGATGTGGGCCAGTCAGCTGAAGACCTGCAGAGAATGAAAGGGAACTTTGTCTGCCTGAAGTCATCCTCCGCCGAGCTGAGACGTCACCTCGGTCCTCTCCTGCCCTGGGACCAGAACTCAGCCCGTGGGTCCCTGGGTCTTGGCCTGCAGCATCGTCCCTCCTCCGTCCCCAGCTTGCAGACTGCAGAAATTGGGATTGTGCAAGCTGTTCCTGATAATAACCGTGTTTAGACACACGCACACACGTGTGTACACACGCCTGCAGGTCCTACTCTGTTTCTCTGGAGATCCCTGATTCATACAGCTCTGAAGAGCCCGGCAGAAAGGAGGGAAGGTGTGCGATCAGCTCTCAAGGGCAGGGAGGAGGCTGGGATGACGTGGTCCAGGCCCTGCAGCCAGGAGGGGAAGAGCCAGGCCTGGAGTGCAGACAGCCAGGCTCTGGAGTCTGGGCCTTGACCCTCCAGCCCAGCGATGTCTGTGCGTCTCCCCTTCCCCCCGAAGCCTGCGTCAAGCTTGCAGGGGAGCAGCAGAGGGGGAGAGGTGGAGGTCAGACCCTGAGGGGTACTCCCAGGGCAGAATTCAGGCCAGGGCATGGAGGGAAGGTACAGGAAGGCAGATTTGGGCTGACGTGGGGCAGAGGAGAAGCAGCTGGCTTGGATGGTGATGAGCCCTCTGCCCCTGGAGGTGCTTGGGGACCAAGTCCGACAGTTCCTTGTCTGCTGTCTCAGTCACAACCTCTCACACGTTCGAGCCAGGATTTAATAGACACTCTTCAAGGAGCGATCACATTCTATCTAATCTATTCTGTGTCGTTAAAAGATGATGACTACTCCCGAGTTGTAATTTTCTGGTCATTGGTCTAAAGACCGTGAAGAGACGTTACACAGGAATGTGACGTGTCTGAAAAGGAATAATGAAGTCAGCAAACAAAGTGCCCTTGCCCTCGGGTAGGTGGAGAGGGCGTTCTGACCTCACCTGGGTCCCAGCCCCCAAGCACAGGAACGGCGTGCATCCGGGCCAGGCTCCAGGTCAGGCTCCGCGGGGCCACGGGCGTGTCACCCTCTCTGCCTCTCCAGGTCTCAGTGTCCGTAAGGTGGGAACGGTAACAAGAGAGTGCACTTGGGTCATTTTGTTGGGGGTGGGGATTAAGTTTATTTGTTTGTTTTTAATGGAGATATTGGGGATTGAACTCAGGACCTAATGCATGCTAAGCACACGCTCTTACCGCTGAGCTGTGCCCTCCCCTCTGCGCTTGGGCCCCTTGAAAACACTTTCCCGTTTGCTGTACCTAGGTGCCTTTTTTTTTTTTTTTTTTTTTCTGAGGATGAAAAGATCCCAGGTGAAAATGGCGTGTGAAAAGTCAAAAGCTGAGGTGCACCTGGAGCCAGACTTCCTCCTGCCCTGGAGGAAAAGAACCTGATTTTTAAAGTCCCAGTTTCTCAGGATGCTGGCCCTTTGGCTTCCAAGCTCAGCCCACTTTTGCTGAAAGACACACCCAGTTCTGGGGCAGGCAGGCATCTCATCCCACCTCAGGGGTCAGAAACTGGCGTTTGAGAACAACAGAACACTTCCCAACAGCTCCTGGCCACGCTTTTGAGTTTTGGGGGATGACTGATACCCTTGCGTGGGCGTGTCCCTGAGCCGACCTGAGCACAATCAGAGTGCGACTAATCAGTGCAGAAGAAATACAGATGGATCCAGTTCCTGTTTGCATGGACACCACACTCAGAGTGAGAACAAAAACAGGACGTGAGTTCTAATTTAAAAATACATATATATGTCATTGAGAATACTTTTAGCAGTGGCCTGGATGTTAGGAGAACTGGGTTTTACTTCTTACTCTGCCCGCCAAGTGGTCATGTGACCTTTTGAGAAGCCACTTGCCTTGCTCAGTTTCCAGATCTGTGAAATGGGCTTGGTTTCACTTACCTGCTCTGAAATAACAGAAAATGTATATACTGACATCTGCCCTCAGTTCCTGGCGCAGAGCTCCCCAAACCCTTTCAGTTTCCTAAGTGATAGAAGAAGGAGGAGCATCTTTTGTTCTAGTGTTTGGCTCCTGACCCCAGTTCCTCACAGAGCTCTCAAATCCCTTGGAATTTCCTGGGTGCTAGGAGTGTGTTTTGGTCTAAAGACCTGATGCTTGGGGGACTCCTGCATGGGGGCTGGTTGTCAGGAAGACCAAGCTGTGATTAGAATCTGGGAATTCTCAGCCCCTCCCTCTCACCTCTGGGCAGGGAAGGGGCTGGGGATTGACTTAATGGTCAGTCATGCCTACGTAATGAAGTTTGCATAAAAATCCCCAAAGGATGGGGTTCACATAGTTCCAGGTTGGCAAACACATCCACGTCCCAGGAGGATGGCACACCCACCTCCACGGGGACAGGACCCCCCCCAGACCTCACGGTCGGGATCACTTTGTCTGGTTCTTCCTCTGTATCCTTTATAACACCCTTTCTAATAAATCGGCGGTGTAAGTAATTGTTTCCTGGAGTTCTGTGAGCCATTCTAACACATTATCGAACCGCAGGAGGAACCTCAGTTTAGACGTGGTCCTTCAGAAGTATAGGTGACAAACAGAACTCAAACCCCTTAAATTCTGGGACCTGAAGTGCTCTCTCTAGGCCTGGAGTGTAAGTGACACATGATATTTGTATTTCTGTGTCTCACTTACTTAACATGATCATCGCTAGGTCTGTCCATGTTGCAGCAAATGGCATCATTTCATTCCTTTTTGTGGCTGCATAGTATTCCATTGTATACATATACCACAGCTTCTTTATCCAATCATCTGTCAATGGACATTTACGTTGTTTCATAGTTACATGTTCATTTATAACATGGAGTTCCTCACAGCGTCTAATGCACACATCTGGGACAAAGATTCAGTTAATAACACATGTGGCATGTTTACAACGGTGCTTAGAACAGCCTGTATTCAAGTATTAATTCCACCAGGAGCCCCTGACTCATCATGAGACAAAAGCACCTACTCAGATTTCTTCAATTTGAATTGTTTGCCAATATTTAAAAATCAGGGTATTTTATATAAAATCTAGATTTGTCATTTCTTTTGGAAAATCAGAAGCCCTGGCAACACTGGACTCAGAGTTCCCATGGTAATCAGTGATATGCTGGAGATGAGTGGAGGCCATCTCTTACAAGAAGGATTTGCAACCTCTACAGTTTGCCACAGTCTCTGCCACTCCCTATCGTGACTCCCTGCCAGCTTTATGTTACACATAAATAAAACTCACACGCAGGAAACAAAATCCATTTTAGGAAACTCATTTCACACACAGTCGTGCCCACACAGGAATCAAGAGGAACTTTAGGTTTTTCCAAAACTTTCCTTCAAGGTCCCTGAAGGGGAAGCCATGGCTGTTCTGTCAACCTTGCTGTAGCCTTCAGGTTGCCTGTCCCCCACCTGAGACTCCTGTCAGAAGGTGGGTGACTCTCCAGGAGACACCCCAGTCTCCCTGCCTGCCCGTGGAGCAGGTTTAATCACGTAAGAGACCAGCCAGGTGTGTTTAGCTGAACTGCAGACCACATCACAACATTTACATCATAAAGGTACAGTTAGACTGTGGTAAACTGGAGTGTCCCTTAAGTCACAACCTGGCTTGACCGGATAATTTAGGTTCTGACGTTTTGCATCCATTAGAAACTTAAATGAGCTCAAAATTTAATTAATTGGGGGGCGGTGTCTTTTCTGCCATTTTTACCCCATAGGCCCTGAACACTTCTTACAGTACTGAGAAAGGCAGTGTCCGGGAGGGGAAGTTTCCCCTCTCCCCCTCAGCGTTCCTGTGGCTGGGCTAACAATAAAGTCAACACAAGGCACATGAACAGGAGAAAAAGAAGCAAATTTTAATTCGTACTCCAGGAGGTCTCATAGAAATGGGATCTAAGAAGTGGCCAAAAGAGGCAGCTTTTATATTTTTTGGATAAAGAAATGGTAAATTTGTGAGGAACTGACAGGATAGAGGAGCTGAGGCTTTGGGTGCTTAATTAGGGAAGAATCTAAACGGAGTTTGGGTTTGGGGTGGTAAGTTACAGAAGTAGCAGGTTTGATTATACAGACTCTTGGCCCTGAACACCCTGTTTCTGGCAGTAAGGGTGTCCTGCCTCCTGAGAGATTTATGTCTTGCTCTCGGGGAGACAGGGAGGAGGGTCAGAGTGTCCCTCTGTGTCCGCTATTCCTTAAGTAACTTTAATTCAAAATAACCAGTATGCCACTGAGGCATATTTGAGGGCGGCCTGCCCTGGGCCCCAACAGCAGAGATGCACCCTTATTTGAGACTCCTTAGTTCCTCTTCTACCATTATTATCTCGGGAAAAAAGATAAGTTGGGTGAGAATGAATCCAAACTCTCCACCAGCTGAAAATTAGAATTACTGGAATATGGTGTTCGAGTCCGTCTGTGGAGAGCTGAAGAAATAAGTCCGAAAAGAGTCACAGATCAATGAACAGTTCCCAGAAGAGAAAATCCAAATGGCCAACCCACGTGAGAGGATCTGTGCACCCTTTTCAATAACCAGGGAAATGCATATTAAAACAGCAACACGCTGTCTTTTCTCACGGATCAGATCAGCACAACTTTCCTGTATCAAGTCTGAGCGAAGGTGGAGGAAACGAGCTCTCATGCTGCTGGTGGAAGTGTAAATTGCTTCAGCCAATCCAGGGAGCTTTTTGGATGAGATGCCTGCAGGCCCTTGTTGGAAATCGTTGAGACCAGATGTGTTTCAGAACTTTTTGTTTCTGTTCGTTTGTTTGTGTGTTTTTTAGGTTTGAAAGGTAGAAGGTGTGGAAACCATTTTTACTTCACCACTTCCAGTGAGCTCAGAAGCAGCGCTTTGATTTCTCTGCAGTAGAATGTGAATATTCACACGAAAAGGGCTGATATAGACCTTAAATAGCCTCAACCCATAGGTTAGTTTTCAGGGTCAAAGGGTGTTGTTGCAAACCTATGGGAAAAAGTGGTTTTAGAGGGTTCTGGGGGGTTTTCGGAGTCATGGGGAGGGATCTTGGATCTGTGCTGAGTAAACCTGAACATGGGTGTCTTCTGTGACCTAGCAGTTCACGTCTAAGTCCATTCATTAGAATGCGGGACTTGAACTTTTCTGAGCACAATCCCCAGTAAGAAACACAGTTCACCTGCAACCCAGCTCACATGTATTTGTATGAGTGAAACAGGAGCTTCATGAAACAGCGTCTGCCCTTCCCGCGGAGCGGGGTTGGGGGACGTCCTCTGATGTCTTCTACTTCCTGTTTCTCTCTTTGAGTCTTTAACACGTACTGGGCACAATTCTAAGCATTCTTTCCAATATTTCATTTTTTTTAAGTGGTTGGATTACAACAAAAGACAAGTAACCCAATTAAAAAATGGGCAAAGGACTTGAAGAGTCGTTTTTGTGAAGAAGATATACAAATGGCCAATAAAGACATGGGAAGATGTCCAGCATCGTCAGCCTCCAAGGAAATGTGGATGAAAACCACAGTACCACTGCACACCTCCTGGGTCGCTCACGTAATGGACGGACAGGCAGCACCAATGGCGGGGAGGATGTCGGCGGTCCGCCCTGTTAGGTTTAGTGTTTGGAGCCTGTGAATTAAACCAAGAAAGGGCAGATTAGCAAGGAAAAGGACAGTTTTATTCATGTATGTACATGGGGTTCACAGAAAAATGTGAACCTCTTAATAGCTAAAGACTTAATAGGGGAGACAAGGGGAAGAGCTTGTACAGGAAGAACAGCGGACGAGAAATAAGAAGGTTGTGACCATGTTTGTTTGAGCAGGTGCGAGGGGTCTGGTGCTCGGCCGTCTCCCTGTGGAACAGCGACCCACTGCAGGCGCGAGCTCTGAGCCTTCGGTGGGAAGCAGCGCCTGCTGGAACTTAATGGCATCCCTTCGTCTCATTGTGTTTATTTTATGGCTACTTCTATTTCGGCAGCTGATACTGGTTTTCTATTTACAGAGGTGACAGAGTTTCCTTCTTAAATACTTTGATTTAAAGACAGACAGGAACTCGCAGTACAGGTGGGAGCCAGATACTGTAAGGTTTTTCAGAGCCTTAGGAAATGAGACGTGTGGAGGGCGCCAACAGAAGTCGTTTCCCCGCCGTGTTTATTTATCAGGTAGACAGATCTGGGCTCCCTGCCACCCAGAGGGGCTCTGGGTCTGGGGCGGCACGGCCTGCTCAGGTCACGGCCCACTGTCTCCTTGAATCTCAGACAAAGTGCTTGATACCCAGAGAAGGGGGCACAGGAGGGTGGAAACAGAGCGCACAGGGAAGGCGGGCTCCGCTCCGACCCTGGGTCCCAGACAGGGCCCCTTACCAGGGATGGCGGGCAACTGAAAATGGGGGAGGGGGCGGGGTTAAGGACAACATAAAGGGGAAAATCTCAAATGAGGAAATGTCCTATCTACCATTTTGTTGCTTCCCATGGGTGGTTCTCTGCTGGGGAAATTTCCTTACTACCTTAAATTAAGCACACCGGCGGCCAGCAAGCTGGGCCTACCCAGATTACTTGTTAGCTCTGTTTCTGTGTTTCCTTTTTTGTTTGTGTAATTAAACTTCTTTAAATATTTTTTTAATATGTATGTATTTTTAATGGAGGCACTGGGGATTGAACCCAGGACCTTGTGCATGCTGAGCATGCGCTCTGCCGCTGAGCTATTTCTCCCCCACCTACTGTCTCGTAGACGATTGGAACTTCACACACACTTTAAAGGAATAATACAGAGAGACGCCATACACAGTCTTTCCAGTCCCCCCATGGCGACTTCCTGCAGAACCGTATGGCAACACTGCAGCGAGGACGTTAGCACAGACACTAACCTTCCAGCCCCACAGGGGTTTCACGTGTTGTCCTTTTTCAGCCACAAGACCCCCCACCCCCACCCGGTCTGGCCGCACCCCTGTCAGTCACTCACCTGTTCTCCGTTTCTGTAATTTTGCCATTGCAAGAATATATATAAACGGAATTATGCGATGTGTAACCTTAGGCGATTGGCTCCCCCCCCCCACACACACACACTCAGCACAATTTCTTGTAGACTCGAGTTGCTGAGTGTCAGTAGTTTGTTCCTTTCTTGCTGGGTAGCATCCTGTGTGGATGGACCAACGCTGTTTGACCAGCACCCGTCTAAGATCTCTGCGTTCTTTCCAGTTTGGGGTTACTATGAATAAAGCTGCTTTGAATATTTTATGTATCAGCTTTTGTGCAAATGTAAGTTTCCACGTCTGTGGGGTGAATGTTCCAGAGTGTGGGTGTGTGTTTTAATAAATTAATTGCATTCGTTTACAACCGAGATGTTTCACCTACAAACCCACGTTACCGATTTCTCCTCAATCATCAGAAGATATGGAAAGCTGGGTCTGTAGGAACTCACAACCCCAGTGGGCCAGAGAGCTTCAGACCCCTGACACCCTGCCTGGCCCCTTGTATCTGCTTGCCTGCTGGGTAGGGCGCCCGCTCTGCCGGGTGAAGCGGGCAGAATTGGAACGTGAGTTATACCATGACTTTTAAGTGTACACACACACACACACACACACACCACACCACACATTTGCCTGCACAGGTGTGAAATCTCTCTGGAAGTACACTTAAGCAGGAAACACTGGTTGCCTATGGGAAGAGTATTGAGTGAGGGGACAGTAAGGGGGAGTCACTTTTACTATGCTCCCTTTTAAGTCTTTTTTAGCTTAAACCATCTATTCTTTACTAAAAATGAGTCAGTAGAACACGCCCCCAGGAGCAGGAAGCCCTCCTCACAGACCCCCCTCTGGGCTGCTTTCTCTGCACAGCTCTCCTTTCTTTGGACTGGAGAACCCATTGGAATGTTCCTGTCGGCGCACCTGGTTCCACACAGGGGCGAGCCCAGCGCGGAGACCTCTAGCGATTTCCCCTGGTCTGGGGGCCTTCAGGCTTTGAGGGTGACGTCCCGACACCCTTCATCACCATCCAAAAGCCCCATGACCCTTGAGAGGCAGGCTCAGACCACCTGGGCCTCTCTGAAGCCCACTGAGGTGTCTCTGCTCAGCCCAGGGGCCACCTCCTTCAAGAAGCCTCTCCCAGCCGGGCTGAAATTCAGCTTCTCCCTCCTCTCACGCGCGAGCATCAACGTGCCTCCACGGTTACAATTCGGCGTGCACTTCGGGACCCTTCCCACGGGCTGGGGCTCTAGTCCTTGACCCCGCCGGTTTCCCTCTCGCTAGGCCGGTCCCTACACCCAGCAGACTAACATTTTAAGGGCACTGGTGCACCAGGTACCCGCCAAGCCCACCCCCTCGTGTAATTCATGACAAAGACAACTGCAGACCCGAGAGCACAACCTGTAGGCTGAATTTAAGAGCCAAGATTTGCGCGCGCAGCATTCAGTGGTGCCGAACGTTCTCTCGGGGGCGAGGGCAGTGTGCGCTCTGGCAGCGTTGGAGCCCTAAGTCTGCCCTTCGGGTAACCTCCCTATGGCTTCCGGAAGACAGTGGGTGCCGTGCAGAGAACAAGGGCTTTGGGATCGGAGAGCCCCAGTGTCGCCCTTCGTGGCCGAGTGGTCTTCAGGCCAACTCGCCGTGTTTCCTCCTGGACAACTGGGGATCTAGACGCCGCCCAGGCAAGGATGGGAGGAGGAAGCACCCACGGGGCCCTCAGTGCTTCAGCAGGTCGCTTGGGCCCCTCTTCTGGAAATCCTGGGCCGGGGCATCGGCGCTCCGCCTTCCAGGTTTGCTGGGTGCCTGTCCCTCTGTGCGTTGACTCCCCTGCTTAAGGTCTTGGGCGCCTAGTAGACTCGTTTGTTGGGCCCTGGCCGGGCTCATTCGCAGGAGGCGCAGAGCAGGGCTGAATGAACGACTGTGGGGTGGCTGAGAGGCTCCATATCCGGGGGCAGTGCCGCCGGAGAGTCTGAAACCAAACCGCGGGGTACGAGTGTGGAGGCCAGAAAGCCGTACCGGGCTTCCCGTGTGTCCTAGGGATGCCCTGCGGGCGCGCGCTCCACCCCTGCTTCCCCGCCCACGGGGGCTCGAGCGCGCGCCCCAGCCCCTCCCTCCGCCCCGCGGGGCCCCGGGGCCGGGGGGTGGGGTCGCCGCGAGCCCAGCCCCCTCAGTTCCCGCGCTCGGGCCTCGCGGGGGGCCAGGAAGTGGCCCGAGGCCGCGGCCCTCGCCCCGCCCCCTCCCCCTCCCGCGCTTATCACCTGCCGGCCGGGCGCGCGCGGGCGGGGACGAAGGGCGCGAGGGGGAGCGCGCGGGCGGCCGAGCGCCGGGTCGCGAGAGGTGAAGCGCGGCGAGGATGGCAGCGCGGGGCCGGGGGCTGCGGCCACTGCTGCTCGCGCTCTGGGGGCTGCTGGCGCTGGGCCCCAGCGCGCCGGCGGCCAAGCTCAACATCCCCAAAGTGCTGCTACCCTTCACGCGGGCTACGCGTGTGAACTTCACGCTGGAGGCCTCGGAGGGCTGCTACCGCTGGTGAGGCGCCGGGCCGGGGCGGGAGGCGGGCCTCGGGCGCGCCGCAGGTGCGCGGGCGCGGGGAGGAGGCCGGGCACGGCCAGGGCGGGTCTGGCTGGGCCTGCGGTGCGCGGCCTTCAGGCCGGGCCGGCGCGGGGAGGCTGGGAGCCGCGCGTCCCCGACAGGCCGGCGCGCAGCAGGTGCGCCGGCGCGCGCTTCCGGGCGCCGGGTTGGCGGCCAGGGGGCCGCGGCCGGGGCGGCTGGTCGCGCGTGACCGGGCGGCGTGCGCGCGGGTCGCCCTCACTGCGCATGGCGCCGCCGGGGCCTTCGCGGCGCTCCGGCGGGAGGGGAGCCTGCCGGTGGGCGCAGCAGGCGGGCAGAGGGGGCCCATCGGCCCGCAGGACTCGGGGAGGGCGTGCGGCGCGGCGCGGCGCGGCGGAGGGCCTGCCTGGCCCCGGTCTTCAGGGAGGACCTTCTGCGGGAGGGAGAGGGTCGCCCCGGAGCTGCTGGGCCCTGCGTGCGGCACCGCGTGGTCTCACCGCCTTCCCAGTCCAGGCTCCGGGGAGAGGCGGTCAGGTCCCTGCAGAGCCGCAGGCTGGAGACGCTGCATTCTCGAACGTGCCTGGTGTCGGGGACTCATCCGTGGCGCCGGACTGGTGTGGGAGCTGGGCGTGGGGAGAAGCGGGGAAGGTGTGTGTGGGAGTCCAGTCATACGGCTGAGCGTCTTTGGGAGAAACGCAAGCCTTTGATGAAAGGTCTTTCAGAGGAAAGTCTAGGTTTTTAACAGATGAGAAACCCGTTTTACAGATGAGAGATGCAAGGTAGTGGTTGGTGACTCACCCCAGGTTGCCGCGATTCCTGGTGTCCTGGAAGAACTCAGGAATTCTACACCCATTGTGGGGGCTGTGATCTGGGACCTCCAGGAACTAGTGAAACTAGGGGTCCCCCCACCCCCACTTCCCAAGGTAGCTGGACAGGGAGATGTGGTCCAGCCCCGCCATCCTTTGGACGGAGAAGAAGCGGCCTCTGGGCCTCGCACCCAGCAGGTTTCCTCCCAGCAGGGCGGAGGCAGTGCCGGGTGTGTCGAGGCCCTGCCACCACTCACCGCCCCCGCCTTAGAGGTGAAAAGGAGGGGTCCTCCCCCCACGCACGCTACACCCTTACTCCTCCCTTTTATTCCCTGTTTCAAGGCTGGTTAGTGTTTAGCAAGGTGTGACCACATTACAGAGAACCGAGCGTGCGTTCAGTGTGTCGGGATAGTAACCTGTGCACAGAGGCAGCCTGGTACCCGGAGCTCAGGCCACATTCTTCCTTGCTTGCACTGCAAGCACCTGGGTTTTTTTTCCCCTAAGACCACCTCCTGAAACACGGACAGGCCGTGTCAGCCAAAGGCACTTTTTTTTTTAATTGAAGTATAGTCAGTTCACAATGTGTGAATCTCTGGTGTACAGCATAATGTCCCAGTCATGCATGTACGTACATATATTCGTTTTCACATTCTTTTTCATTGTAGGTTACTACAAGATGTTGACTATGGTTTCCTGTCCTATACAGTATGAACTTGTTGTTTACCTATTTTATATATAGTAGTTAGTATTTGCAAATCTGGAACTCCCAGTTTATCCCTTCCCAGCCCCCTTTTCCCCCTAGTAACCATGTTTGTTTACTATGTCTGTGAGCCTGTTTCTTTTTTGTAGATAAGTCCATTAGTGTCTTGTTTCTACTTTCTTCCCAATGTATTTTGGATTTAGTGCCTTCAGCATCTGAAGGGTCATATTTTTTCTGGTTTGATGTCAGAGGCTGATCGTTGCTTTAAGTTTTCTGTATCCCTGTCCAGGGCCCTGTCTGGTGCGAGGACATCAGCTGTTAGTTGGTACTTTGCAGAAGATCGTGTTCCTTCTCTGGTTGGAGTGGTCTGTTCTTTGGTACCATGGGGGCAAGGAAGGAAGCTGGCTGTTGAGTAGCTGGCTTTAGACGGCCCCCTGTGGATGGGTTTGTATGCTACTTCCTCTGAGATTCTAAAGGTGGTTTTTTTTTTCTTGAAGTAACAGACTTTTTTCCTTTTTTTCTAAGTGCATTTTCTTTTCTGAGAAGAGCTGATGGATTTTAATTTACTTGAACAGCTTCCTAGGAGGAAGGGGAAAAACATGCCTAATCTCTGATGCAGCAGAGGAGTGCTAAGTACCTTATAACTTGCTTTAAATTTGATCCACAGTTTTTTCTTTGTTTTTTTTTTTGTTTCTGCAAACGTGTGATGCTTACCTTAAGTGTCTCGGAGGAGGTGTTTGGCAGTTGTGATTTCCCCTTTAACTTCACAGGAGAATCTTCTGTCAATCAAGCATTGGAAGCGTGCTCTGTATTTTTGGTAGGCTGTTCCTGGCTCAGTCATGTATTGCTTTAGTTTTTTGAAGAGCCTCCTCTGGAGGGTTTAAGAGTGGGTGTGCAGACGGCTCTGTCTCTGCAGTCACATACACCTGGGAGGAAGACAGCCTCTTCTCCCAAGTTCATTGTTAAGACTGGGAGGTGAAGAACAGAAAATTAAACCCCTCCTGGACCTGGGAGGAATTTTTGCTCATCCCCTGAATTGGCAGCTAAGCTCCCAGTTTACTGGCATCACTGCATGCCTGAGCCAGTGGCTTTATGTTTACTTTTCCTGTTTCTCGATTTTACGGCACCAAATAATTGGGCAGTTTTAAGGACAGAGGCCCTCTAGTCAAAGCTACCCACGTTTCAGCCTGAGCCTCAGAGCGGAAGTGTAGGGTGGGACGCTGTGCGGAGTGATGGTCTCGAGTTGAGCACGAGCCCGCGGAGGGCCGGAGCCGCCTGTGCCCTGCTCCCCGCCTCCCCCAGGGGCCGTGGCCTCTGGCTCCTGTGCCGGGCCTGAGCCAGCCCCGCCTCTCACACCCGGCATTGCTGCTTGTGTGACAAGTTCCCGGTTCCTTTCTGATACTTTGTTATTGAACGTGCTCCGTCTTTCGGTAGTTTCTCTTTAACGTGCCCTTTGCGTACTAAAGGGCACTGTAGAGATGGCAGAAGGAAGGAAAGAGAAGTACCATGACCCTTTGACCCTAACACGGCCGGTCACCATTTTGTTTTACTTTTACTCACTTATTTTGCCCCTCGAAGCTCAAACCTGGCCTTTCGGCCAGTTGGTAACCTCCTTCTCTGCCAACCGCCAGTGCACGTGGAGGCCCGGCTGCTTCTCTCTCTTGCTGCGTGATCTTCGGGTTTCTTCGGCGTCTGAGCGCCGTCCTGCTGGGTAGATGTCCTGTCGTCTGTTTAGGCTTCGCCCTGAGTTGAAGTCGAGGTTGTTCCGGATTCTCTGTCTTGGAGAAACTCAGTGTCGTAGGTTGCTTCCCAGAAGAAGAGCCTGAGACTGGGTTTGGTTGCCGGGGGTTAGTGAGAGGGTGCTCTGCTGGGAAGGGGGGGGGAGCCAGGATGTGGTGGCAGAGAGTCTAGCCCTGGACTGACCCTCGTGACCCCGGGCAAGGAATTGCACTGCAGGTTGCCCTCCCTTGAGAAGCCGCTGAACAAGCTTTGGAATTTTTTCGCCCACTGTCAGCCAGCCACTGGCTGCCTCGGAGTGGGGGGCTCCCAGGCCTCTGGGTGAAGCTCCCTGTTGGCCCAAGTCTTTGGGTGAGGAAGGTGGTGGGTGTGAACTGTGAGCGGTGGCCCCCAGCTGGGTGGGGGAGGGTGGGCCTGCCTGGTGAAGGGCATCTGGCAGGGCGTCCGCAGGCCCCACTGTGCCGAGCGGAGCCTGAAGCCTCATCCTCCTCTCCTGGGCCTGAAAGTCCCCCCGGGGCACCGTGGAGCTGCCTGATGCGTTGGCCAGGCTTGGTCCTGAATCAGGGTGCCCCCCTCACCGCGGCCCTGGTGCCTCTCCGTCAAAGGTATAAAGATTCTCGGGGAGGCAAGTGGGAGCCCTGTCTGCTCCCCAGGCCCCCAGGGGCACGGCGGGGCTCAGCCTCGGCGTGTGTGCTGAGTGCCAGGCAGCTCAGTTCACCCCACAGTCCCTCTGTACTTGCAGACCATGACTGGGGGAGGTCTGAAGCCATGCGCATCACAGGGTCCCCCTACCTGTCCCTGATCACCCTGCAGCCCTTGGCCAAGTGAGGCTGGGGAGGAGGGGTGAGGTGAAGGGTTTCCTCTGGGGCCTCGGAACTCCTCTGCACACTGAGCAGGGTCGGACCCCCTCTGGCCCCACTGCCTTCTGCTCAGAGCCTGTGGGGCCAGAGGCTGGGCACATTCTGGAATCTGGACAGGTGAGGCAGCAGGACCTGAGGGAAACTGGAGATTCAGGCTCTGAAATGCAGATTAAAAACTTGCAACGTGGAGGGATAACCTAAAGAGTGGCTTCAATTTAACCAGAGCTGCACCATTCTGCACCCCCTTCATTTGGTCTTCCTACCCGTGTGCAGTGCTGTCCCTGACACCCCGTGGGGGGCCCTGTGTACCCTACCACACCCCTCTCCTCCCTCCTTCCGCCCTGGGCCTCAGGCAGTGGGCATCTCAGCCAGGGGTCCTATTGGGCACGATTTCTGGCCATTAGAGATTTGAGCAGAGACACCAAAGCCCCCGCAGTGCCCAAGGCAGAGCTGGGTCCTGCCTGGTGCCCCAAGACAAGCCCTGATCAACACAGGTGGCTCACAGGTGAGGGCTGGGGACTCAGCTGGCAGTGGATACCTGTGACTCTTCTGGTGAGCCGGGTCCTGGGGCTTGAGCGAGTCGATGAGGCCCCGTGTTCCTAGAGCTCGGGTTTGCTGCGGGAGTTGAGTAATAAACCAAGATGAAGTGAGTGTCTGCATTTCATGTGACAGTGAGTCTGGGACAGCGGCGTGCGGGGACAGGGCTGCTGGGTGGACAGTGCGGTCAGGAGAAGCCTCGCTGGGGCTGAGCAGGCCGAGCAGGGCCCGCCAGTGCATGGGAGCCGAGGAGGCGCGTGTGCCGGGGGAGGGTTGGCTGGAGGTGAGGTGGGAGAGGTCGGCAGGGACTGGGCCGCAGGCGGAAGACGGGAAGGGGCTGTGGGCTCCGAGCTGGCAGGTTAGCCTGGGCCTGGCTTTCCGCTCGGCACCCCGGCCTGCCGGCTGCCTGCCTCCCAGGTCCCGCGGGGCTGCTGGGGCCTCGCTCAGCCCCCACGCACCGCATGCCCGCAGAGGGAGGCCACAAAGTGTGTGTTCACTGAGTGGGCCTGCCTGGGGTGGGGGGTTCTTCCTGCTTCCTTTGCGGGTCCCCGCTCTGCCCCTCGAGGTGGCTTCCGCTCTGCAGGCCCTGCCTCTGCCCCCACCCACCCTTTCTTTGCTCAACCGTCACTTCTCCATTTCCCACTGTCGCTTTCGGGCCTGACTCTCCACGTCCCCGGGTTCCCCGCCCCCCTGCTTGTTAGGAGTGGGGCGAGGCTCCCAGAGCACCAGACACAGCCAGTGTGTGACAGTAGGAATTTCAAAGCCCACAGCCAGCCTGCTAGAGACCCTCAAATGCCAATATGTTGTTTACTATTTTTTCTTTTAAAAACCTTTTTTGATAAAATCTGCAGATCATAAAATTAACCAACTTCAGCATTTTTAAGCATCCAGTTCAGTAGCATTAAGCTCACTCACACTGTTGTGTAACCATCACCACCATCCATCTGCAGAACCTTTTCATCTTCCCAAACTGAAAGTCCATCCCCATGAGCCACCAACCCCCCTCCCCGAGCCCCTGCACCCACATTCTAGTTTCCTTAACACCCTATGGTACCTGCCTGTTTCCTTTGCCAGCAGCAGTGTCTCCCCCTCCCCCCAATCTAGTAACATTGTTTTGATTCATTTTTTTTATAGTTTTTACACTAGTGATATAAGGTTTCCTTTTAAAGTACCTTTTCAATAAAGAAGAATCCACTTGAAAGTAAAAAGTAAGAAAGATACAAGGGTTACTCGGATGTAACAGATGGGGAGAGACAGGGACCCAGAAGTGGGGATGGGCTGGCGGATGAGCCGGTGTCCAGGCAGCCGCCCCCGTGGGCGGCCAGAGGCAGGGACTTTGAATGTTGCAGGTGGGGGTGGCAGAGGGAACCAAATGGCAGAACCAGCTTTTCCTGGTAATTCCTTTGCCTGTTTTGCATGTGATTCCCCACTAAGTCCCCAAAACAAATACCTTCTTGGCAAGCATGACTCCCCACTGCATGAATGGGGAGCCGTGGGGAGCCACGGCCAGAGCCTCACGGCCAGCTAGCGGCAGAGCCACGTTCACAACCAGGAGGCAGGCTACAGCCAGCCCGGTCCTGGACGCACAGGGAGACGTGCCCGCCCTTCTCATCCATGGCTGCTTTACCTGGGTCCCTTCAGGAGTGTTTTAGGAAAGCCGATGACATGTTAAGAAGTAGCATTAAGGATGCATGTGGGGCAGGGGGTGATGGGGGAGGAGGGGAGACTTCTGCTGCTGGGGTCTGGCCCCCCCTGTGGACAGCCCAGGTCTGGGGAGGCCTTGGCTCTGTTTTGAACGGTCTGGGTGCCTTTAGCACAAGGGGGAGGGCGGGGCCGTGTCTGGACCAGGGGTCTAGAGCCAGCCCGGCTGACCTGGTTTTCCAGAGACATAACCTTGGGCTTGTTACCTAACATCCATGCAGGGCTTCCCTCCTGTATCCAATGCAAGTTTTGATAGGACTGTTGGGGGCAAATGAAATATTTGTGATGTCTTTCGTTACGCGCCTGACACATGATGAGCATGCAATAAATGAAAGCGTTTGGATGAAATTTCACTTGTCTCGTCTCTTCCGACCATAGGTGACAGGAAATTCCACCCAAAGGAGTTTAAATAAAACAGGAACCTTGTTCTGCAACTCGTGAAGCTGAATGCCCCCAGAGTGCATGGGGGGCCTGGTCTCAGTCCTTAGGTCTCAGCCTCGGCCGGGTGGGCCCCTGGGGGAGCAGGCTGATGGTTCCAGCCCCGGAGCCCCAGGCAAGTCTGCAGGGACACATGCCAGGTCTGAACCCCTCCAGCAGGGGGACACATGGGCTTGGGCCTGAATCTTTGCTGGTGGCTCTGAGGATGTCTGCAGTCGGGGGCGGGGCGTGACCTCAGGGATCAGGGTCAGGCTTCGTTCAGGGAAGTGGATGGACAGGTCAGGCACAATGGTGACAATCTAGAAGGACCTATATGCTCTCCTTCCTTTAAAAAGCAAAGTTGTTGTGATCAGACTCTCACCCAGCACCGCGGGGCCCTCTTTTGGGCACCCTTCCTGTTTCCTGGGCCTGCACCTGAGCTGCTTCCTGTGCTCAGCCCTGCGATTAGAGCTTTGCGTCCGTATCCTGTCTACTCCACTCAACCCTTCACAGCATTCCATTTTTATTCCCGTTGTGCAGATGAGGAAACAGGCCCCGAGAGGCTGGCGTGTTTGCTCAGGGGCACACAGCTGGTGAGTGGCAGCACCCTGCTGTCTCAGGCCTTTGCCTTCCCCCAGCTGCTGGCAGCGAGTGAGGCCGTGCCGCCATCACCAAGTGCGCCAGGGGCTGGGGAGAACTCTCAGAGCTCCTCCTGTGGGCCTGGGGATGAGCGGGAGGGGGGCCGACGTGCTGACCGCCCGCCGAGATGCACAGAACAGCAGGTGTGCACGCTGGCAGCACGCACCCTTTGTGAGGAGTGGTGGTTCATTCAAACTGGGGACAACCGAGAGGTATCCAGAGACTGTTCTTTTATTAAAAACAGTGTCCTGAGGGAGTGAGATGGTGAATTTTATGTGTCGCCTTGGCTGGACCATGAGGTGCCCAGTTACTCAGACATTATCCTGGGTGCGTCTGAGGGTGTTTCTGAATACGATTCCCGTTCAGATTGTTGGACTTTGAGTAAAGCAGATGGCCTGCCACGTGCGGGTGGCCCCGTCGCATCAGCTGAGGCCTCGATAGAACAAAAGGCTGACCCGCCTGCAAGTTAGAGAGAGCTCCTCCTGCCTGACAGCTTCAAGTCTGGGCTGAGGCAGCCGCCCTTGCTGGGTCTCGGGCCAGCCGCCTCTGGCTGTGTCAGTGTTGGCCAGACGTGAGGTGCTCCCGCCTGCTGTCCCCTCCTCCTCCTGCTCTGTCTCTCTGCGGGGCTCGGGGTGCCAGGCAATTAACCATCATGTGTGTAAAGAATGGCCCGTCCTCCCTGCACAAAGAAGGTGCTCCTCAAGATCCTGGAGGCAGAGGCATTCCAGAACTGCACGCGTGGCCAGCTCTTCCCTTCCCAGGCCCGGGAGAGGCAGCCTCCATCTCTGGGGCAGCTGCCAGGTTTTTCCAGAGCCGCGGGTGTGGAGACAGCACTTCTGTGGGGCCACGAGGTGACTCGAACAGCAGAAAGTGTCCAGGTTTGGGCTTGGAACACCTGGGTCCAGGCCCTGGCCCTCAGAGGGGCCCTAAACCTACCCCCTCTTCCCTTTGACTTCAGTTTACTTTCCTGGAGGATGAGGGCCCAGCAGCCCTCTCTAAGTTACATCCGGAGTTCGACAGGAGGTTCTTTTATTTAGAAGTTAGAATGATACACAGAGGAACGGAGGATAATAAAATGAACACCTGTATTCCTACCGTCAGAACCGGCCGCTGTTGACCGTTTTGGTATTTGTTTCCCGTCTGGCTTTTGGGGGTGAGAAATCACACGTTGCAGGGGAAGCTGCAGCCCCTCCCAGCTCTCACCCCCGCAGCCTCCATTCGGCGTCCGAGTGCTGTGGGTAGCTTTCCCTCTGCAATCCCCGGCACACACTACCAGACGTGTTTCTTCGCTGGGTGTTCCCGAACTGCACCGCGTCGGGGACACCAGATTCCAGGCCCAAGGAGGGCCAGATGGTCGCAGGATTCTGTGCTTGCTTTGTGCCTCTTAGAGGCACAGCCAAAGCACCCTGGCCTCCAAATGTCCCAGAAGGAGTCAGATAACGGAAAATAAGCCTCTGCTGATAACGGAAACACCGCCCTGGACTGTCCTGAACGCGCTGTGGGGGGTTGGGGTGAGCCGTGCAGCTGCAGGTGCGGGTCCTGGAGCCAGTGAGGGGTCGGGGGTGCACCGGGGGGCTCAGTCCTGGCCGTCTGCCGTCTGCTGCCAGCCTTCTCAGCACTGGCGTCTGACTTGAGGTGCTGTCCAGCCCTCTGGCTCCCCTGTGAGGAGGGGGTCTGGGTCCCGTGACCCTATCACAGCATAGGTGAGCAGGTGCAGGTACCTGCGGGCTGGTGTTGGAGCGGAGGCTGCGTCCCCCACGGGGAGCCCCACCTTCTGGCTGGAGCTGGCTGCTGGCCTGAGGGTGGAGTGGGTGCCTCCTTCGCAGGCAGCTGCTTTGGCTGCTCTGTCTTATCTCCAGGCTGCATGAACTGCCCGTGTATCTGCCCTGAGTGTGAAGACGTGTGACTTTCTTAAGAGCCACCGAGAGCCCTCAGCACCTGCCGCCTCCCAAGCCAGGCCCTGGTGCGGAGAAGCCGTGCCCTGGAGTGGAGAACCGGGGGGGCTGGGGTACCACTCGCCCGCCTGGTGCGACCTACAGCTGCTCACCGCATGCGACTGTGAGCACCGGGAGTGCCGCCGGGGCCATGTGTCGGAAAGATGATATTTGGGTTAAATATATGTGTATTTTCCTTTAATATGGCTTTTAAACATGGACTTGAGAAAAGGCTGTGTTGGCAGAGCACAGAGGTTTTTAGGGCAGGGAAGCTACTCCGTGGGACACTACAGTGGTGGACACGTGCCATCATACAATTGTCTGAACCCCTGAATGTGCAGCCCCGAGGGTGAGCCCTCGTGCGCACGATGGCTTCTGGGCGATAATGATGATTCTCGGTGGGTCCGTCAGTTGTGACAGGCGCACCGCTGGTGGGGGGTGTGGATGGTGGAGGCTGTGCGTGGGGGGGAGGGGGGTGTGGGATCGCTCCCTACTTTCCCTTCAATTCTGCTGGGAACCTAAAACTGCTCTAATAAATAAAGCCTATAACTTAATTTCACCTGTTATTTTTTAAAGAGGCTATTGGGGAATTCTAAATGCAAGTTTCAGTATTTCTATTGGACGGGGTGGCATGGGGCTGTCCCGGACCTGTCCGAGCCCCGCAGCCTGGGAGGCACCATGTGAGGGTGCAGGGCTCCCGGCCAGGCTCCGAGGGTGCGGGCATCGCGGGGGCGGCCGTGGGCGTGGGAGGAGGGCTTCAGAGGACTTGGGGCCTCTTGGACTTGAGCTTGGGCATCCTGCCCTTGTCTGTACTGACTTCTTTACTGGGACTCTGCCTGCGATGAACTCACTGCCCCGAGGGAGCTCCGAGAGAGCTGGTCCTCCCTGTCTTCTTCCTGAGGAGCCTGAGGTTCTGGGGGGCGGGGCAGTGGGGCGGGATTTACAGCCCAGACTGGGAGCCCAGATCCCTGCCTCCCAGGGGCCGTTGAACAAGACACACCACACTGTTTCTCAAAGGTAGGAGCTGCAATCGATGAACTGTCTTATTTTTTCAAATGGACTTTATTTTTTAGAGCAGCTTTGGGTTTATTAAAGAATTGAGCTGAATTTACAGCAATTTCAGCCCCCACATATAGCCCCTCCAGCACCCCCCGAACATTGCCACCAGGTGGTGCATTTGTTACAGTCGATGAACCTCCACGGACACAGTGTTACCACCCAGCGTCCATCGTTCACGTTACATGGTTCATGGCTGACGTTCATTCTGCGAGTGTAGACAAAGGTGAAGTGACTTGTCAGAGTAGTTTCACCACCCTAAAAACTTTTTGTGCTGGGCCCGGTTATCCCTCCATCCCCTGGCATTTAAAAACTTTTTAAAAATATGGAATAATTTAGATTTCTAGAAGGGTGCTGAGATAATACAAAAGCTCGTGTCTCCCCTTCCGCCAGCTTCCCCTGGAGTGAGCATCCTTCCAGGCCAGGAACACTGTGCAGAGGAGGAAATCAGCGTCGGTGCGTGACCTCGCTAACCCAAGACACCGGTGTACTCACCGGGTTCCTCTCTGTCCCTGGAGCGATGCCGTGTTTGTCTCCTTGGTCTGCTCCGATCTGTGTGCCTTTCCTGTTTTGTTCCTGTTTCCACATCAGATTTGTGTGTGCACACGTGCACATGTTGGGGGACGTCTGACGCCCCTTGAAATGATCTTGGAGCAACAGAGCTGCTGCAGGTGATGGCCTGCTGCAAGGCGCGTGTCCCCTCTTCACTGGCTGCGTGTTCCTGTCCCTTTGTTGTCTCCCTGAGTCGCCAAAATGCCCTTTTCTCAGAGGACGTCTCCCTGGGAGGGGCCGCAGTGCACTTCCCTGGGGCTCACATTTCTTTCCTCCACCGTAGGGGAGGTCTGGTCTCAGAGTAGAGACCTTGGTCTGTCTCTGGGTGCGTGCCCACGGCGTTAGTGTCACCGAGCATCCTTGGTGTGCTCGGAGAGGCCGCTGTGCCTCCCTGGCCCGGGAACACTCGACCTCGACTTGGATGGAGGTGTCTGTTTGGGTGTGTTTCACACCGTTGGTTTTTTAACACCAGGTTGTTACGGCCAGTTTCCTTCTGAATAACCGAGACACTGATGTGAGTTAAAGCACAGGGAGGGGGCGGCAGCAAGGACTCCGTGCCGGGCGGGCACGTGCCTAGTGCAGCCCTAGGGACGGTGGGTGCCTTCGCTGGGTCCCTCCCACCGTGAACCCACTGGGGACAGCACCACGCTCTGCTCTGTGAGGTGAGAATCCGATGAGAATGTTTGCCTGCTCAGGAGGGTCCAGCAGCTTGTCATCGGCCTCAGGAAAACTGAGCCCCTCACTGTGGCCTCTGGTGCTCCCTGACCTCCACAGCCCCATCTCCTGACCTTCACACCCCCATCTCCTGACCTCTGCACCCCATCTCCTTGAGTCCCAGGCCTCAGATGGCACTGGCCTCCCTGTTCTTGGGGCTGCTGGCTGCTCCCGACCCCAGGCCCCTGCCTGAAACACCGGGTCTTTGGGTAGTGTTCACTGGGGGCCGCCCTCGGAGGAGCTCCGCGAGCAGCGTGTGCCGTGACACCAGGGTCCCTGCCCGCCGCGCGCTTCCGTGCCCCCAGCTGCCTCCACCGTTACCACCGCGTCCTAGACGAGGAACCTCCTGTCTGCTGCGTTCTCCAGCCCAGGACTCCGTGGGGAGCTGTCTCACGGACTTCGTGGCCCATCTGCGCGTTCACCTTCCGCCTTGCCGTGACGCTGGCCCCGAGCGCGCCGGCCGGGGCTCTAGTTCCCGCCCCGTCGGGGAGCCCCACGTTGCGTGGAGCCCACTGGGGCCGCAGGAGGCGGGTACTTGGCCGGCCGGCCTCTCCGGGGCCGCGAGCAGTGCCCCTGCTGGTAGAGTCACTTCCCTCCCGCTCTGCGGACGCGCCTTGTTGGGCGACTGCTGGACCCGGAGGCGTCCCCCAGAGTCCAGGACGCTGTTTGAGGCCCCCGGCGGGTCATGCAGGGAGGTCCACGCGCTCCGGAGGTCGTGCTCCTGTTGGAGGGGCCTCGGCACAGCTGCCCTCCTCCTCTGGGTCTGAAGCCGGGGGAGACGGCCCGCTCTGTCCTGAGGGTCGGGGCTGTAGCCCCGGCTTCCGGTCTCAGAGAGTGAATCCTCGTCTTCTCGCCGCAGGTCGTCCACCCGGCCGGAGGTGGCCAGCATCGAGCCGCTGGGCCCGGGCGAGCAGCAGTGCTCCCGGAAGGCGGTGGTGCAGGCCCGCCTGTCCCAGCCCGCGCGCCTGACCAGCATCATCTTCGCAGAGGACATCAGTAAGCGCTTCCGGGGCCCGATGTGGCCCCAGGTGGGGACAGGGGACGGGGGACGCCCCACTGAGCCCTGGGGCCACGGGGTGGGGGGCGGGGGATGCCGCGGAGCCCAGGCTGGGCTTTCCCTTGTTGGGTGGGAGGATGCCCACAGGAGGGGGACACCAAGCAAGCCGCACACCCCTGGTGCCTCCTGCCAGCACCTTGTGCTGTTTCCCTCCCGAGGGGCAGTTTTCACATCTGAGTTACCGTCTGTCCCCCAAGCCCCTCTTAGCAGGCATCAGTTCAGAATGAAGAAAGTTGTGCAGCCTTTCACGCCCCCATATATAATTGACCATGTTATTATCGTCAAAAGCTAAAAAACCATTTTCTGTCATGTTTTCCCCCACTTAACATGATAGGCAACACTCCCCGTTTTATTATGAAATTGTATTTTTAACGGCTGAACTGTGTTCTTAACGAGAGGCTGTGCTGTAAGCAGTCCCTTCTGTGGGACGTTTACATTGCTGTCAAATGTTTGTTTTGGTGCCACATAGGAAGATGAATATTTTTATGCAGAGAACAATTTGGGGCTCTTTCAGGCTATTTCCTGCCACGAATAGATTCCCAGCTTCACTGGGTCGCAGCATCCAGGTGTTTTTAAAGCTTTTGGTCAGGGGCTGAGTCGCTGTCTCACAGAGTTAAGAGCACACAGTTATTTTTTTATGGCACCTGGAGATGCTTGGAATGATTTTGTGTCACGTGCTGTTATGTTTACACCTGAGAATTCTCCAGGTAGTGCCACTGACGAATCGTATTGATGAAGCAAATAAAAAAACTCCACGTGCACCTGCACACGCTCTGGGATAGTCTGGTGCAAAGACACCAGTGTACACAGGCACGTGCAAACACACAGACTCCGGGTGTAGTTTCCTGATCTCTGTGCGGGGGCTGGCGTTCAGAAGGGCCGCGTCCTTCCAGACGCTAGCGCACCTACACCAGAGCCCTCCTCACAGAGCTCAGTGCTTACACCCCTGACAAAACTAGAAATTCTTGGAAGAGGGTTTTGCACGCAGCTTTAACGCTGGTGCTCACGATGGAAAAGTACAGGACGGGTGACTGGTGCCCCTGAAGCCATCTATCCTGGACGCTGAGCTGACCACCAGGCGTGGCTCCTGAGGGTTGACTGGTTCTTCCAGCCCCGTCTTGTGGGGGTGGCTTTGTTGGTTGCCCCGGTCTTTGCTGAAGCCTGAGGCCACCTGACGTGTGAGGCCCTGGAGGTGGGGTGGCTGTCAGGGCACCACCCGCTGAGCCTCCCGCCCGCCCCTCCAGCCACCGGCCAGGTCCTGCGCTGTGACGCCATCGTGGACCTCATCCACGGCATCCAGATCGTCTCCACCACCCGCGAGCTCTACCTGGAGGACTCACCACTGGAGCTGAAGATCCAGGCCCTGGACTCTGAAGGTGAGGCTGGCGGCCGGCGGGCCCTGTGTCTGCCACCCCTCGTGGGCGGCCTGCTCACCTCCCGTGGGGGGTCTGCTCCGGCCGGGACGGGAACACAAGAGAGGGCGGGACCACCTCAGAGGGATGCCAGGCCCCTGGTGGCATCGAGGTCCCACCTGCTTCTCACGTGCGCTGGCCTTGGCTGTGAGACCTGTGCAGGGACCAGCAGGGTTGAGCACATCTTTGGGAAGCCGGTGATGGGGGCTGGGAGGGGCTCCAGGGGTCGCCGTGCTGGAAAGCAGAGGCACTGGAGGCTGGGTGGCTTCCTGGTCCAGACCGCAGAGTGGAGGTGGGTGTTGGGGGGGGGGCCGCGTCTCTGCTGCTGGCCCCACGCACCGTCTTTCACTTTTTGTTGTTAATGTTCATTTTAAAAGAAAGAAACTCTAGTCCACCCTTCACTTCTTAATAGAGCATCAGCTCGTTCCAGGCTGGGACCCTCCTTGGAAGGCTGTCCTGGCTGTAGCCTGACCTCTTGGTAAAGGAATGAATGGAAGTTTGTAGGTTAAGACTCTTGTTGAAGAAAGTAGGTCAGGCCAAACATGTCTTTCAGATGAAGGATCTTGCAAAACTTCAAGTCCAAGCCGAGTCTCACGTTGTCTAAAGCCTTCCCTGACCGCTCTGGCTCCCCTGCCCCTGCTTCTTAAAAAGATTTTTCTAGGTTGGGCTTTCTCGGCCCAGGTAGTATTGGCATTTGGGGCCGGATCACTCGTCATGGAGGGAGGCTGTCCAGGACGGTGCAGGATGTTTAGAAGCATCCCTGGCCTCTACTCACGAGATGGGTGGCACCCCCAGTCGTGACAACCAAAAATGCGTCCAGTCGCTGCCACGTGTCCCTGGGGGCAGAATCAGCGCTGTGGAGCGTCTGTCAGAGCCCTCCTCCCTCTCTGTGCTTGTTCTTTCGGTCAGCCGCCTGGCTTCTCTGGGGTGCCCTCTGATCTGTGACCCTGAGACACTGTTGCTTACCCAGTCGTAAGGGCCTGGAGAGGGTGTGTGGAGGGCTCAGCCCCGCCGGGCTCGGGTGCGCGTGGGTGCTCAGCAGGCCAGGTGCTGACGGAGCACGTGCTGCCGCCTGGGTTCTACCGAGTCCCGGGTTCTGCCGGGTCCCGGGTTCTGCCGGGTCCTGGGGTGCTGCCGTGGGGAGCCCTGGGCCTGTGCCCCCAGAATCTCAGGCCCGGTGGGGGTGCATGTGTAGTTCAGGTCCCACATGCATCCCAGCAGCTGCTGTTTGTAATCATGTTGGGTGCGAAGTGTGGAGGGACCACAGGTGGGAGGAGCGACCCCAGGGAGCTCGGAGGCGGGGTGTGGAGGTTGGAGGTCAGGGCAGGCTCCTAGAAGCCGAGGTGTTTGACTGAGCCTCGAGGGGCTTGGGGTCTGCCAGGTGGGGAACGCTCTCTCATCCTGGACAGGCCCGGGATCCAGGGTGTGAAAGGGCCTCGGGTCAGAGTGGGCTTTGCGCCTGGTCTTAAAGCAGAGAGCGCCGAGGAGGGGTCTGTGCAGTGAGGTGACGGGGGCTCATGTGCAGGACCTGGGGGTCATGGGCTGTTCTCGGGAAAGGAAGACCAAAGTTCGAGGCAATGCTGGTGCCAGGCACTCTCTGAGCCCCTCACACATCCTGACTCGTTTCACGTCCAAGTGAGGGCCTGGGGCACAGAGGGAACACACACACATACACACACGGGCACACATGTGTACACACGGATACACACATACACTGATACGTGTTAGCAAAGCAGCTGACATTTGTATTTATTTTCTGTTCCATACCTCTCTGCCCCACGTATTTCTTCAAAATTCATTCCTTTAAAGAAAAAAATTAATCCTTTGAAGAAGTTAAACCTCCCTCCATGTGCACACAGGTACACACAGATACACGCACACAGTCACACACACGGGGCACCTTTCTCTCTCCGCCAGCAAGCTTAGCACTCAGACAGAGTTGGAATCAGTTCTTTCCTTTTTGGGCGCTGGACTTTGGGCCCAGCGTTCAGTATGTTGAATTGCTCAATGTTTTTCTGTTGCCCTCCTGGGACAGGACGGAGGCACGCCCTCGGGGGACTGGACTTCCCTCGTTCGCATGAACGCTTGGCACGCAGCAGGTCCAGTAGCTGCTTTGGGAACGGACAAGGCAACCCTCAGGCGGAGGATGGCTGGCCCGCCCCTGCCCCTCGCCCAGGCCTGCAGCCCCGCCAGACAGGCAGGTCTTGGAGCCTGCTGTGTTTGTAATCATGTGCCTCACACACCATCCACTCTGGGAAGTCACCGTAAGGAGCTCTACCGGCTCCTGTGGTTTTATTTCGTCACCAGAAGTCAGGGCCAGCCTCACGCCGGGCCCCGGGCCCCAGAGGGCCCCGGGCTGGCTCTAACGCTCCACTGCTGCGTCTTGAAGTTTAATAGGTTCACCTTGGGACTTGCGTTTGGTGAGCAGGTCTGATGGGCCCGTGGAGCAGGCGCTGGGCCTCGGAGCCGCAGTGATCTGAGGTCCCGCTTCCCTGCCACCCCTCTGCCTCCTGGAGGGTCCTTGGCCACTTGTGCCTGACCCCTCGTGTCCCGGGCCCGGCCTGGCCTCTCCTCCCTATCCTTGCCCTGTGACCATGGCCACCTTCCATCCCCCTTGGTGGTCTGGCTGGGTGCACGCGCTCCAGGGTATGTTGGGGCAGAGTGTGGTGGAGGGCTGGCCACACAGGGAATGTCTGCATTTTGGCCAGAGTGAGCCTCTCCCCACCCTCACCTAGCTTCTAGCACGTCCTGTGTGTGGTCTCCGAGAGGCTCCGCGTGCGGATCAGCGGGGAGGCAGGAGAGGGGCCTGACTCGGGTTCCGCAGAGCCCGCTCCAGCTGGGCTGCAGTGTGTCCGTCAGCGGCTGTCAGGAGGGGACCCTGGCTTCTGCACTGAATTTCTGGTCATTTCCCAATCGGCAGCTGCGAAGGTGTTTACGGAGTGTTTAGACCCACCCTCAGTCCTGTTCCTGCAAGAATCATGGCCCGGTTACCTGCTGGGCCCCAGTGGTTCTGAAATCTGGTCCCAGGACCTCGGAGCTGAGGCCAGTGGTACGAGGTCCCACCCCTCCACCCTGGGACCGGGCTCTCCGCGTCTCGGGGAGGAGATGAGCTGGGCACGTGAAGCCAGACGGTGGGGTTCTGCACTTCATTCCCTCAGTTTCTTTCCCAGCACAGGGGCGTGGGGGCGGGATGAATGACTTGGTCTTGGGAGCCACCGCATAAACTGTGGAGTCCATGCCGACTGGGGGTGATGTACTGCGCGGTTAGGAGGTGTGGTGGGAAGGACATGGCGTTCACCTGGGGCAGGCCTGGGCTCTGGGCGCTCAGCCCCTCACGGTCAGGTGACCTGTCACGGTCAGGTGACGCGTGGCAGTCAGGGGACCCAGACCCTCTAGGCCTCGTTCCTCCCCTGCTTAGAGGGAGGTGAGCCCCTGCGGGCTGCGTGTGTTACCGCCCCCTCCTCTGGTCCCGGGGAGTTAACTCGGGTGCCTCCCCCATCTGCTCCTCCAGGAAACACGTTCAGCACCCTGGCCGGGCTGGTGTTTGACTGGACGATCGTGAAGGACCCGGAGGCTGACGGGTACTCGGACTCACACAACGCGCTGCGGTAAGAGGTGCCTGCCTTTGCTGGCAGCGGGGAGGGCTGTCGCCTGGCGCGTGTGGGCTGCGGGCTTCCGTCATCATCACGACGTCCCCGTGACGATTCCCGGGTCCCGGCCAACATCCCCAAGACCGATTAGGGAAAAGCGTCCGGCTTACACAGCCGTGCAGGCCCCTCGCCCCTGCTGCCGCCCGCCCGGGCTGTGTGCCGCGGGGAACGGTCGAGGAGGCCGAAGAGGAGACTTGTCTAGGTACTGAGAGGTGGTGGGGTGCAGGCGAAGGGGCATGTGGCCCCAGCATGCGGTGACCCAGGGAACACAGCTCTGGCTGAGAGGACCTTCCAGCAGGGACAGCCCTCCCGGTGCAGGAGCCCGTCTTCCCCGGCCTGGGGGCGCAGGTGTACTCCTTGCGAGGTGGACTCATTACCTGTCTTGACTCTCTACCAATCCTCCCAGCAGCCGCGTGGGCTTCCGTACCCCGCCCACCTGCCTCGGGTCGGTAAGGCGCGGAGCTGCGGAGCTAGAACTTGCTCTCGGGTCTGCAGGCGTCCTCCCTGTGCCAGTGATCGGTGACCACCGCCAGCCCCTCCTGGCTGTTCAGCGTCACCGCGGGAGAATGAGAGGTTCAGATCCCGATGCACGGCCTGTGGCCAGGGTTACCACATGCCAGGCAGCGCAGACGTGTGCCTCCGTCAGCAGAAAGCTCTGTTGGCCAGTGCGGGGCAGACCCGAGGGGTAGGCTTACGTCCCCTGCCAGGCCGCGTTGCCTCGCGCCGCACCAAGTGAACACTTTGAAGAGCATGCTCCCTCTGTGGGGGGGAAGACGTGAGGTTTAAAATTTGCAGCACTTTTCAGCCCACAGAGCAGTTGCGAGAGCAGTGCGAAAAGTGGATCCCCGAACTGTCGGCGAGCAGGCGGCCCGCCCACTGCCCGTGAGCCCGGCTGTCTCAGGTGTGCGCTGACTGCCTCTGAGGGCACTTCCTGCGTAGCCACCACACGGTCTTTAGGGTCAGGAGATTAACACTGAGGCCTGTCGTCCTCGGGGCTCGTTGCAGTTTGCCATTTTATCCCAATTGTGTCGTTTGTAGCAAAACACCCAGCCCAGCGTCCCCTGCTGTGCGTTGCCCTGTCTCTCGGGCTCTGTCAGCCTGGAACAGGCGCCTGGTCCTTCTCTGACCTTTGGGACTGGACACTCGCGAGGGCTGTAGTCCGCTTATCTTACAGAACCTCCCCCAGTGCGGTTTCTCTGGCGCTCCTCCCGCCAGGCCCAGCGCTGCGTCCTTGCGGGAATACCGCAGAGGGACCGCCTGCTTTCTCGTTCCATCGTGTCACGCTGCTGCTGGTCCCTTGCTGGTGCTGTTCACCATCATCACTGGGTGGGGTGGCTGCCAGGTGCCCCCCGTGAAGTCGCTTTCTTACCCCCTTGCAATTGATAAGTATTTGCTCCTTTAAGAGTCCAGCCCGGGGCTCCAGGAGATGTCCGGGCTCAGCTCACAGCCATTTCCACCCTCATGCCCCGGGGCTGTGCAAGCCGGCTTGCCCTCCTGGGTCCAAGCTCTTCTGGGGGCTGGACTGTCAGCTTGTCTCCTGGATGAGTGCTGGGATTTCTGGTGTCTCACTGAGCAGGGACTGCTGGCTTTAGGTCAAAGAGGCCTGGATTCTGGCCCTGGCCTGGTCATGTTCTGCGTAGCCATTGTCAGGGATGGTCACCCGCTGAGCAGAGGGCGGAGGCGTTGTACCCACCTGAGGGTGACGGGGTGGCAGGCATGTTGGCCGGGTGAGAGCCCCGCTCTGGGCCCGGCACACACTAGACGTTCAGGGGATGCTGGCTGCCTGCCCCCTGCCCTGCTGCCCACGCCGCCAGGCCTGTTTCCCGCCACGACAGCCCCCTGAGCCTCCAAGCACTCAGTACACGAGCTGAATGCTGACTGGAATCCAAGATGCGTTGGAACTAGAGTCCTGGATTTTCATTAACTTCAGCGTCTGACCCTCTGGGAAGCTGGGCAAGGAAATAAATCACCACTGAAGCACAGCGCCCAGCAGGTCCTGGAGAGAATGAAAGCGCGTCTGACGGATTGCTCTCAGCTGGGCAGAAGGGGGCTTGTGCGTAAATCGCCGGCTGCCGGGGAGAGCCTGTGTCCAGAGCCCCTCAGGCCGGCCCTGCTTACCAGCCTGTGCTCCGGGAGGCCCACCCCACCCGACCTGGGGCTCCCCCCTACAGCCGAGCCCCAGGGAGGTGGGGTGTGACGTGACCCCCCTTCCTGACACTGGAGAGGGAAGGCGTTGAATAGTTTCCCAGACGACAGAGCTGGCCAAGGGGCGGGGCTGGGACCAGCAGGGAGCCCGGGGGGCCTGTGGGCTTGCTTCCCGGCTTCCGTGACCCCCACCTCTCACACCTGTGAGCCTGAAGCCTCTCGATTAAGTGGGTGGTCCTCCCGTTTCAAGTGCCTGCATTTCATCATGATCACAATTGGATTTTTACAAAATGCAGATCCCCAGGCTTCGTGCAGACCGAGGGCTGGGCCTGGGACTGAGAATCTGCACGTTTCGCAGGGACGCTGGCAGCTCTGATGCCAGGAGCTGCAGGGACACGTCTCGAAGCAGCTCTGACTAGGGCCGCATCATTGCTTTGGTGTCTGCTGCCGTGAGGAGGTGCAGGGTGCGGGTTCCTGGGTTCCGCACGGCGGGCTGACCGCATGCTCCCTTTCCAGCATCCTGACTTTCCTGGAGTCTACCTACATACCCCCCTCCTACATCTCAGAGATGGAGAAGGCGGCCAAGCAGGGGGACACCATCCTGGTGTCCGGGATGAAGACGGGGAGCTCCAAGCTGAAGGCGCGGATCCAGGAGGCCGTGTACAAGGTGGGTGGGGGGCGGGGCACCCTGGGCTCTGGGGTGGGATCTGCATGGACTCTGGGCTTCTGCCAGGGCAGTGAGATGCCCCACCGTGAGCGTTTCCCTGTTCGTGCAGTGGGAGCTTCAGGCGGTGATGTGTACCTCTGTCCGTCTGTCTGGCGAGAGCCACGGTCCAAGGAGAGGTGGCCTGGTGCCAGGGTGCCGTCTCGCAGACGCAGGTGCCTTCTCCGCCCGCAGTGTCCGGGGAGGCTGGGAGCAGTGGGACCGGTGTCGACTAGCTTGTTTCCAGCGCTTGCCCTGGGCCTGGTGTGGGCACACATCTGAGTGTTTGGGCTACCAGAGGCCTGGCTGTCTCACCCGGGCCCCAGTTTGAGTCCTGACACTGGTTGCTGGGTGGCCCCATATGTGGAGGGCTCGGGTCATGCCCAGGCTTCACCGCAGCTGCTTCTCCATCAACGCCCCATTTTGCAGGGAGGGTGAGTCGGGTGGCAGGAGAGGACAGTGAGGCAGTGAGGTGGCCAAGGCCCGGTTCCTGCCTGGTTTTTGTGAGCACAGGTCTACCCTGGCCCGGCCTCCCTTGGAGCTGCAGACCTGGGGTCTTCCTCCCGTTTGCCTGGTTCCTGGAGCCCTGGGGGCGGGCGGGGGCGGAGAGATGGGAGTTTGCGGCACAGTGTCTGCTGATTACTTTCCAGGGTGATGGACAGGTGGAGTTCTCTGCAGAGCCACCCTCTTCAGTGGTCTGGCCGCAGTCTGGGGGTCCTGGAGGGTCAGCCTGGGGCAGCCGTCTCCGGGGGAGTCCCGCCGCGTGGCTGGGATCACAGAGAGTTTGTCTCTGTGTGTTCTGGGCCCGCCCAGCCCCTCTGAGCTGCAGGGGCGGCCTTGTCCTGCCTGTCCGGCAGGGAGGCTCCCTGGCCCAGGGTGGTGCCCTGTGTGGTTGTTGTTTCCTTTCTAACACGTCAAAGATACTGTTTAGCTGACTGGATTCTTTGTGTTGAGGTATAACTTATGTCCAGCACTACACGAGTTCCAGGTCTACAGCGTCACGTTTCAATGTGTGTAAATCCTGTGAAAAGGTCACAACACGTCTGGTTAACAGTCATCACTCCACACAGTTACGATTTTTTTTTTTCTTGTGATGAGAAGGTTTAAGATTTATTCCCTTAGCAGCTTTCAAATATGCACCAGTGTTGTTCACTGCAGTCACCATGCTGTGCCTTACACCCCCAGGGCTTACCTACCCTGTAACTGGAAATTTGCAGCTTTTGGCCCTCCCCACCCATTTTGCCCACCCTCCACCCCCACGTTGGGCCACCACTTATCTGTTCTCTGTGTCTGTGAGCTCAGGTTCTTTGGTTTTGTTTTGCTTTTTCGATTCCAGGCGTAGGTGAGATTATATGGTATTTGCCTTCCGGTGTCTCAAAGGGGAGGACCTCAGTCAGCACGCAGACCCAGGCTGGTTAGAGGTCAGACCCTCAGACAGCAGCTTTTAAAGGAGGCACGTGTGTCCAGTCCTGCAGGACTGGGAGCACAGGCCCTGCTGGCCCCGGAGCCAGGAGACCTGGAGGTGTCCTGTGGGAGGCAGTCCCCAGACTAGGCCTCCAGACAGGTGTCCAGGCTCCTTTCTGGGAGATGCCAGTGAGCTGGAACGAGGCAGAGGGAGGATGCCGGGGCAGCACCCTGGGCCTCTGTCCCCTGAGAGCCCCTCTGCGGCCCCACCTGTGGACAGCCCTGAAGTGTGCCCCCCAGGCCAAAGCCTCTTTCTAGCAGGGGTGCCTTTTGCACGTTGGTCTGCTGTGTGCCAGTCTGCTGTGCGTGCAGCGCGTGGGGGCGGTGGCCTGCCAAGCCCTGCCAAGCCCTGCCTCTGACTGTTACAGGCACATTACAGCAACAGAAGCCCCCGGCCACCAGGGGGACTCCCGGGGCAGCTGCTGCAGGACTGCAGGCACCGGGTGTACACCCTGGTCCTAGACACGTGTGAGAACCCCACTCCGAGAGATGCCGTGCTCTGGGGCGCGGGGAGGAGTGCTGCCCTCGGGTCTGGGAGGGTGTAGGTCAGCCCTGGACGTGTGTTTAACGGGGCCACCCCTCTGGTGCAGCCGTGATAATTCGCTAATGGCTCCTTTCCAGAGCGGTGGAGCTTGGGTCTGTGCCCGGGGGCGGGAGCTGGTTAAGAATTCTGTCCTCGTCGGTGCTGGTCCTGCGGGGCCCGTGAGCCTAGGCCCTGCTGGGCACCAGAGCGAGGCATGTAGACGTGTCCTCTGGCGGCAGCTGCCAAAGTCAGGGCACCAAGAGGGCCACACGCGCCTTCTGTGAGAGGCAGCTGAGCCTGGGTGGGCGGGGAGGGTGACAGTTGCACTCACCCACACAGGAACCCGAGAGCCCCCTGCACACCTGCCCCTCTGCGCAGGCAGGCAAGCCTCTTCCTCAGAAAGGCCGGGTGTGTGTCGGTCTGCTGTCCGTGCAGTGCCTGGAGGGGAAGGGGGTTCCTGCTGGGAACTGTGTCTCCAGTTACAGGCGCACAAGCCCCCCGCCCCGAGGGGTCCCCAGTGCAAGGTGATGAGGGGTGTCTCCTGGGTGGACAGCTGCAAAGACCAGCTGGAGATGTCAGGGTGGGAGCAGCTGGCGTGTGTGAAGCTCTGGAGCACGGCAGAGGGAGGGCGGGAAGGGGCCCCCTGGCTGGAGCAAGTCCGCGGGGAGACGAGACTCACGGGCCGTCTGGGCACTTCTCAAGGGCTGCGCGTCTGCGCTGGGCCCCGCAGAGCCCGTCCTCAGTCCCCACAGCCCCACGGCCCTGGTGGGTGCGCGCCCTGGTGGTCTTCACAGCCAGAGGCTCTGGGGGCTGGTCTCCCAGGGCCTGGTCGGGGTGCCTGGTCTGGGGTGTGAGCCTTTCGCTCCCCGGGGAGCAGATCCGGGTTGGGGCTCCCTGTGACTGTGGTCTCCACGTGGGGGTGAGACTGGGTCTCGGTGTCCTGCTCACCTCATGGTGGTTGCTCTCTTGTTTGTCGGGTTAGAAGGGTCACCCCACCAGTTTTTAGGGTTTTTTGGAGGAAATTGTCCCACACGTAGCTTTAGCTACCGTGTGTCCGTGGGAGGAGGTGGGCCCGGCGCCCTCCTACGTCCCCATCGGGGACGGGAACCGTAGCGTGCTGTAACGGTGAGGAAACACGTAAGATGTTAGAGCCGGTGTGAAAGGAAATCCAACGAACTCACGCGCAGATGCAGAACGGGCCAGCGTCCACAGGACAGCAAGCGGCGGCACCTCCGCCAGAGGACGGGTGCTTGCGTGTCTGTGGACGAGAATGCTTTGCTCTGCCTGCAGCTCTCTGCAGCTTGCAGGGTCGCCACACACTCCAGGGCAGTGGGAGGTGCAGCCCCATGGAGCCTGGCTTCCTGGGGGTGCACTGGACTTGATACGGGGTCTGCCTCTGGTGCAGCGTCTCTCGTGATGCTTCCGGCTGAGGTGGTCGGGGGGCTGAGAGGTGGGGGCTGGGAGGGGCCCGGGGCAGGGACCGAGCGCTTGGCGGGGACGCACACCCCTCCCCCTTTTTGGGTTTGCCTGCGGTTCCCCCACTTTGCTGCCTTTGGGGTTTTGTAGATGGAGCCCTGCAGCCCCGCGCGGCCCCTGTGTCAGTCTGGATTGCTCCTGGCTCCTTACTTGTCTTTCTGCCTCCTTCAGTTGTAAACTGAGCTACAACCTCCATGATACACAGTGATGTGCTGGGTCTGCTTTGGCAACGACCTCTGGGCTCTCGCTGGTTATACCCCAAGGGTTCGCTGGGGCTTGGGGTCCAAGGATGTTGCCTTGTTTTTTTGTCTCTGACTTCCCTGTGCTCATGAGAATGGACCAAAAAGCCCTCAAGATTCTTTCTCTGGCCTCCACCGACCCCCACTGCCGACTCACCTCACCTTTTCCACCCTCTTCCTTGTGCTAAGAACGTACGCCCCGCAGAGGTCAGGCTGCTGATTTTGGAGAACATCCTTCTGAACCCAGCTTACGACGTCTACCTCCTGGTGGGGACATCCATCTGCTACAAGGTGCAGAAGATCAGGCAAGGGAAGATCACAGGTGGGTCCTGGCTCAGCTCTGTGCTCAGGGCAGAGGCCCCCCCCCTTTCATTATGGTGAAATAGGTGTAACAAAATTTGCCATTTTAACTGTTTTTAAGTGTTAGTTTTAGTGACGTTGATTACATTTACATTTTTGTGCAACCATCGCCACCATCCATCTCCAGAACATTCTCATCTTCCCAAACTGAAACCCTGTGCCCAGTAAGCACGAGCTCCCCAGCCCGCCCCCGGCCCGGCCCCCAACGCCTACTTTCCATTGCTGTGACTCTGACTCCTCTCAGGACCTCGTGTAAGTGGGATCGTACCGTGTCTGTCCTTTTATGTCTGGCTCATTTCACGAGCAGAACGTCCTCAAGGTTCCCCCGTGTTGTTGCATGGTTCAGAATGTCCTTCCTTTTGAAGGCTGAGTAACATTCCGTTGTCGGCAGAGACCACATTTTGTCCATTCGTCTGTTGGTGGACGCTTGGGTGTCTGCCTCTTGGCTGTTGTACGTGGTGCAGCTGTGAGCTTGGATGTGCGCACGTCTCTCCCAGACCTTGATTTCAAACCTTTTGGGTTTATATCTCTTTGTTTTAAGAATGTCAGAAGCCGTGAGCTTCATGTTGGACTGGGATTTGCCCCTGGTCTGCCCGTGACCGCTGGGCAGCCTTGGCAAGACACTGCCCGCCTCCCCCCTGGGGCTCAGTGTCTCTGTCGGAGCCTTCCTGCCTGCACCGAGGGCGGAATGAGTCAGGGGGTGTGGACTTGCTCTGGAAACTCTCGAGTGCACCATACTGGTGTTCTTCCTAAAGTGCTGTGGGTGTGATGTGTTTTCGACGGTGAGTGTTGCTAATGCAGCCCCAGCCCTCCTAAGAATTACTGTCATCATCATCGTTCTGTTTAGTTTACGCACGTTTCAGGGTCAGAGCTCAGGGCGTCAGGGGTCTCAGGACACTGGGTAGAGAAGGTTGCACTAAGGCCCGAGGGCTTGGACGGCGTTGGGCAGGCGCCTCCCCGGGTGGGGGCTGCTCCGCCTGTGGCGCGGGTACCGGTTAGGGCGCGGTGGGCGCTTCAGCGTCCTCGCGTCTTGGGCTTGCTCCATAGATGGGTCTGAAAGTCTGGAGGCAGCGGGTCTGGTCGGTCATTACCATGTGGCAGGGGCCACAGCCCTGGGGAGGACACGGAGCCATGGACAGGCCCCTCCTGACTCGGGGCCCAGTTCTCTCCCGCACCAGTGCCCTGCTGAAGGGCAGCAGACGGGGTTTCCCGGGTGTCCCCGTGTGCTGGGTGGGGACAGCACACAGGTGGGATGTGTACGAAGCCAGGCTGGGGTCCTGGCCAGAGCCTGCGTGTACCCCTGACTTCAGGGAAGCAGGTTCTAAAAGCACAGGGGTGGACCTGGGCGTGGCTTCTGGAGACTCTTAGAGGGCAGACGGCTCGGAGGTGGACTTCTCAGGACACTGACCCAGTGTCCTCAGGAGGAACGCAGCGGGGACAAGCTGGAAGGCCAGAGGGCGCCAGGTGGGGCCCTTTGGAAACGCAGTGTGACACCTGAGCACTGTCACGAAGCGCCTCCCACCTGGTGGGGACGGTGTGGGGACGCCCTGCCAGGACGGGCGTTTTCCGAGTGTCGGACTTCTCACGGAACCCAGCAGCTCTGTGAGGTGTATTTCGTTAACATCCTGTTTTACAGATGAGGAAACCGAGGCATAGAACACCTGACAGTCACAAAACTGTGAGGTCCTTGGCCTTCATCACCCCTGCAGGATCGGGTGTCCCTGACACTGCAGGAAGGAAGAGCAGCTTTCCCTTCTCCCGGGGACAGGGCGGGTGGTCCCTTTGCGGGAACCGGGGGAGCGGGTGGGGGGCTGAGGCGGGGCGGTGTGCCCAGACCAGGGGTTTTGGGGGGATTTAATGGAGAGGGCTTAAGAGCCCACCCCAAATTAGTTCGGTCTCATGGCCCAGAGGAACAGCGCATCCCAAGGGACCCGGAGAGCTTTCGGGTTTGGTCACTGCCCTACGGCAGACGTCAAAGAATTGGAGCTCACGAAAGATCCCCTCAGACAGGAGACGGTTAAGCTGCCTCCGTTGCATCTGTGGGGTAATGAGATGGAAAATTCCAAAAATAAACACTCCTGTGTGATTGCCGGTGCCGGATGCCATGCGGGCTGGAGTGGATTCCAGACGGATGCTTTGTGAGAACCAGAGACGGGAGGCAGCAAGGGTCCACCCGCCACGAACAGGACACTCGGGTGGAAAGCCACTGTCCATGTTTTTAGATGGATTGCTGTGGTTTTTTCTAATTGAAATATAAGTCACGTCACTGTCATTTTTAATAGGCTGCTAGATGGGAAAGTCAGGGGGAATGGTGTCGGTATAGGGGAAATGAATTGCAGCGAGCCTGCCTTTCACGGCACCCTGCCCGAGGCTCGAGAGTCACGGGTCAGAGGGCAGTTACCCCAAGTTAGTTCTTCGTGTTTTCTGTCAGCCTTTCTTCCTTAAACATGTAATTTTTCTTCTTTGCTTTGCTATTTTCTTCCCCCATGTGTGTGTATGTTCTTTTTTTTTAATTGAAGTACAGTCAGTTTACAATGTTGTGTTAGTTTCTGGTGTGCAGCATAGCGATTCAGTTGTGTGTGTGTGTGTGTGTGTGTGTGTATTCCTTTTCATATTCTTTTTCATTACAGGCTGTTACAAGATTGTATATAGTTCCCACTGCTATACAAGAGGACCTTGTTGTTTATTTTGTATATAGTAGTTAATACCTACAAATCTCGAACTCCCAATTTATCCCTCCACCCCCAACTTTACCCCCTGGTAACCACAAGTTTTGTTTTCTATGTCTATGAGTCTGTTTTGTAAATAAGTTCATTTGTGTCATTTTTTTAGATTCCACATATGAGTGTTATAATACAGTATTTTTCTTTCTCTGTCTTACTTCACTTAGTATGACAATCTCCGGGTCCATGAATGTTGCTGCAAATAGCATTACTTTATTCTTTTTCATGGCTGAGTAGTATTCCACTGTATAAATGTACCACGGCTTCTTCACCCAGTCACCTGTGGATGGACACTTCGGGCACTTCCATGTCTCGGCTGCTGTTGATAGCATTGCTCCTCCCACATTGTCATTCCCGACGTCTACCTTCCTTCCTCTAAGGGGCGGCTTCTTTTTCGCAAGCCCATTTGTGGGGCGCCTGCTCTGTGCCCTCACTGCTGGGGGCCTCAGTGTCAAAGGGCTGCTCGGGTCCCCGGTACTTCAGAGCCCAGTGTGGGAGGAAAACAGTTGGTCCAGCGAGGCTCCAGCAGACTCCCTGCGAGCGGAGCAGGTGGCAGAGGAGAGGAGGTTGGCTGGAGGCGGGGTGTGTGTGATGCTGGCGGGGCCGTGTTTCCGCGGGCACAGGCCTCCCTCAGTCCTCAGTCTGCTGATGCTGGGGTTGTAGACCTGACTGGCTCAGTAACCAAGTTATTAGACAGAACAAGATGTGGGAAAGACATGCCGGTCGAGGGAATCGGTGTCTGAAAAGAACTTGAGATTTGGGAAAGGTGGAAATTCCTGAGATAAATTGTGCTGAGGTTTGGAAAACCAGCTGTGTAGGTGGGTGTCGGGCTGGGATTCCTGTGTCAAAGACTCAGGTGTGGAAGAACCTAGGACCCAGCGCAGCCTTGAGCTGTGGCTGCCTGGACCTGGTGCCTGCTGGGGCCGGCATGGGCTGGGGCTGGGGGTTCTGGCCGTCAGAAGCACATCTGGAGGTCAGCCGGGGTTCGGAGGGTCGGAGATGGAGCCTGTTGAAGAATGCGGCCTCCTGGCCTGCGGAAGCACCAGGGGGCGCCCTGTGCCCTCTGCAGGCTGGAGCCCCGGGAGCAGCCTTCCTCTGTTTGTGGGCAGACGGTGACCTTAGCACCTGCGAAGCCTTCTGCACCCAGCGCCTCTTACAAGGGGTGAGCTCCTCCTGCCCGCCGCTCAAACGCCAGTGCAGAGAGAGGCTCGTGGTGCTGGAAAGGAAAGTCTGCTTTGTTCTGGGGGCCGGTGTGGCGGAGGGAGGGCAGACTCCTGTCCAAAGGCCAATTCCCCCCCCCCATTGACAATCAGGGAGCAAGAACTTTTACAGGAGGGGTCAGGGGGGCACAGGTGGAGGGAGGGGCCTTGCGCAGGGCAGCACAGTCTGCTCCCACAGTCATCCTGGCAGTCAGCCACACGGGGCTCTGATCAGCGTCACGGTGATGGTTTTAAGTACAGTTAACCTTCAGTTCCAGGGTCGGTTTGTTCCCATTTCTTCGAGGCCAGTTCTGGGAGCTGTGGCAGCTTCTGTCCTGGCTGCAGTCTGGTCAGCGTGCGGTTGACTTCTTCCACCTGGTGGGGTTTTGGTATCTGCAAACCAGCTCAAAGTTAGGGCTCAAAATATTATCTGCAGCCCTTGAGGAGGAACTCAAGGTCCTTGCCCTTTATTTTTCTTTTTAATGGAGGCACTGGGGATTGAGCCCAGGACCTCGGCATGCCAAGCACGCACGCTGCCACTCCCCTCCCTCCGTGACTTTGTTTAATGACTACACTGTTATTATTTTCTCTTGCTTGACTATTTCCCTCTGTTTCTGTATTTTCTTATGTCTCTGATTAAACCTGCTCTTTGACCGAAGTTCTTTTCCAGACGAGAGGCAGGCGGAGGATGTGCTGGGAGGAGGGCTCCGTCCTGGGAAGACCCCCCAGGACCCTGCTCTGTTTCAGGAGGGTTTACAGAGTCCGTGAGACAAGCCCCTTATGCTCATCGTCTCCAGGCTTTGCGAATGTGCTTGCATCTGCGATGTGAGAGGTCCTTTCAAGAGTCAGTGTATTTATTTCCCGAAAGGGCCATTAAACAAGGGAGTAACCTCGTGCTTTGTAAAGCACCGCCAAGGAATGCTGCTTTGTCGAGCGGTGGCATTGTCTTGTTACTTTTGTCACGACCCGTGTCCTCCATGCACTGCTGCCGTCTTCCGGTCTCTGGGTGCTTGGTCTGAAGGAATCTCAGCCCCGCCTGCCTGCTTCCCTGCTAGAGGCAAGGAGGTGGGCCGGGGCACTGAAGGCTTCTCAGCGCTGGTGTGGTCAGAGCCCCTGGGGGCCCATGCAGGCACGCGGTGCGGGGCGCCCCCAGAGCTTGGCTCAGCACATCTGGGATGGGGCCGGTTACTTGCAGTTTCCCAAGTGATGCTGATGGCCCAGGGACCACCCTTTGAGCACCCTCTGCCCCAGGGAGAATTCTAGGGGACTTATGGGAACACACAGCAGATACCCCAGGACAGGAAATAGGCACGTCGCCTCCCTTTCCGAATCTTGGGAGCTCTGAGGGCTGCTCCAGCTGAGACTCCTCCAGGATCCTTGTCCTGGGCGCCTCCCATGGCAGGCCCTGCCAGGGACCCAGTGGTGAGCAGAGAAGCTGTCCTGTCCGTGGTGCCTGAATCCTGTCCCTCTCTGGTGACAGAGGGCTGGATCGTGGCTATGCCCACAGGCACAGTAAGCGGGTTATTTGATAGGATATCCCACGGACTGGGGTGCCGGCATGTCAGAGCCACCCTGCTCTCTTGTCTGAGTCCCAGCTCTGCGATGGTCTTGCTCTGGCCTTGATTCCCACGGTCCCCCCATCTCTAGGATGGGGGCATCGGTAGCGCCTGTCTCGAGGACTGTGTGGGATGAAAGGGTGATGTGCCCATGAATCACGTTGCACAGTCCTGCCACAGCCCTGTCTTGATTGCTCTGTCAGTAGCCGTCCAAGTTAGAAGTGCTGGCGGGCTCGACCGCACAGGACGCAGAAGGTGGATGCAGAGGCAGCGGGTTGCGGAAGTCGTTCTTGCCCAGCAACGTGGTTTCCCATCCTGGCCCGGGCTGGGCAAGTTCTCCACAGTGCGACAGGGCGGGGAAACACGAAGGGTGGTCAAGATAGCAACAGGAAATTATCTGCAAATTATGGGCCCAGCTCCCAAAACCCCGTGGGACACGATGGAAAGCACCTTTTGGGGGGCCCTGGAGGATGCACGGGTCCAGGGAGCCCCATCTGCACCCCTCAGTGCAGAAGCAGAGCTCACTCACTTCCTTGATGAACAGAAAAAGATGTCATGTTGGTATTCTGCAAGCAGCTGGCAGGTTGAGTCAGAGGCTGTGCTTAATTAAAAAAAAAAAAAAAGCTGCTCACAGCATCCACAAAAAAAGGATTGCCTCCAAAAATTCATGGAGAATGTCAGCTCTGTCCACACACATGGAGAATAATATTAACATTTAAAGTGTTGAAAAATAAGCAAAAAAAAAAAAAAAAAAAAAACCCAAGCAGCCGCCCTGACAGCAGGGTCAGGGACTGGTTGAGGGGGAGGTGACATCCTGGCGTTTAACATCTCCCACCCCACTCTCTCCCCGCCCTGATCTTCCCCGCGTCTGGGAGCAGAGCTCTCCATGCCTTCTGACCAGTACGAGCTGCAGCTGCAGAGCAGCATCTGGGGCCCCGAGGGAGACCCGGGCCGGCCCGTGGCGGTCTTGGCCCCGGACACGTCGACGGTCACTGCGGTCCAGCTGGGACAGAGCAGCCTGGTCCTTGGCCACAGGAATATCCTTTACTCAGGCCGGCACGCTTGCAGGTGCGTGTCCTGCACAGGAGATCTGCTGTTTGGAAATCAAGTCACTTTTCTCCCGGAGAGCTCGGCTGGGCTAAAAATAGCCCTGTTTTCCCTCAAGGTCTGAAAATCAGAGAGAACAAAAATAGCCCCACGGCTGAGCGGAGACGCTCACCTCTGCGGGTGACTCACCGGAGAGGCTCTGAGGTGGGAGCTGGTGGCGGAGCAGAGCCCTACTCCCCACCTCCAGGACCCACTGTGGTCTCGTCCCAGGGCCCGGCCCAGCCTGTGCCCCACTCCCTGCCTCCAGGACCCCCTCTGGTCTCATCCCAGGGCCTGGACGAGCATGAGACCCACTCCCCGCCTCCAGGACCCCCTCTGGTCTCATCCCAGGGCCTGGACGAGCATGAGACCCACTCCCCGCCTCCAGGACCCCCTCTGGTCTCGTCCCAGGGCCCGGCCGAGCCTGAGCCCCACTCCCCGCCTCCAGGACCCCCTCTGGTCTCATCCCAGGGCCCGGCCGAGCCTGAGCCCCACTCCCCACCTCCAGGACCCACTGTGGTCTCATCCCAGGGCCCGGCCGAGCCTGAGCCCCACTCCCCACCTCCAGGACCCACTGTGGTCTCGTCTCAGGGCCCGGCCCAGCCTGTGCCCCACTCCCTGCCTCCAGGACCCCCTCTGGTCTCGTCCCAGGGCCTGGACGAGCCTGAGACCCACTCCCCGCCTCCAGGACCCCCTCTGGTCTCGTCCCAGGGCCTGGACGAGCCTGAGACCCACTCCCCGCCTCCAGGACCCCCTCTGGTCTCGTCCCAGGGCCTGGCCAAGGCTGTGCCCCACTCCCCGCCTCCAGGACCCCCTCTGATCTCGTCCCAGGGCCTGGCCAAGGCTGTCTCCACACTGGCTGTGGGTTGTGCTGTCCCAGGCTTGTTCGTGTGCCCTGAGTGGTCTCCAGGATCCTTGCAGACGTCGCCCTTTTGGCGTGGAGGAAGCGCTGGGTGGTCACTGGTTCTGGAAAAGGCCTGTGCTCTGTGTGGCCGCGGGCAGGGGTGTTCGGGGTGTTTGACCCCCTCTTCTGTCCCTGTGATGTCTCAGCGATGATGATGATAACCAGGCCGTGGGAACCAGCCGGTTTACTTGCCCTTAATAAAGACCCCAGGTATCCGCATGCAGGGCGCTTCCCGGTTACCGAACAGCACCGTCTACGTAGTTGAGCCTGGATACTTGGGTGAGTGTGGGCATTCTGGGTCCTCCTGGATGCTGCTCATTTGTGATGACAGGAGTTTAAAAAGTAAAAGCCACAGGGAGGCCCGGGCCAGTGGCACCCCCACCTCCACCCTTGCGGGGGCTGCTCCCCAGCCCTCCCCCCGCCAGTGCACGGAACAAGCAGAGGGTAGACGGAGGTCAGGCAGGTGGAGGGCGGAGGGGACAGCTTGGGTAGCAGTGTGGGGGCAAGAAGCACACAGCATTGCAGGGGCCAGAGCCAGAGGCCCGGGAGGGCAGGCCCGGCTCACAGGGAGGGAGTGCTTCAAGCGCACACCTGCTGTGCATTCAGACTGCAGACCCTGCAGATTCAGGACGGAGATCTACTATGAATCCGGAGTGTAGACTCACTGTGGATTCAGAACACAGACCAACTATGGATTCAGAGGGTAGACCTACTGTGGGTTCAGGGCGTAGACTCGCTGAGGGTCAGAGCTAGACCCACCGTGGACAGGGTCAAGTTTGAATGGGCCCTGGAGCAGTCATGGGCACGTGCTCAGGGTTGGTCCTGGGGGATCTGAGGTCAGCTCGGGCGCTGAGGGCTCAGGGACGATGCGGACATTCCATCTCACCGTCAAGAGCTGCTGGCCCCTCCCCAGGGGAGGGCAGGTGCGTGGAGGGCCCCGTCCTCTCCGTCCGCTGCCCCTGCAGCCCCAGTGCTGAGGCTCTGTGCCCTCCTGTTTTGTAGGGTTCACAGTCCACCCCGGTGACCGGTGGGTGCTCGAGACTGGCCGCCTGTATGAAATTACCGTCGAGGTGCTTGACAGAACCGGCAACAAGGTCTACCTGTCAGATGTGAGTGCCCATCCCACCCGGGCCGGTGGGGTTTGTGAAGTGGGGGGGGGTCCCGGGGAGCAGCCCCCAAAGCAAGAGGGGCGCCGAACAGGCAGGCTGTTGGGTGCTTCCTGGAGGCGCTGCTGGTTCCACAAGAGACACTGATGGACGTTGAGCATATTGGGATCCTGCACACCAAGGCCCCACTCCCTACGCGGCTGGAGCAGGGAGAGGGGCGGCGGGCAGCCAGGTTCACGGAGGTGGGGATGGGGGAGGTGGGGTCCGCCAGCTGGGATGCCGGCCACCTTGCTCGTGGGGCCCGGGGTTCTGAGGGGGAGGCAAGGCTCCCCTCTGGCTTCTGCATGGAAGGCCTTGCTCTCCTTCTGTTACTGAGAAAAAATACTTGGTCTATCACCGTTTGGGAGATAAAATAGCTCTAAGGATTTTGATGTCCAGTATTTTGTGTTTGGCCGTTTCCTTGTTGGGACCTCAGGGTCTGAGAAACCTGACTGCAGCTTCGAGCCCCTGAGCCCCAGCCCGGTGGCTCGACAAGAGCGCCAGGTCATGGGTTCACACAGGGAGGGCGGCCTGGGAGGGGTCGGAGCTCAGGCCCAGGGCTCCATCCAGTTTGGCGCCTCCCGCTTGGCCTGGCCTGGCTGCTGTTTTGGGGTCGCACAGGCTCCTTCCTGTGCTGTGACGTCCCCCAGTCGGCCAGGAAGCTCCTCTCACACGTCCTGCCTTTCCTTCCAGAACATCCGCATCGAAACTGTGCTTCCTCCAGAGTTCTTTGAGGTGCTGACTTCTTCCCAGAACGGGTCATACCATCACGTCAGGGCAGTCAAGAGGGGCCAGACGGCCATTGAGGCGGCCCTCACCTCCGTGGTGGACCAGGCAAGTTGGCACGTCCCCTCCCCGCCCAATCCTGGGACCTCTGTGGGCAGAAATGTCAACCCAGGCTGGACGTGAGCCCCAGGGGTCGGGAACCCAAGCTTGCGATGCTCTCCTGGGTGCCGAGGGGGTCCCTCCTGCTCTAGGCTCATGGTGCTGTTTGGGGGCAGGGGCTTTGGCCTGTCCCTGTCCCAGTGCTGGGCCACAGCCCCTCCTTCTCCGCCCTTTGCTGGTTCCTGGAGACGTGAGCCTGTGCCTCTGGGGTTGGGGCTAGAAACCCTTGTTGGGGAATCAGTATTGGGCCCGTGTGACCAGCTGTGCACCGACTGGGACCCATGAGCATCCCTTGGGCTGTTTTGGCTGCTCGGTCCTTCAAAGGTTTTAAATTTCCCCCACGTTTACAAGGCCAGTCAGTTTCAGTGGGAGCAGATTCTACTGCTGGGAAGCTCGGTGTGGGTGTTCTAATCTTCTGCCGCACACACACCCCTCCCAGACCCGTCAGAGGCGGAAATGGCCTGTGGGCCAAGCAGCGAGTCCTGCCAAAGTTGCCACTTGCGCTCTGAGGACTTTGGGCAAGTTGCTTTCATCCCCATGCCTCAGTCTCCTCATCTATGAAGTAGGGGTGACCACGTGCACACGTCGGGGGTCTGTGAGGGTGCAGACGAGCAGTGCTTACTGGGGTGGCTGGTACAGCGCCACGTTACGCCATCTCATGGAGACTGAAAAGGCTACCGAGTACCTGCAGTCTTCCTACCCACCCCCTCCCCGCGATTTCAAAGTCTACCCTTGGGACCTGATCCCCAGGGAGGAGCGAGGGTCTGCTTAAGTGTCGACCTGATTGTCATGGTATCGTGTTGCAGGATGGAGGGGTCCACATGCTACGAGTGCCTGTATGGAACCAGCAGGAGGTTGAAATTCACATTCCCATCACCCTCTATCCCAGCATCTTGACGTTCCCGTGGCAACCAAAGACGGGCGCCTATCAGTATACAGTCAAGGTAGCTGGGAGACCCCCACCTGGGCTCATTCCTTCGGGGGCTTCTGTGGGGTTGGGGCTTTTCATGCATTCTGTCTCTGTTCGTATTACCTTCCTGTGGTTGGGAGAGAATTTAGAATCAGAGTTTTTATGCTCTCTGTATTTTCTGAGGTGTCCATCTCAGCGCTGTGTCTTGGTAATTAGGACAAACCCTGAGGAGTAAAAGCACGATAAAGAAAGGCTGGAACACGGATCGAACTCCACACACTTTTGTTTTTGTAAAAAATTATTGTTTTCCGAAAGCAGTGTGAGTATCTTCAGAGAGAAATTTGAAGTTCGAGGGACGATGTTCCGAGCTTTGTCATTTACCAGGTGTTCTTGGTCTTTGATGGTCACATGCCCACCTGGCGTCAGTTGGCAGGGCTGGGTGCCCGTCTGGGCTGGAGCCCGTGTGACCCGCCCGGTCCCATCGGTCCCTGCTGACTGTCCGGGCGGCACGACAGGTGTCCGGTGTGTGCCCTGAGACCCGCTGCCCCTTCACTCAGGGATGTTGCCTTCCCGGCCTCCCTAGGGTCATGGGGTGGTGGCCCCAGATCTGGGAGGCCACCAGGCTGTCCTTTGCTTCATGGCAGACACTCGGAGTGGGCAGGGGTCTGTGCCAGGAGCGGGCAGCGCAGCCCCATCCTGCGCCTGGCTCTGCGGCGGGGGTCGTCCAGCTCCAGCCTGAGCTTGGCAGGTGCTCCTGGGTTCTGGGGCCCCTGTCATGGGCACGTGTGTATGCGTACGTCAGCCACAAGGTCCCCAGAAGGTGAGGACCAGAAAGAGACACTGGAGACAGTGGGGTGTTGAGGCAGCTGCCCGCCGGACGCTGGCTGACGCCACATTTCCCCACGTGGTGGCAGGATGCTGACCGTCTGTGGGAGAGAGAGGGTGGGTGACAGACCAGGCGGGGGGCTGACCCCATGATGATTCCCCCCCAGGCCCACGGCGGGAGCGGGAACTTCAGCTGGTCTTCCTCGAGCCACATGGTTGCCACGGTCACAGTCAAGGGTGTGATGACCACAGGCAGTGACACTGGCCTCAGTGTGATCCAGGCACACGACGTGCAGAACCCACTACACTTCGGGGAGATGAAGGTGAGGCCTGGGGCCCGGGCAGCCGTGGGGAGGCTCGGGGTAGCGGTCAGCAGCCGCCTGTCCTAGCCAGCCTCAGGCTTAATTCAGAAACATCCTGTCATCCTCGGCCTTGGACTTGGGGTCAGTGGTGGGCGAGGGATCGGGCGTCAGGCCCTAGCCCTGTCCTAGCTCATGGCCAGATCAGGGAGGTGGCCGTGACATCCCACACTAGACAGGAGGTGGGACCAGAGGGGCCAGGGCCCACTGAGCTGGGGTTTCCGGGAGACAGAGAATGCAGAAACACGAGGTAATCAAGGAGCCTTTCTGGAAGATTCCTCCGACCCGAGGTGGGCATCGCCAGGTCGGACTGGGCCGCTGAGTGTTGGGCTGTACCTTCACACCCAGACTCCAGGAGACCGGCCCGAGTCCTTCCTTCTGGCTCCTTCCTGCTCAGGGGCTGCACCTGTCATTCGGCCCCGAGTGTTGCAGGACTTAGCAAAGGCCGAAGGTGGAGTGGTCACCTGCGGTCAGCCTCTGGCAGCCCCACCTGGTGGCCTCCTGACCTGGCTCTTTCCCAACAACCTGACCCTGATCTCAACCCCTTTTTTTACTTCATTTAGGGCAGAAATCGAAGCTCCAGACATAGTGTGTCCAGTCCCAGCCTTCTCCTACACTATCTGGGGCGTAGATGGACGGGCCACTATGGTCTTTTTGTTTCAGTCCACACACGCCCACCTAAAAATCTGTCTCATTCCCATGGAAGGAAGGCTGTAACAGACACCTGAGCTGCAGTGTAATTGTCAAATATTCGGATAAACTGTGACCCGCTTGCCCCCTCCCCCCCCAAACTTCCTCATCTCAGTAAATGTGCCCCTTTCGCCAGTTGCTCGGCCCAAAGCCCGAGAGGCGGTGTGTGTGATGGTCAGAGCCTGGCTTCCGGAGCCGACCTGCCTGGTCCAGTCTCCGCCGCGCTCCAGCCATGCAAGTTCTTAACCTCCCGTGCCAGGGTCCCTTTAGGTAAAGAGGTTGGTGACAGAACCTTCTTAACAAGGAGGCCAAGAGGATTGGATGAGTTAGCAGTGTTCCTAGAGTGGAACTTGGAGTGTGGGAAGTTTCGTTTTGTTTAAATGTTAGCTGTTGTGCACCTCATACACATTTGTGTCCAACGTGCTGAGCTGTATGTACATGCCTCAGGACCTTTGCACGGACCGTCTCTTCTTCCCAGAATGCTTTCTCCCCAGACTTTTGTCTGGCTGCCTCTGATGTGGCTCCCAGGTCTGAGCTTCTATATCACCTTCTCAGAGAGGTCTTCCTCAATGGCTCTGTCCCTGAACATCACCCGGGACCCCAGGCACACACTGTCACGTCCCCCAAGCTAGGGCTTCTCTCAGACACTCCTTGGTGCCCAGCACACAGCACCTCTCAGGAAATCCACACAGCAGTCTCCTCCTGTCCCGCAGAGCCTGATATCTGCGCCCCATCCTGCAGGTGTACGTGATTGAGCCCAGCAGCATGGAGTTCGCACCATGCCCAGTGGAGGCCCGGGTGGGCCAGACCCTGGAGCTGCCACTGCGGATCAACGGCCTCATGCCTGGTGGGGCTGACGAGGTGGTCACCCTGAGCGACTGCTCCCACTTCGACTTGACGGTTGAGGTGGAAAACCAGGGCGTGTTTCAGCCGCTCCCAGGTAAAGCCAGCAGTCGAGGGGTAGAGGGGGCGTCGGGGCTGGGTTCTTAGTGTGTGCCCCCCAGATTCCTCCATAGAGAGCTTGGGGCAGCAGCGGGGTCATAACATGAGAAATGTCACTTGTCCCCTTGTCCACCATCAGCAGTGGTCTGGCCTGAACCTTACTGCCCTGTGACCCCGCCGTGTCACGGGGCTTTCTGAGCCTCAGTTTCCATGTCTCTAAAATGGGTGTCATCCTAAATAGGGTCACGTGTCACGGTGCTCACTGCAGTGCCCTGAATGCAGTGGGTGCTCTGTGTGTAGTGTTGGTAGGGCTTTGATGAGTGACAGGATGGCAACCCCTGTGACTGTGAGGTCCTCCCACCCAGAACGCGAAGCCAGGCATGTTGGTCTTTTCTCTTCCGCACCCCTGCACATGGCTGGGGGGTGTCAGTAGTGACGGTGTCGGTGGCACTTGGTTTATGCACTTGGTGTGTGATCTCACTGGACATCACACCCACCATGGGAGGGGCTGTGACTGGGCCATGTGTCAGACGAGGAGACTGAGGCTGCTGCTGCCCAGGATCCCAGGGGGCACGGGGTGGGCTGGAGTACAGAGCTGGCTGTGTGACCCTGACCCAGAGCCTTCTGTCGCCCCAGGCTTTCAGTGATTACAGTGTGTTGATGTCGGAGCATCAGTTGTAACAAGTACCACTGGGGGGGGGGGCATGTTGATAACAGGAAGAGGCTACAAACTATGTGGGCAGGGAGTACAAAGGAAATCTCTGTGCCTTCCTCTTAATTTTGCTGTGAACCTAAAACTGCTCTAAAAAAATAAAATCTTATACCTGCACCCCAGTGTTTATAGCAGCACTATTTACAATAGCCAAGATATAGAAACAACCTAAATATCCATCGACAGATGACTGGATAAAGAAGATGTGGTATATTTATACAATGGAATACTACTCAGCCATTAAAAATAATAAAATAACGCCATTTGCAGCAACATGGATGGACCTGAAGATGGTCAGTCTAAGTGAAGTAAGCCAGAAAAAGAAAGAAAAATACTATCTATCACTCATATATGGAATCTTAAAAAAAAAAAAAAGGCAAATGAACTTATATATAAACAGAAACAGACCCACAGACATAGAACATAGACTTGTGGTTGGCAGAAGGGAAGGGGTGGGAAGGGATGAGTTGGGAGTTCGAGATTTGCAGATACTGACTGGTATTTATAAAACAGGTAAACAAGTTTATACTGTGTAGCACAGGGAAATATATTCAATATCTTACAGTAGCTCACAGTGAAAAAGAACATGAAAAAGAATGTATGTATGTTCATGTATGACTGAAGCACTGTGCTGTGCACCAGAAATTGGCACAACATTGTAAACTGACTGTACCTCAATAAAAAAAAATTTTTTTAAATGAAGTCTTAAAAATAAAAGGCATTCTATGGAATGGAGAAAATGTTTGCATATTGTATGTCTGATAAGGGGTTAACATCCAGACTACATCAAGAACTCCTGCAAGTGGACGGCAATAAAACAAACAACCGAGTGAACAAATGGACGAAAGACTTGAACAGACATGGCTCCAAGGATGATGTACAAGTGGCCAACCAGTCTATGAGAAGCCGCTCAGCGTCTCCACTCACTGTGTAACTTTAAGTCAAGACCCCAGGGAGCCAGCACCCTGACGCCCGTTAGGACGGCTCCTCTCAAAAAGAGAAGAGCAGGATTGGAGAGGACGTGGAGATGCCAGAACCCTGGTGCGCCGACCGTGGGAATGTAAACGGTGCGGCCGCTGAGGAAGACAGAATGGAGGTCCGTCAGAAAATTAAACGGGCTTTACCGTGTGGTCCAGCTATTTCTGGGCACATACCACAGATGACGAGGCAGGATCTTGATGAAATATTTGCACATCCATGTTCCTAGCAGCATTAATTCATAGAGAATTGAGGTGGTGGAAAGAGCGGGGCATGGGGAGTTGTGTTGAGTGAGTTCAGAGTTTCAGTTTTGCAAGATGAAGGATGTTCTGGAGACAGACAGTGGGGATGCTTGCACAAGTGTGGAGGGACTTAATGACACTGAACTGGAAAGATTGTCACTGTGGTCAAATGTTATGTTAATGTGTATTTTACCAGATTAAAAAAAAATTAATAAGGGATGGAAAATACCCAGTATCAGCAGGGATATTCCGCAGCCACTGGTAGCAGCGTGTTGGGAGAGATCGGTGGTAGTGGCGGACGCCAAGCGTGCACACGTCCCTGTCCACACTCCCCTCCTCGGGGCGCACCCGACCCGAGTGCTGAAACATGTCCCCAGAGAAAGGCGCACACCTGCTCACGGCGGACGTCACACAAGTGTGGATGGAAGGTCTGCCACGTGCCAAACACATGGCGGGGTCTCAGCGCCAGTGTCGAGGTGAAGGGGGCAGGTACGAAGGGTTCTCGCTCAGCGACTCCCTTTGTGTGGATACACGGCCAGCAAAGTCAGGCTGTGCCGTCAGAAGTCAGTGCACAGTGCTTTTCTCCTGGGAGTGGCTCGTGCCTGGAAGGGGCCGTGGGAGATTGCAGGGGTGCGAGTCGTACTGTGTCTCGCTCCCATTCCTGGATACAAAGTGTGTTTTGTGGGGGAGGGGGCAGGAACATTGTGAATCGTGTGCTTATGATGTGCGCTTTTTCGTGCAGGAATTATACTTAGAACTTGTAAGTTTAAACACACTAGATTTCGTTCCAAGCCCAGAAAGAAAGAGGGGCTGTCTGCCTGTCCCATCTTTCCCTGCCTGAAGCAAGTTCCCGGTGACCACGTGGTTCTTCTTTTGCAGGGCGGCTGCGGCCGGGGTCTGAGCACTGCAGCGGAGTCAAGGTGAAGGCGGAGGCCCAGGGCTACACTGCCGTCCTCGTGAGCTACAAACACGACCACATCCACCTGAGCGCCCGCATCACCGTGGCCGCCTACCTGCCCCTCAAGGTGAGCCCTGGGCCCCTGCCTGCCCCTGCACCCCTGATGTGAGTTATTCACGTGCTCTGGTGAATTGGTGTTAAAACATCAGTTGTTCAGAATAGCTTTGGACCAGCTTCTCCCGTGAGTTTCAAGCTGAAATTGGGCAGTGAGAGGAGCAGAGCCTCCCCAGTGGCTGACGGTGAGCGCTGACATCCACGTGGATGAAATGATGTCCACAGGGATCAGGACAGAGCCAGGTTCCTGGTCCACGCTGGAGTCACCCTGCAGGGTCTCCACAGAACCCTGGGGTGGGGGCGGCAGCCCTGACATGTGGTGCAGATCCTGGGGCCTCAGGGCCCTGGGTCGGTTCTGGATCTGCCACTCACCTGACGTCAGGTCACCACCAGTGTCCGGGTGCCCCACGTGCATGGTGTGGAAAGCACTTAGTGTGTCCCCTCAGAGCACACTGCCTTTGCTTTGACACCGATTCCCGAGTTTGACTCCAACTCTGCGACTTTGGCTGATTTGATTTCTCTGGGCCTCAGTTTCCCTGCCTGTAAAATGGGGCTATCACAGCACATACCTCATGGGATTGTGGTGAGGATTAGCTCAGCTCAGCCACACGGGCTTAGAATGTGCCTGGGAGGCAGTGGGTTAGTTGTTAATGTGAGCGCCTTCCTCCAAGGCGGTGCCACACAGCCTCCCACAGGAGGCCCAGAGAGTGGGGGCTTGCCCCTCCTGCGGGGGCAGGCCTCTCAGGCTGGGCCAGTCCCTGAGCCCAGCACCAGTCTTGAGGACAGCCATGGTCCCCTTGGTTTGGGATATGTTTTCTCCTTCCCACCCATTAGAAGCAAGCTCAGTGACTTTAGAATCTTTCATCTCTGAACCCCTAGCCCTGGCGTAGTGCCTGCTGCAGAGCAGACAGCAAGCCAGTAAAGGTGGCTTCCTGACTAGAAAAATTATAGTTAAAGAGAGAAGATGTCTCTTCTTTCATCTTTTCTCTGCCTTGGTATCAATTAAGATCAGGTGTATTTGCAAGGAACAAAACCCTAAATAACAGTGGCTTAATCAATAGAGAGTTTATTTCTCTTTCACATAGGGCTAGTGTGGCAGCTTCACAGTCATCAGGGACCCAGACTTCCATCTTTCTATGGAATTATATGGATTTTATCCCCAGGGTTGCCTCAGAGTGGCTGCTGGGGCTCCAGCCATCACACCTGCATTCCACTTAGCCAGAAGGGGAAAGCGCTCATCTCTCAGCTGAATTAGTTGCCTGTGATAGCCTTGTCAAAAGTTTAAAAGAGCAGTTTCCACCTGTACCTCATGGCCAGAACTTAATCCATTGGCCACAGCTAGCTCTAAGGCAGACTGGAAAATAATTTTAGCTGGGCAGTTTACCACCCTAATAAAATGGAAGTTGTTTCTCTGAGGGAGAGGGGAGTGTGGAGACTAGGAAGGCAGCTAACAGTTATTGCTGCTGCCTGTGCTTGCTGGTCCATCCATCAGCTCACTCTGCAGACAGTCCCTGGCCCTTTGCTGGGACGAGGCTTGGGCTGGCGAGACAGATCTAGGGGAAACCCCACCCCCTGTGCCCGGGAGGCTGCGGTCCACGAGGAAGGCAGATGCTCAGACAAATGTGCTGAGCAGAGCAGAGGTGACGAAGGCTCCTGCGGGCACAGGTCACCGGTGAACGCAGAAGTAGGAGGGTGTGGAGGCAGTAGCTAGGTGGTGGGGAAGCTAGAAGTGTGTGTGTACCTGGGGTGAGAAGTGCAGCTTCGGGAACTCCCTGGGTCAGTTTGAGGAAGTTTGAAATTCTGGGTTAGGAGCTGGAAAGTCTTGTGCCCGTGGGCAGCTGGTGAGGTCAGGAAGGACAGCCACTCTCATGAGACCCCTGTCGCTGGCCCGGAAGGTGAATGGGGGTGTCTTGGAAGCGCATAGTAAGGACGCCCCCCCACTGGCAGAAGAAAGACCCTCCCCAGATCTTCCGGGTACCCCTTGGCCCACCCCGACTTACGTGTAACCCCCTCTGTGTACTTGGACTGGAGGCAGCGGGGGCTGTGTTGCCGCTCAGCTCACGCCCTGAGCACTGAACACCCAGTCGCTCTGCAGCCTGGCCTCCTGCGGCAATCTGGACGCATCCTCTCACCCGCAGGCTACTCTTTGGGAGCCCTATGTGCCTGGTCTGGGGTCCCCACGTGGCCCCTTCATTCCCTTGATGTCAGCGTGGGCTGTGCACCTGGAGCCTCCGGGTCAGCCAGGTATGGGGGGCCGTCACCTCCGACTGCCACCCCTGTCTCCGTCTCTTGATCCTGGGCTGAGGCACACGGATTGCATCTCCGAGATCGCAGACTGCCCACGCCAAGGGCCTGCAGGTGACCAGCCCCACCCTCCCGTGTTGCAAACCAGGAAACAGAGGCCCCGAGAGGAGACGAGAGGAGAAGTCTCATCTGCGGTGCAGGAACCCTCCTCTGCGCTGGGCCTGTTCCAGGACCTGCGCTTTGACAGCCCTGAGCAGCCCGGACGATTCATGGGTGCCCTTCACTAGTGCTGATTACCAACCTCCCGCCCTGGCACGGGGCTCGTGACACTTTCATGCTGAATGGGGAGAGAATTATGCAGGCAGGTGATCAGCGAGAGCTCTCCAGCTGTAGTCAGCGCACACCGTGCTTTCCCACCACCTCTCCTGCTGGGCTGGTCGCGAAAAAGTCCTCCGGTCGAGTTAACGGCCACCCGCCTTGTCCATGGCAGAGTTTTTCTCATTGTGACGATAAGACATGAATTGGGGTTGGAACAGCCCCGGGCCCACCAGCTGGGCAAACTGCGATGATTGCTTCCCCCCCGCCGGGACTCGTGCCTTCCAGCTGTAAAATGGGGCTGACAGGTGGCAGTAGTGACAGCTGATGGTCGTGAGGGTCACTTACCGAGCACAGGCTAGATGTGCGTGCAGGGCTGTCATTCACGGCCCCTTGCATCTGTACGGTGACGTTGTGGGGCAGGGGCTCTCACTGTACCCATTTTACAGGATGGGGAGACAGCCTGGTCAAGGTGAACCTGCTTAGCGTCCCGCAGCTGACAGCCAGCTTTATTCCAGCTGCGGGACAGAGATGCAGCTGCACTGTCGCACACAGGAAGCCATGGTGGGTAGCGAGGAGAGTGGTCCAGCCCAGCACGGAGGTGACAGGTGATGGGAGGGCCTGCCTTGGGCAGAGGCTCCGAGAAGGCCTCCCTGAGGAGGTGACATTTGCACCGAGGCCTGAGCAAAGTGCAGGAGCAGGCCTCGGCTGTCTTGAGGAGCGAAGGGAGGTCCAGGGAGGAAGGGTCGAAGGCCCTGTCATGTGTGGGAAAAGGGCCCTTTTGATGGTTTCTTTGGTGGGCATGTGGGCAGATAGAGTCTATGAGGGGGCTCCTTGGAATTGTGTGTGTGTGTGTGTGTGTGTGTGTACATCTGTGTACACACGTGTTCAGGGAGGGATGACCGGGGAGTTGATAACTGACAGCAAATTCAGAAAAGTGTTCATATTGTGGAAAAAAGTCAAAAGGACGGAATTCATTGACAGGCGGTGTCGTTCCTTTGCTGGGGTTGAGTGTAAGCACCCAGCCCAGAGCACCTGAGCCCCACGGGTCACCCTGCCCCACCCACCTCCATGCTCAAGGGCACGTGCATCTTAAAGCTGTCACTCGGTGCGATTCCCCCTCCGTGTTGAGGTGGCAGCTGGCCGGGCGCTGCCCCAGGTGCAGGACCGAGCTGAGCGGGTATCAGTTCTCACCTGCAAGGGCTTCAGGCTCCTGGCAGCTGGGGGACTAGGATGCTGCCCCCGGGGGTGAGGGCACGGTCGGGGCTCTGATGAGCAGTTCAGCGGGGGTGAGCGCAGCAGCCTTGGCAGTCACACACGTTGGACCAGACCAGGAGGAGCAGAGAGGAGGCTGGCGCCAGCTGGGCCACGATGCTTTGGCTCAGCCCAGGCTCGCGACATCCCCAGGCGTCCTGGTCTTGGCTGCAGAGGGGTCTGGGATGGGACGTCTCGCCCTGAGCAGCGTGGGCACTCAGAGCTTCCAGGGGTCCAGGGGAAGCTAGGCCTGGAGGTGAGTGTCACATAGTCCGTGTCCTGGGCGGTAAGCCGTCAAGGACTTGCTGGATGTGTGTTCCTAGTAGCCTCCACGTGCCCAGGACGCCAGCTGTTCTGAATTGGAAGCTGCCCTGGTCTGGTGCGGGCGCAGCAGCTGCGTGTCCTGTCTGTGCCCCCGCAGACACCGCTCATCCACCGGCCTCCCTTCGTTGCTGAGCAGTGACTCAGCCCAGGTCCCCAGGTCCCCACCCCTGCAGCCGTCACCAGCTGGCAGAGCTGGTACCTGGATTAACAAGTGTTTGCAATCCTGGCCTGAAAGACACTGGGAATCACGAGAGGTTAAGGAAAGAATTACCCCAAGGAGGGACTGGTGTGGGGTTGGTCTCCCAGCATTGAGATCACCGACCTGTCACAGAATCACTTGTCTCCTTTCCTTCTCAGTTTTAGGGTTTGCTCTTTTTTAGCTTTATTTTATCTAAGTTGTTTATGTGGTTCCAAAATTAAACCTATGTTTGAGGTACATCCCTGCCCTGCCTCTTGTCAATGACTATTTTGATTAGTTTCCGCATTCTCCTTTCAGTGTTTCTTTTTGCAAAAATTGCCAAGAATGATTGTATGTCCTTATGCCCTGCCCGTTCCTCTCTTACGCAAAAGGCAGTGTCTCCTGTTGTGCACGTTGCTTCTTTGCTTGGAAAGTAAGGAAAATAAACTGGGAATCTCTCCTTACCCCCCCGGGAAGATCTTTGTTGGCCATTCCACTCTACAGACAGACCGCAGTTTACCTAACCAGCCCCCTGCTGAGGGGCATATGGGCTGTTTCCAAGCTTTTGTTCTTAAAGATAACTCTGCAGTTCGTAGCTTTCTGCCTCTCTTTTGTGTATTTGTGGAGGCGTGCCTTCAGCATCGTTTCCTAGAAGGAGTCTGGTTTGGACAAGGGCAGGTATGGTATGCCTGTCATTTTAGTAGCTGTTGCCAGACTCCCCCTTGGGGGCCAGCACCATTCTTCTGTCTTCCTGGCAGGGTGTGAGAGCACGTTTGACAGTAACACTGCGTGGTGTATTTGAAAGCTGCTAAGAGAGTAGATCTTAAACAGTCTCATCCCAAGAAAAAAAAAAGTGTGGCATTGTGTGGTGACGGGTGCGAACTAGACTGACCGTGGCGATCATCTCGCCGTATATGCAAATACCAAATCATTACACGGTGCTGGTGAAACTGATACTAGGCTGCATGTCTTCCATGTCCCAGAAAGTAAGTTACCCAGTTAATTTCATAAAGGAGGCCATGTTTCTTTACAGACCCACCAGCAGTGTGTGCGCTCAGACTTTTGGATTTTCCCAATCAGATGGCTGAGAAGTAGTGCCACAGTGTAGCTGTAATTCCCTCTTTTAAAAGTATTTTAATTTTTTCTGTACGGATTTTTCATTTCTCATCGCACTGTGGGTACAGGAGGAACAGACACACCCTTCCTTTCATGAGCCCACAGGCCAGTCAGGGAGACAGACGCCCAAACAAATCATTTCTTAACACCAAGGAAAGCAGGGACCAGAGCAGGACCCCCCCACCCTGGCCGGCCGGGCATCACCAGCTGAGGGAGGACGTGGGGGCTTCTTGGAAGGAGTAGGCCGGGGGACGAGGGCCTGGGGACAGAGTAGTCTGACAAAGGGATGAGGGGGAGAGGAGGCGAGGCCGGGTGGGGAGAGCCCGACCCGGGGCAGGTAACCGAGGGCAGCAGGCGCCCGGCAGTAGTTCCGTGCAGCGGGGTCGTGCTCAGAGCTGTTCAGGAGGGGACCTCTGGCTCTTGGACCCTAGAGCAGAGGGACTTACAGGGAGGCAGGTGACGAGTAAGGACTTGGTGGTGACCTCGCTGGGACCCTCGGGAGTGAGAGATGAGCCAGGCCTGGGCAGGGGGTCCGGGGAGCAGGGCAGGACCCCGCGGAGGGATGCCGTTCTTGGAGCTCCCGCTGTGTATGTGTCTCCTCGCGTGGAGCAAACCGTGTCTCCCCGGAAGAGCTCTCCTTCCTGCCGCTGCTGGGCGGGGCTGCCAGCCTCTCCTTCCGACCCCAAGCTCTGCCGCCATCCACGCGGGGCAAGGGTGAGGCCCCGACAGACCCACTCCTAATATCCACTCTTTGATTCACCCGCTGTGTGCCGGGCGCTGTTCTGGGTGCTGGAAGCAGAGCGGGCAGGAAGGTTGTCCCTGGAAGCACGGGGGAGGACAGCATAAGGGAAACGAGCCACCAGGTCCTCCAGCGCGAGCACAGCCCTCGGCCTCCCCTGTCCGGTGTGTTTCTTTTTAGGATGATGGTTTTATGCTTTTCGCAACAAATGTTTGTGGTCAAATTGTACGGTCATTTTTGTACCCAGCTCTTTGGAAGCACTGTCTTGGGGCCCCGCAGAAGGTCCGCTGAGTGGACATACGCGTGTGCTTAACCAGCCCCGTGCCGTGGCTCTTGTTCTGCTGGTGCCCTGCTGTGATGAACCACGTGCTGAACGTCTCTCTGTGCGTGGACTTCCTCCTCTCCTTCCTGCCCTGTCGTCGGGTTGGAGTCCAGGCGGGCAGTTCCCGGGTTCAAGAGCTGTGGGTATTTTCAGGGCTTTTACCAGATTGTTTTACAGAACGGGCAGGTCAGTTAACCCCCTGCCCTCCCCAGCGGTACACTGGAGCCAGGACAGATTCCTCCCGAGCATTCGGATACCTTTTTTTTTTTTTCAGTTGAAGTACCGTCAGTCACAATGTGTCAGTCTGTGGTGTGCAGCACAGTGTCCCAGTCATGCAGATACACACATATATTCGTTCCCATATTCTTTTTCATTAAAGGTTATTATAAGATATTGAACATAGTTCCCTGTGCTAGACAGAAGGAACTTTTTTTAATCTATTTTTATATGTAGTGGCTAACATTTGTAAATCTCAAACTCCCAACTGTATCCCTTCCCACCGTAAGATTGTTTTCTATGTCTGTGAGTCTGTTTCTGTTTGGTAGATGAGTTCACAGTGTCCTTTTCTTTCTGTTTTCGCCTTTGGATCTTGACGATGGCCCTGGGGGAGCCTCCCTTCCCGCTCTTCCCATAGAGACGCTGAACTTTCCTGTGATCCCGCAGGCCGTGGACCCCTCCTCCGTCGCCTTGGTGACTCTCGGCTCCTCAAAGGAGATGCTCTTTGAAGGAGGCCCCAGACCGTGGGTCCTGGAGCCTTCCAAGTTCTTCCGGAACGTCACCTCCGAGGACATGGACAGCATCAGTCTGGCTCTCTTTGGGCCCCCAGCCTCCCGGAATTACCAGCAACACTGGATCCTGGTGACCTGCCAGGTCTTGGGCGAGCAGGTACAAGGGCGGCCACCCCCAGACCCACCTTGCCCAGAGGAAGGGCTGGAGATCATGTTCCCTGAGGTCCCTGCTGTGCCCTGCAGCATCGTTCTGTCTAATCCTTGCCCTGAGAGGCAGCTGCAGCTGCTGTACCCATTGCACAGACAGGCAAACTGAGGATCAGGGCAGCAGGATGACTGAGTGAACACCAGGTGGGATGAGTGTGGTGCAGATGTCAGGACCTCAGTAGAGCTGACCGGTCCTGGCTCCCTTTCCACACCTGGGGTGACCTCCCCTCTTTCCAGGCGTCTGTACTTCGCACTGTGAAGTCAGGGCGGGGAGGGTGGGGATCAGGGTCACAGAGTCAGATGCCTCTAGGGCCAGGTGGTCTTGTGAGTGAGTGAGACTCCAGACCCAGGTTGGGCAGATCTTTTTGGTGTTTCAGGATAAACTGAGAATCCCGGTTTTTCTTTGGAAGTATTTTCTTAAATTATAGTTGATTTACAATAGTATATTAATTGCAGGTGTATGAAATATCTTGATTTTTTTTTTTTTTTTGATGCTGAAAACCAAAAAAGGCTAGGAGCCTTGGTGGACCAAACGCAGGGCCTCTGTGACCTGGAGCCCGCAGGGCTGGATGGGCTGCACGGGCGGCAGCTCTCCCCGGTCCCCTGTGCCCGCTGTCCCCGGCTCAGCGCTGCGTGCTCTTCAGGCTGTGGTAGGGGGGTAACCCTCTGTTCTGAGGGTGCCAGGAGGCAAGAAGCAGTGGGGAGGCCGGCCTGAATCAAGAAAGGCAGGAGAGAGCCTGTCTCTTGGAGGGTGAAGGACGCCATTGTGTGTTAACGGTGCGAAACGCAGCAGTTGATGGTGAAACAGCACACCCGCCCCCCCAGGCGCCCTTACGAAGCCAGACTCGCCGAGCTCGGCTTGCCGTGAGCAGAGAAGGGGCCCCGTGAGGGGCTCATTGCACACTGGCTTCGTTTGGGAAAAAAGCGATTAAAGAGTAAGAAAAGTAAATTACATAATAATAAATAATACCACAGTAAGACTAAACTTAGTCAAAACTTAGGTTAGAGAAGTTCCTCAGCGCTGACTCGGCTCAGCCACCTGTGTCCCCCCGACCACGAGAGCTGGGTGCCCAGCAGGGTCGCCCAGGGCCCCCCACCCGGATGCGCTGTGTGCCTTGTGGGACGTCAGGGCTCAGCGAGGAAACTGCCTGCCGTCCTGCCTCGTGGTCAGTGGAGGGGGCTTTTGGCCTGGACTGTTGCAGCCTACAAGTCGGCGTCACCAAGGGGCCGGGGCCCCCTGAAGACAGGCCTTAAGCTGGGCTGCTCCAGAAATGAGGGCCAGGCTTGACTGCTGAGGTCCCGGCTCTGGAAGCAGACAATCTCCCTGTCTTTCCTCGCCCCTTGAGCGTCCATCTCTGCCTCTTTCTCTACGAGCCAGAGTGAGGGCGGGGCCTCCAGCTCGTCCTTGCCGGCCCCGCCACGTATGCCTCAGCTGGTCCTTCCCCGGGGGCCTCAGTCCCTCAGACACACTCTCCCTGACCTGCTCCTCATTCAAGTCTGTGTGGACTCCTCATTCCAAACCCACAGACTTGTCAGCCTGCTAATGCAGCCCTGGGGTTTCCATCGGGTCCTAGGAAGCCGCATGGCGCCGCAGACCCCCTCTTCTCTGGGTCCAGGAGCAGGCAGCAGTCCTGGCGGGCGATTGCAGAGGGTGCCGGGACCCCGTCGGAAGGTCTCTTGCATGTGTCCCTGGATCCTTGTACCCCCTTGGGACCGGATGTCACCATCGTCCCCATTCTATAGAAGAGCACACTGAGTCCGAGGGGGCCCCAGGGGAGCAGGGGCCCAGACTCGGGGTGTCTGACGGCGGCTTCTGCTCTGCCAGGTCATCGCCCTCTCCGTGGGGAACAAGCCCAGCATCACCAACCCGTTCCCCGCGCTGGAGCCCGCCGTGGTGAAGTTCGTCTGCGCCCCGCCGTCCCGGCTGACCCTCACGCCCGTCTATGCCAGCCCCCAGCTGGACCTGTCGTGCCCGCTGCTGCAGCAGAACAAGCAGGTGGTGAGTGGCTTTGAGGGGTGGGGCACAGCCCGGAGCCACGCCCCCACCTCCACGCTCTCCCTGCACCTGGGCGCTCTGTCTGCATTCGACACGCAGGGGGCCCAGAACCCGGAGGGCTCCTGTGCATCTCAGCTGCTGGGGCAGCGCCCAGCGGAAGTGAGCCTCTCCGGTCCCAGACTGGCCGCCTCCCTGCGTCATTCTCCTCTGTGACGAGGTGCTAAGATGGGGTTCTTGTCCGAGGGCAGGTGTGTGGTCAGCGCAGGAGGTGACCAGCCGCAGCCTTCTCCTCGGTGTGGGGGTACCGGCTGTGTTTCTGACACCACTGCGGGGAGAGGGGAAGGTCACTGGGGTCCCTGAGAGCAGGGATGTGCTCCACCCTGAGACCCTGAGACCCTCAAGACCAGACGACTGGATGTGGAGGATTCGGAAGGCCTCTGGGGGGGGGGTCCTGGCGTGCACACGCCCTGCTGGCCGGCCCCGGCCCCGGCCCTTCTCAGAGTGGGGTCGGGCTTCTTTCCTTCACCTGTCAACCTGTGTTTGCTGGACCCCTCGCTCCCTGTGCCAGGCACATGTCCGGTTCTGGAATGCAGACTCCCTGGGACAGGGAGGCTCCTGCCCTCAGAGCGGACAGGGAACCAGCAGGCCCACAGCAGACCAGGTGGACGGGAGGGCGGGAAGTACCATGGAGGAGGTGAAGGAGGGCTGGGACCAGGAGCCCCTTCAACGTGAGGGGCTCACGCAGGCTCAGGCCCCTGGGTGGGGTGTCTGCCGAGAAGGGCCGAGCTGAGGCTGCCCCAGGCAGGTAGAACCACCGTGCAAAGGCCCCGAGGCCAGTCTGGGTTCTCTGCATCCCTGCTGCCCACACACACATCAGCACCGTTGTGTGTGCCTCGTTCCCTGTCCCTGGGGGCCAGACCCACAGACAGACCCTGCTTCTGTTCAGCTCCAAGCTCAGTGACTCCTCTCCCAGCTGCAGCCTGCGGTCAAACCCAGGGTGTATCCAGCCACAGTCCAGCGGGGTGGCTTCGAGGGCCTGTGTCTTCTGGGGCCATCTCTGGGCGTGGAGCGGTCTCACCTCTCCATGGTTAGCCTGGCACAGTCTGTGTGCCTCCTCCACGCGTCTAACAGAACCTGCAGCTGGGGCAGCGAGATCCTGGGGAGGTGCCAGACTCCGGTGCCTGGGACTTGGGAGCAAGCGGCCAGTCTGGCCTGTGACTCTGGGCCTCCTGTCCTTGCAGCTGTGGTCCTGCTTGTCCTCCTGCTGCTCTGGCGGTGGGTGGTGGGCTTCACTGACCACACAGCTCGGAGACAGACGGGCGTGTGGTCCCCTCCGCGGGCCCCTGGGGGCTGGGGCCTGCCGGCTACATTGCGCGCGGCCTCAGGGCACTCTCCCGCCTGCCCCGCAGGCCCTGCAGGGAGCATCCTCTCCTGCTCCCTTTGATGGGAGGAGACCCGGGGCTCTGGGCTCGTTGCCGTGACGCCTGCGTTCACCGCCTGCCCAGGCCGGGGTGTGTGTCACAGAGGGGCTGTCTTCCCTGAGCTCAAAACCCCTGTTTGTTCAGGAAAGACTTTGGGGGCTGAGACGAACTGTCCTGGAAGTTTTACATTTTAAATCACTTTTATGTACTTAGCACATAGCCCTGTGGGAAGAATGACATCATACTAAGTCTGGACTCCACGGGGAGACCGGCCTCTGGGTCCCCCGTGTGTGGGGCCGGGAGCCGGGGAGCAGCTCTGGTTGGCAAGCCTGGGTCCGAATGCCACCGCCATGCAGGCTGCCTCCTCGGAATGACTGGGGTGACAGTGGCCCCCACAGTCACTTTGGGGTAAGCGGGATGGGACACAGGCTGTCAGAGCGGTGACGGTCACTCTCTTTATGCCATTCTCTGCTGAAGCACGCACCCGGAGCGGGAGCCAGAGCCCCCTGTGCCTGCAGGCCTGAGACCACCCGTCACTCCACCCTCCCCGACTCCATCTGTGCTCGAACGGCCCCATGGGTCTGACGAGCCGTCCCTCCGGCTGGAACTCTCTCCCCACTGGGCCCCTAGCCCCCCGCCCGCCTCCTTCAGTTAATTGTTCACACGCTGCCTTCTCGGCCTTAAACCTTATCTGAAGGTGCACCCACTCAGCGTTTCGTCTTCCAGTTCCGATGTCCCCACCCCCAGGCAGCCAGCATCATCCAGCACTGGAGACTTTACGCACAGGCAGACCTCGGAGACGCCGCGGGTCCGGTTCCAGACCGCCGCAGCACAGCAAGGGTCACGGTGAAGCGAGTCACACGCACTTTTTGGTTTCCCGGGGCATATGAAGTTATATTTACATTACGTTGTAGTCTGTTATGCAGTAGCATTATGGCTAAAAAGACTACGTGCAGACCTTAATTGAAAGCCCTTTATTGCTAAAAATGTTAAGCACTCTCTGAGCCTTCAGTGCTTCATGGCGGTAGCATCAAAGACCCCGATCACAGGTCACCAGGACAAAGACACGTGATGAAAAGGAAAAAGTCTGAACTAGTGCGAGATTTACCCAAGTGTGACACACTGACACGAAGTGAGCCAAGGGCTATGGGCAAAATGGCTCAAAGCAGCGTCGCCCGAAACCGTCAGTTTGTAAAGACGCAGTATCTGCGAAGCAGAGCATCTCCGAGGTGTGCCTGTGAGTCCTCAGAACAGGGGCCCGGCTCGTGGTGGGAGCTCGGTCAGCGGTGGATGAACGAGCGAGCCGGGGACCCCCACCCGGCCTGGGCCTGTGTCCCTAGCCCCTCCGCCCTTACTCTGACGTTCATGTGCCTGGGGAGCCAAACGGGTGCTGAGGACGAGGCCGGGGGGATAGCCAGACCTGGAGAGCGGTGCCCCTACAAAGCCCCCTCCGTTCCAGCCTGTTCAGCCCCAGGTTGGCCCGACCTTCTCATTCTCGAAAGAACCATGTGTCCACGTGCTTCTCTCCTGTCCTTAACCATTGGCTGTTCTCCCAGCCAGCCGTGTCCGGCCTTCTGTCGGCAGTGACCTCAGGGTCAGCCCAGGGTTGTGTCTCGGCTGAAAGATGACGGGCGGGTGACGAGCGCGGCCCTGGAGGGGCTCGTGTGCATCGTAGATCTTGCTTGGACACGGACTTGCCTTGTGCTCCATCAGTCTGGGACTCCAGAGCCAGTTAGGCAGGGCCCCTGCGATTTACGGTCTCACCGGGGACCTCGAGGAAGATGTGTCCCTGCCATAGCATCCTGGGGCAGTGTCAGTTTCCCCTTGTGCCCCTCCAAAGCCGGAGGCTGCCGTGTCGTGTGTGCAGAGTAAATTACTGGCGAGGCTAGACGCCAGAACGGGGCTGACCTGTCGGAGTGACAAAGAGGGACCGTACCCTGGCCTGACCCCGTCCTCGGAGCAGCTCACCCTCCGTGCAGCTCACTGCCAGAAGGTGACAGGGGACTGGGACAGAGCTGCCACCCGACTCGTGCTCTGGGGAGGCTGCATAGCTTCAGGGGAGGCCTGCCGGCTTTAAAATCAGACCAGCAGGATCCCACTCCTACACCTGTGTGACCCTGGGCAAGCGGGTGGCAAGAGGCGGGCGTGGGGTTTGAGTCCAGGCTGTGGGACCCGGACGTCCATGGAGCCTGGAGGGAGGGGAGGACCAGGGTCCGGGCAGAACAAGGCCGATTCCACACGGGGCTGCCCCGGGAACGAGAGCACGGCGAGCGGCAGGAGGTGGGGTTTGGAGCTGAGTCCGGGCGCCTGGCGCTCCCATGCCTTCCTTTCCCTGGGGCCACACCCTCCCCTTAGTGCGTGGGCGACAGCTCCCTCGTCACCGGGGAAGGTACGGACGCGGAGAAGTCCACTCAGAAAGGAGCGCTGCAGTCTGAGCGGCTCTGGGACATTGTTGCGGTGTGGTTTGCATTCCTGTTAAACCACAAAGGGTCATGTCCTGGGGGGCTGCGGCGGGCATGGGGCAGGGAGGAGGCGGTGAGGGTTTGGGGAGGTGAGGGCTGGGAGGAAGAAGGATGGCCTGGCTGGGGTGCGGCGGCCGAGGGCAGGCTCTCCCAACCAACCTCAGCACCACTGACACTTTGGGCTGGGTCCTCCCTCCCTGAGGGGCTGTCCTGTGCACTGTGGGGTGTTCGGCCGCACCCCAACCTCAGCCCACAAGATGCCACGTGCATCCCCTGCAGTCGTGACAACCACAAACGCTCCCCGGCATCACCAAGGCCCCCAGTGAGCACCAGGGGCTGGAGTAGGAGGCCGGGGGCACCTTGACGGCGCAGCCGTGAGCACCCTCATTTAGGGACTCAGCCCACTTCCTCCCTGCGAGCCCACCAGGCACCGGCCGCCCCCACACCATGTGGTCGGTCCGGGGAGGCCATAGCACGTGACCTCGGCTTCTTGCAGGTTCCAGTCTCCAGCCACCGCAACCCCCTGCTGGACCTGGCTGCCTACGACCAGCAGGGCCGCAGGTTCGACAACTTCAGCTCCCTGAGCGTCCAGTGGGAGTCCGCCAGGCCTTCGCTGGCTAGCATTGAGCTCGACCTGCCCATGCGGCTGGAGGCCCGGAGCGACCAGAGCGGCCAGAAAAAGCTGCATGGTGAGTGGGTGGACGAGCCGGGGCTGCGGGCTGGGGGCTGGGGGACCCCCCCCCCCCCCGCCCAGGACTAATGCTCAGAGAGCAGCTACCTCCATTAATCCCCACACGTTCGGTGAGGTAGGAACGGGAATCTCCCTTCAGAGGTGGAGAAACAGGCTCAGGGCGAGTGGCGGGTGAGCTCACACCCCGCCTTGTGCACAGGTCAGCCTGGCGCCAGCACCTGCGCTGAGCCACGCTGCTGTCCAAGCCCCCGGCAGGCCGGGTGCGAGTCCGCCTCCTCCAGCGTCTCCGAGGTGCTCCAGGAACATGCTGGCGCCTGCGGGCTCTCACAGTGCACGCTGTGTGCACACCGGCCACCTGCCTCTAGACAGGGGCGACTAAAGCTACTGGCAGGCAGGGCAGGAGGAGCTGCTTCCCAGGCAGCAACGGGCCAAAGTCCGACGTGGGTTTCTCTTCCCTTCGCTCAGGTCTGCAGGCTGTTTCGGTTCACGAGGCCTCGGGCACCACCACCATCTCTGCCACCGCGACTGGGTACCAGCAGTCCCACCTCCACGCGGCCAGAGTGAAGCAGCCGGTACCAAGCGGGGCCGCCAGGGCGGGCAGTCCCTGTTCTGCCCTGATTCTCCTGTTCTGCCCGGCGTCCCAGGGTCCTGGGCCCCTCGCTGGGCCGCACCCCGGTCACCACCCCTCTCCCTGACAGGGGTGCCTCCTGCCGGCCTCTCTGCCTCCGTCTCCCCTGCCGCATGCCCTGCAGCAGGGACTGGAGGGACCTGGCTGACAGGCAGAGGGGCCCCGCCACCCCACGCCTCGGGGGGTCAGGCCTCGGCACAGCCTCCGCTCCCACATGCTCTCTGTCCTGCGGGCTCTTCTCTGTTCACATTGCTTGTTCCTCACTTCCTGTGGCCTCTGCTCACCTGAGGGCCCCCCAAGAGCCCCCTCCCATCTCCTTCCCCTTCGTTGGCCTCACAGTCTGACTCCTGCCATCCATGTCCAGTGGTTTCCCTGGACTGACCTGGGGCAGAAATCAGAGACTCACAGGGGCACCAGCCCGCGGGGCCGAGGGCTGGGCTTGCTGTCCTGCACCCCCTCCTCGCCCCAGGCCCCTTCCCTCGCACACGGCACCGCAGCTGCCTGTCGGCCGCGTGCTCCCACCTTCCTGGGGTGCGTGTTGACCATCCCCGCTCTATGCCTGGCAGGTGGGATGGGGCCCCCACCTCGGCAGGAATACAGGAGGCCTCAGAGGGATGTGGTTCCTTGGGCTCATCTCGGCTCACGATGGTGTGACTGGGGCTTGTGTCCCTGACAGTGAGGTCCCTGGGGCGACACCAGCACCTGGGGCCCCGAGTCCTGCTCTTCAGGGGCACAGGCTGGGGGGCGGGCCGCCTGGACCTGAGGGTTCTGACCTTGTCCCTTCAGCACGATGCCCTCACGCCCGTGTCGGCCTCCGTCGAGCTCGTCCTGGTGGAGGATGTGCGGGTGCGTCCGGAAGAGGTGACCATCTACAACCACCCCAACGTGCAGGTACGGCCTCCCCCCACCGCCCGGGCGCGCCCCTGGGTCCCCTTGCCTCTGACGCCCGCCTGGCCCCACCCACAGGCCGAGCTGCAGGTCCGGGAAGGCTCCGGCTACTTCTTCCTCAACACCAGCGCCGCGGACGTCGTCAAGGTGGCCTACCAGGAGGCCAAGGGCGTCGCCACGGTGAGTGTGGGCCCACCTCCGCCTCCCGTCGAATTTGGATGGATGGTGTTTCAGAAGCTGGCGCCTCCGACGCGCTGAGCAGGGCCTCGAGGTGCGCTGACTCACTGTTTGCCGAACTCCTGTTCGGCCTTTGTGGTTGTCACCCCGTGTCCACAAGCGGCCCACACTTTTAGCTGGTGATGGATTCCTTCCAGTCAGCCTTTCCATCAGGATTAAAATAACAGGACGTGAGGGCCACTGTGAGGCCGTAAAGAAAAGCGCGCTAGGAGAGGCGTCAGCGTTTTCTCTGCCTCCCCGTCCTCCTCCCCGACGCCCCAGCCGAGCCCGCGGTGGAGGAGCTGTGCGTCGCGCCGTTCAGGCTCTCGTCCTAGCTTCATTTTCCTCTGAGCTGCTCTGTAGGCTGGCTGCCTGTCCGCATGCAGCCGTTTGTACTCGGCCGTCCTCTCCTTGGGGAGCCTTTGGGTTATTGGCATCTCTTTACTTGTTAAGCATAGCCCTCTAGTTGCAGCAGAGAGTAAAGAGTAAAGCAGACCCCCACACGCCAGCGCCCTAAATGCCTGCACGTCGGCAAGTGAGTTAGTGCGCGGCCGTGAAAACAGAGCTTTCTCTAAAAGGAGACTCTAGCTACCAGAAGTCACAACCGCTGGCCGCCAAACCCAAGTGCAGCGTCGCCCACTCAGTGTCCTGAAACCGCAGCCCTGCTGTTGCCTTTGGAGCGTTCCAAGCAGATGTCAGGACCTCCTGGGTTTATTGCCATAAAGCAGAGCAAGAAACAGCCGCCTCCCGGCACCGTGAGCAAGTGTGTGTGGTTGGAGGGAGCCTGAGGGCCGCCGGGGGCCCGAGGTCGTGGAGGCCCGCCCCAGGCACGTCTGTCCTCTCTGTAGAAGAAAGAGTAAGTCCCAGCCGTTCCTCCCCCACGTAAACGAGTGTTCACATCAGATCCTCCACATGAAACGGAAGACTTCAAGTTGTAAATAATTCCAGCTGCTTGAACTCTGCCTGCTTTGATTTACTTCTGGAGATTGAAAATATAAACTCCTCTGTTACCTAGAAGAGGGGAGTTTCAAGCTCAGGAAAATGTGTGCGTTGCCAACAAAACTTCTACTCAGATTTCCCTCCCGCCACGTGGTTTGAGTAAACCTTGAGGACGCACCTGTGGCCAGAGAGCCCCTTCCTCCAAGAACAAGGGCTCCTAAGTTGCCGTGATGGACTAGGCTGCCGCCTCAGGTAGTGAGCCCTCTGTCTCTGGAGGCATTCAAACAGCAGCTGGGGAGCTTGTCTGAAAGGCTCAAGGTGGGATTCTAGCGTCAGAATCAAGCTACCCCAGACCTGTGAGGCCCTGCTGAGCCCTACGATGTGCAGCCCTGTCCGCGGCAGGCTCTGGGACTCTCCTGGCCAGGACAAGTGTGACGTCCTGTTTGCAGATCGTCCCTAAGAGCTACAGCAGTTCTTGTCCGATCTGTGGACTGGCCTTTGCTCACATGGCTTGTCTTCCGTAGCTCTTAATGAGCAGGGCAAGTGCCCCCCGCACACAAGCCAGGACATGTCTGGGATGGGGTGTGGGAAGTGCGGCGGCACCCACGCGGCAGGCCCCACCAGGATCCTTTTGCCCCAGGAGGTTTCCTGGAGGCTCCTTGGCCCCCGCACCTCTGCTTCCCCTCACTGCGGGCCTGTGCGGAGACCTCTGTAGCTCCAGGTGGAACCGAGTTCTGGCTCCCTCTGTGTCTTCTGCGAAGTGCGGGAGGAGTTTTTCAGAGTGATGACAGCCGGTGACGGGTCCTTGCGGCTTCTCTCCAAAGGCTGTTTCTGAAGGACGTTTACACATTTCTTTGGCACTTCCAGCTGCTAATTAGCAGCATTCTCATTTCCTTTAATCACAGAGACAAGGAACTCACAACAGGGCTTCAATTAGCTCGGGGAAGATGTTTCTTTCTTTCCTGCTGCTGTCCATTCAGATGCAAGAGTGGCTCGTGGGTGTAAGTCGGCTTCCGAGCACCTCTGGAAGGGGGCCTGGATCTCCCGCCCCGGGCCGCTGTGGGGCTGGTGACGCCTGCACTGCACTGCACAGAGGGCCCATTCTGTTCACACGGCCTCCAAGCCCTCTGCACGCTCTGTCTCCTCTTTGGCAGGCCCACGCATGGAAGCATTTACCTGATTTGAACTCAAAAGTTTCTTTCTTCTCGCCAGTTCCTTATGTTTCAAAATAAGCCGAAGCGGAGGGAGAGAGCCCCCTGTGCACCGAGCGCTCGCACCTTTCATTAATGGGCTCACTCTGCAGAGATGGGGGCCTGGCTCACACCGGGCTGGTCCAGGCACCGGGGACTCAGGGATGAGGGGTCAGACGGGGCCCCTGCTCTCGGGAGAGCACCTCCTGGGTCCTGGGCGTGTAGCCAGCCCTGGTTGTGCACATCGAGCAGGTGCATCGGGGAGGGGACCCTTCCTCTAGATGGGGTGAGTGGCAGGGGGAGCCAGGCCATGAGCTCAGGTGAGCCCTGCTGTTTCCCTGAGAATGGTGGTGGATGGAGGTCCCAGCCCCCAACCTGGCCCTGTGGGAAGCCTCAGGGCTGGCCGGGGCCCTGGGTGAAGCTTCTCATCTCAGTGCCTGTGATTTCCGTGTGGCCCAGGTCACCCCCACTGGCCTCGAGGGTGTCCGCTGGGGGCACAGCCTGGCCACCACAAGAGGTTGATGGGCACACATGGGAAACAGAAGCTGACTGCACTGCTCACATTCAGAGGTATCAGCAGGGTCCTGACTTTCCTACAAATGCCACCTGCCAAGGGGCACGTGCCAAGTGTGATGCCAGGGAGGCAGGAGCAGCGGTGACGTGGCAGCCTCGGGGCCCAGCGGGTGTGGGCGGACGGCAGGCGGGCAGAGCTGCCTGTGGCTCCACATGCAGCATCTCCAAGGAGATGAGAGGACAGGACCCTCCCTCGGCTCTCAGGTGGCCCCGACACCACTTCAGAACGAGAGCTCACTCTGGATGTGGGTTTGCCTACCTCCCCCTGCACACGTGTGCCCTGCAGGTCCGTCAAAAAGCAAGAGCATCTGGAGACTGGAGGAGCAGGGGTGTGACCCAGTGGGGAGAGGGCCTGGCCCCCTCGATTCCTGCAGACCAGTGTGTCTCTGGAGTGGCCGGTGGGCTCGCCCTTAAAGTGCTGCTTACTGTCCAGTTGGCCCGAGGGGGCTGATGTGTGGGGACGGCAGCCCCTCCATGGGTGACCCCTCTGCTCCGCCGCCCAGAAGGCGGCCTGACGTCTAGCTGCCGGAGAATCCAGTGAAAGTGGAATTGATTTCCCTGCCGCCAGTCATCTCTTTGTTTAAAATGTGCAAAATGGCTCTTTGGAAGGAGAGAAGGAAGCGAGAATGCCTCCCAAGCACCCTGCGTGGGTCTGTCCGCGGTTGGCGCAGCGGCGTGTGATTTCTCTGCACCGCCAGGGCCACTCCCCGTGGTAGGAGCTTCTGCAGGAGAGTCAGATCGGGGCCTCGGACCGTGTTTTCAGAGGAAGCTTCTTTCTGTAATTTTTCAGTGGCTTCTCTCTGGGGGACGTGTAGTAAGCCCAGTGACTCGTCCTCCATAAGGCTGGAGGCCTGGTGGCCCCCAGCCCTCAATCCTCAGCGTGTTCGATACCAGGCTGGCGTGGCCAAGGCTCAGGTCCCACCACCATCTTTTCAGAGCGCCAGCGTGACTTCCACTCTGGGAAGTTTATAACCGACTTGAGTTGTGGTGTGGAATAAGCCGGGCGCCCTTCACCTGTGTTGGTGTGCCCTCGAGCCCAGTGATCCTGGCCAAATCCTCAGCCTGGCCAAGCTGCCAGCCCTCCGTGTCCCCAGCCCACTGTGGGCAAGGGCCTCTCGGCCCCGGCATCTTCCTGCCAGGCCCCCGCATCCTCCCCTGCCCGACAGTTCCTCTCTGGCTGCTGGTGGCCTCCGGCCCTGGGAAGTGGCCAAGTGTGGGAGAAGGAGCCCTAAGCTGGAGGCTCAGGCACTGTGTTCCCTCCCCAGCGCCACCCTGCAAGGCTGGGTTCCCGTACGCACATTGAAGGCGTTGGACCAGAATCAGCACTTCCCAAAGAGATGAGGGTGCCTGGGGTCTGCAGGCTTCTTTCAGGATTCCCGGGTCCTGTCCAAGCCAAGACGAGCTGAGCAGGCTGCAGCATCCGGCCTCTCTGCGTTAACTGGCGACTCAGAGCTGTGCGCCGGATCTCGGTCTGCTCAGCACACTCCCCGCCTCGTGTCGGGGGCCAGTCTGTGCCGGGTGCTTGCTTGGTCCTGAGGTTGCGGGAGGGGAGAGGACAGCCTGCAGGGAAAGGATGCGCAGGAAGGTCTGCGTCAGGACGGAGTGACAGGTGGTCCAGCTGCACCAGGAGAAGCGAGCAGAGGGGGCGAAGGTCCTGACCGTCCCGCGTCAGGGGAGACTTAGCTGAGGGGGACGCTTGGATGTGTCTAGAGGGTGAGTGTGAGGCAATGGGAGGAGGCGCCCCCGATCTCTGAGAGGGGCTGTGCGGCCCTGAGGCGGGCAGGCGGGTCCCAGCCGGCTAGAGCGTGCCGGCCGTGGGGGAGGGTGGCTTGTGACGTCGGAGCCATGGCGGGGACCTCATCGTGTGTTGAGGATTTGGGCTCCCTCTGGGCAGCCTTTGAAGGCTTTTAGCCTGGCTGTGCTGGGGTTGTGTGGTTGTCTCCATCTGGTTCTTCCCCAGAGGTTTTTGATATTGAAATCGTGGCTTTGCCAACACCGAACGGTTCACTGTACCCGACTCCCACCCCTGCCCCCAGTGAACATAAGACCACAGGCAGCAAAGCCAGGGCCAGGGGGAGACGGGAGGCAGCCGCGGGGCCCACCCACTGACCCCATGGCTCGCCTCCTCCTGTGCAGCCCCCAGACCAGTTGAGATGCACACCTAGGCAGTACGACAAGTGACTGCAAGTCCCTCTGCTGCAGGACACAGTGATTCTGCTGCAGCGTGTCTGGGGAGAGAGCCCTCTAAAGGTGGGGTCTCCGGAAGGAGGTGGAGAGAGGGAAGACTTAAAGGGAGGCCTTTGTCAGTGAAAGGCTGGAAAGCAGGCGCTCGGACGTTCCACTCAGACGTTTGGCCGGGGCTCTACTTCAGACCCAGCAGAGGTGGAGATGAAGGTGGCCACGAGGGAGACCCAGAGAGTCACACGGAGGACGTGGTGGCCTCTGCGGCCCGTTCCCAGGTGCTGAGGCTCTGGGAGTTCACATGAGGGCTTCTCAGAGCTTCATTTGGAGATCAGCCGTCTCACAGCCTGCCAACCCCTGGCCTGTGGATCGCGGGAGACCCCGTGGGAAGCTGCAGGGGCAGGTGGCCTGGACGGGAAATACGGAATCCAGGGTGTGAATCCTCAGTCGGCCCCTGAGACGCTGTGTCCTGAGGAGCAGCTTCTGTTTTCTTCTTGTAAATGGCGGAAAGTTGAAATCAGTGCTCTCTGAAATCTATCTGGGCACCAGCATTTTACATCTCCAACCCACCCCTGATGGGCAGTGGGGGCTCACGATGAGGGGTGGGCAGGGCAACGTTTGGGGGAGGGTCTTCTGAGCCTGGGCCCGGGGTCTCTGGGAGATGGAGACGCACGGGCAATGGGCTGCTGCTGTGAGCCCGTGTGACCGCGCCCACCTCCGACCCTGCAGGTGCACCCTTTGCTCCCAGGCACCTCCACCATCATGATCCACGACCTGTGCCTGGCCTTCCCGGCCCCCGCGAAGGCTGACGTTTACGTCTCGGACATTCAGGAGCTGTACGTCCGCGTGGTGGACAAGGTCAGTGTCGACTTCCTGACGCAGCTCCATCCCCGTGGACGCGCAGAAGCCAGGAAAGCGGTGGGGCTGCGGGGAGGGGTTTTCCTCGCGTCCTCTGACGCCTCGCCACCGTCCCACCGGGCCTCACCCAGGCTCGCCCGGCGCCTGGGGCTCCGTGCAGACACGCCTCCCAGGCTCTGGGTGTTCATCCCGGCTGGCACCAGCAGACCCGGCTGGAAGCCTGGCTGGAAGTTGCCCCCACATTGGCCCGGGCTCGGGAACCCTGTCCTCCGGCTGGGACGGGCTACATACCTTGCTGAGCGTGAACTTTCTCCCCAGCGTGTGGGGTTTGGATTCTCAGGAATTTCAGTGGCAAATGAGTAAAACGTACCAATGCCAAGTGCTTTTGCCAAGTGAGTTCATAATAGGCCTAGGCTGTTCTTCAGTGGAAAGAGGGCGTTTTTATTTCCCCAGTTGCCTGGCGTAGCCGCACCAGGCTTCACAGAGGCCGCGGTCAGGTGCTGCCTTCGTGGGGTGAGAACAGCTGGGGACTCAGGGGCACTCACGCAGCTCTTCCCCTGAGAGCCAGCGTTCCCTCGGCCTCGGATGTCCTTCCTGGTCTGTGTCCCTGGTGATTTGCTGTCCAGACGTGAACTCTTCCACTAAGCGTTCCCCAAAGTTCTTACAGCGCGTATCCTGTTCTGCCAGGCGTGAGCCGCTGAGGCACGGAGCACCTGTTAAACTCCCCGTGTGCCTGTCGCTAGTCTAGGCGGTGGACAAGCTCGCTAACCGGATTGTTAGCTGTTTTTTTTAATTGAAGTAGAGTTGACTTACGACGTTGTGTGAGTTCCTGGTGTGCAGCATGGCGGTTCAATACTCACGCGTGTTCCTTGTCAGATACTTTCCCACTGTAGGTTGTTACGAGATGTTGAATGTAGTTCCCTGTGCTGTGCAGTAAACCCTTGCTGTTCATCCATTTCCTGTATAGCAGTTTGTACCTGTGAACCCATGCTCCTGACTCAACCCTCTCCCAGACCGTTAGTTCTTAGGAGCGGGCCATGTCGTTTCTGCGCCTTGGATACAGTAAAGCACTTGGTCATTTTCGTCTGTTGATGGGCTGAGAGTCTGGCGGTCAGCCTAGGTCTGTGGGTTTGAGGTTGGTGATGCTTTTGCACAGAGCCGCATGGAACCCCAGGTGGTGGGCTCAGTCCCTCGAAGGCCACCCCGAGTCTCTGTCCCCCGCGATGTAGGTGGAGATTGGGAAGACGGTCAAAGCTTATGTGCGCGTTCTGGACTTTCACAAGAAGCCTTTCCTGGCCAAGTACTTGACCTTCATGGACCTGAAGCTCCGGGCAGCCTCCCAGATCATCACGCTGGTGTGAGTCCTTGCTGGGGTCAGGGGTCAGAGGAGGGCATCTCGGGGCAGCACTGGGGGGCACATCTCAGCCCCTCCCTCTGCTCCAGGGCCCTCAACGAGGCCCCCGATGACTACACCGCCACGTTCCGTGTCCATGGCGTGGCCATTGGCCAGACCAGTCTCACCGCAAGTGTGACCGATAAAGCCGGACAGAGAATCAACTCAGCCCCACAGCAGATCGAGGTAAAGCTGTCCCTCTTCACGCCCCGTGGGACGCCCAGCCCTGCTGCATGTTAGGGTGGGGCAGGGGGAGCAGGGCTTTCTGTCATGGGCTCGGGGTTTAGGGACAGTCCAGGAAGGCACGTGGAGAGGCCATACTAAACTCCACCCTGCGGAGCCATCTGGCTAACAGAGGGCCTCCACCAGTCCTGGGGGTCCAGGGGCAGCAGGAGGGAGGGCACTGGGTAACTTTGCTCTCTCTGGGAGGCAGGGGGGCATGGTGTGTCAGAGGAGAGGGGGGACTTGTCTCAGGACAAGGGAGGGGCCGAGCAGTCTTTAACCCCTGATGTGCTGGAAAGCAGTGGCTGGTGGAGCTGCAGGCGGATGTGGGCGCGTGTGGAAGCACGTCAACAGCCGGGGGCCTTGGAAGCGGTGGGCTCCTCGCAGGGCTTCCGGGGCAGCAGGCCCCAGACTAGGGCGCTCCGGGGGCCGGCATCTCTCAGCGCGTGGCTTGGTGCCCGCACAGCCTGAGATGTTGGCATGAGCCGAGGATGGCAGGGCTCAGAAGGCGCATCCAAGTTCATCCCTCAGTGCCAGCGCTGGGCAGCTCCTGCCGCGTCCTCCGCGGTCTCGGCCACGTGGGGCTGGTGGGCTCTGGGTCAGTCTGTGTTCTGAAGCCGTGGGTGTGGGTTGTGCTTCTGCCCTTCTCCTGGTGAGGAGAAAGTCACTTCTGACTATAAACGGCACAGCCCTGCAGAGACATCCTCACGCACAAGGCAGCCCCTTGGCCGGCTGGCGCGTTCTTGTGACGTTTCCGTGCTGCTGCGAAGTGAGCGTTGTAGGGGTGCCGGGGGGTTGTGGGGTGCAGGAGGAGGACGCTGGGGCTTTGCCCTGCTGCAGAGACCGGGGCCTCCTCATCGCTGTGCCCGCGTCCGGCTTTCCCCATCTGAAGCGGAGAACTATTCTAAGGCAATTTGTCAGTAGAAATTTGGAGACGTTTAGTGAAAGAGGCAAGCTTCCAAAGGAGAGTTGGGGACGTCTCGCAGTGGATTGGAAACTGTGACGCACGTCAGAATCTCGTGGAGGGCTCATTAAAAGGCGGATCGCAGGGCCGCGTCTCTGACCCGCAGCTCCGAGGCAGGCCGGGGAGCGGGCATTTGTACCACATCCCAGGTGGCATCCACACCAGCAGAACATGCCTCCGTGAACCGCAGATCCTCGGGCCCAGGGGTGGGCTGAGGTCTCGTGGGACCTCTTGGCTCCTCAGAGTCGGCCAGGACCCCAGGCCCCCGCCAGCCCCTCCTCAGAGTCAGAGTCGTGCACTGTGCCTCCCTGTCTCCAGAACCGTGGAGTATGACTGCCCGTCTGCATGAGCTTGGAACACAACAGCCCCCTCTCTCTCTTGTGTCTCCACATGCAGGTCTTCCCCCCATTTAGGTTGATACCCAGGAAGGTGACGCTGATTATCGGGGCCACGATGCAGGTGGGTGCCCAAGGCCACATCCCCCCCACCGCGGCCAGCCTTTTGCCATGACCCCTTGGAGCCCCTCGAACGGGCTAAGGGTGGGCGCTCTGGGGTGTTGGCACCCTTGCCTCTGAGAACGAGGTGGGGGCCGGCCGAGGGGGCGGGCTGACGGGCACCACTGCTTCTCCCCATCCAGGTCACCTCCGAGGGCGGCCCCCAGCCTCAGTCCAACATCCTCTTCTCCATCAGCAACGAGAGTGTGGCGGAGGTGAACGGCGCCGGGCTGGTACGGGGGCTCGCTGTGGGTAACGGCACCGTGTCCGGGGTCGTGCAGGCCGTGGACGCCGAGACCGGCAAGCTCGTCACTGTGTCGCAGGTAACGGCGGGGGCTGCACTGGACGCGGGGCCTCAGGCAGCTGGCAGGGCTGGTCAGCCTGATGGGGGGAAGCCCCGTTACTGGGTTCGGGCTCTGCCCCGAGGACCACCCCTCCCTGAGGATCTTGCTTGAGTCAGAAGCCCCTGCCTGTCGCCCGCCCACACTGGGGCCGGCTGTGCACTCGCACCCCAGAGGTTGTCCTTCTCCGGACTGAGGGTCCCTGGCTGCTCCTTAGGGGACAGGGTCCTGAAGCCTGTGCAGAGTGATGGTGGCAGTTGTGACAGCAGACACTGCTCTAGTCCCACTTCCTCTAGTCCCCCAGCACCCTCCGCTCTGCCTGTTGGTGGATGCTGGGCCCAAGGGCTGAGCTGGTGCCCTTGGCCACTCCACAGCTGTTCTCGGACCTGCCCAAGTATTGCTGACATCAGAGCCTCCTTCCTTCCCTTTGTTCGTTTCAAGCAGGGCTTGGAGATGCTCTCGTACAAGAGAAGGGGGTGTTGTTGGCTCTGACAGGCTTTGTGGATTACGTGTGTGTTTTCGGAGGCGTGCGCTGGCCTGGCTGCCATGAACAAGGATAGCTGGACACCAGTAGCTTTTCAGACCTGGGTTTATATTTCCAGGAGAAAAGGAAACCCTGACCCTCCACTAGACTCTGCTCAGCTGGAGGTTGTCCCCCAGGCCTCCTCTCTGGGTGAGGGGCGTTTCCTAACTGCTTCTCTGGGTCAGCAGAGATGCTGGAGGGTCCCCCACCCCACGTCGGTGGCATTGACTCCCAGCAGGCGAAAGCTGGGATCTCTAAGTCTGACCGCTTCCTTCTTTCCCCGGGGTGGCACTTCTGTGGGCCTCTGGAAGGAGAGGGCAGAGCACGGCCTCGTCCTGAGAAGGACTCCGGGCGCTTGGATTCTGCCCCATGTCCTTTGCCCGCGGTGACTTGAAGCATCTGCTTTGTGGTCAGTGCCACCCTGGAAACCTGGCTCTAAGAAGTGTTTTGTTTCGTGCAATGTGACTGTGGACAGGAGCCTTTTCAGAGCCCAGTCATCCCATTGGTTGTCCAGAATTGGGCCCCTGAAAGCGGTCCCGAAATGCCGCCACGTCCAGAGCGTCTGAACACACAGCTGAATGGGGAGCTGGCGCCCGCTGCCCCGGAGAGGGGAGGCGGGCTCCGAGCCAACACTGAGTTCATTGATTTACTGCTTGTCCCAGCAAGGGCCTCGGGTAAGCCACAAAGCTCTTTTGGGTTGCAGGGGTGGCTACCCAGAGTCTACCTGTCCGTCTTAAGGAGACAATAAGCATCTGCACGTGAGGCTTGCCCCTGGCCGCACACGGGGCTCAGAGAGACGCCCTGGAGAGTGGAACGAAGGCCCAAGGAGGCCCTGCTTTGTTTCCTTCTGAAGAAAGGGTTGCAGCCTCAGGAACTGGCCCATTTTTCTCCCCCTGGGGGCCTACGTGGCTGAAATGGCAGCTGGCTGGAGAGTCGGCCTGAGGGGCACAGAGCCCGCAGTCCCTCCTGGCCACCGCTCCTCTCCGGGCTGACCTTGCTGGGCCACCTCTCTCCGTGCGCCTCCATCTGGGGGGCCGGGCCCTGGCTCACCTTAATGGATGGAGGGGCTGCACCCCCAGCTGCATCTGAAAGGCGCCTCCTTGAGCCCAGGCAGGCAGGCGCTCCGCCCGAGGTCCGTGTGTCCACAGAGAGCATGTGATTCTGGTCCGAAGCTCACAGCTCTATCTGTAGTCCAGGTCACCCTAAGAATCAGCTTCCAAGGCAGAGGAGATGGTCCAGGACTGGCAGGAGGAGACTGAGCAGTGAGAAGGATGGAGGGAAGGAAGGGAATGGATGCTTGCTGAGCACCTCCTGTGTGCCTGGGGTTAGCCCAGGTCACAAGGCGCAGGAGGTGGGCTCACAGGAGCATGTGTGAAAGGGGCCTAATGGTTTTGGTAGTGTAGGTTCAGCAGCACTGCCACAAAGCCAGTAAAGTTAGCCTTTGGCCAGATTAATAGGAGTATGGAGTTCAGAATGAAGGAGAGTATAAGGTCTGTTCTAACCACACTCTGCGTGGCTCCTGCATTAGTTCCTGTATCTGCTCAGAGACCAACAGGCTGGATTTAGGGTTGGGAGAGTCGGAAGCCTGTCCTGTGAGGGCTGCCTGGCCTGGAGAACAGTCCCTGCTCAGTATCCCTACGTTTCTGCAGTGCTGACCTGAGCATCTGGGTCGGACAGGTCTGTAGGCTCAGAGGACCAGGCTGGCACCCCCAGGGGCAGCAGAGGCAGCAGCCAGGTCCAGGTGAGGCAAGCGACCCAAAGAGCCAGGCCTCCCCGGAAAGAGAAGCATCATGCGGGAACTCCTGTGGCGCCTTCTAGCCACGTGACTCTGAGCCGGCCTCGGCAAAAGCCTCCTTGGTTGGAGGGGTCCCTTCCCGAAACTCCCGTTGTAGCACACAGCTCTCACCCCCAGCCCGCCTGAGCCCCAAGCCCTTTTCCTAGGATCTCGTGGAAGTGGAGGTGCTGCTTCTCCAGGCGGTGAGGATCCGCGCCCCCATCACTCGGATGAGGACGGGGACCCAGGTGAGGCGGGAACCTCTCCAGCCCCTCTGGTCTGTGCTCCCTGAGCAGCCCCTCGGCAGGTGTTAGGCTCGGGGTTCTAGCTCAGGGGGAGCTTGGGGGCTGCTGTCAGGATGCTGTTCTTCCTGCTGGAGCAATCCCCCACGCCCTTCACCTGCTCAGCCCTGTTCACCTGCGGGGTCCGGCTTCACTTCTGTGCCTTTCCTGCTGCAGAAGGCAGCCTGGCGATCTCTCCCCGGGTCCCTCGCCCCTTTGACACGTGGCACTTGCCGTGCAGTCCTGTGTGGGCTCAGACAGTTAGTGGGGTCTGCGTCCCCACTAGCCTGCCGCCTTCCCACACCTAGAGCAGCGCCTGGCACCTCCCAGGGGCAAACATCCGCATGGCGCGTCCTCTTCAAAGCGCTTTCTGGATGTTACTCCGCACGGTGTCTGGACAGCCCTGCGAGGTAGCTCCTGGGTCGTCTCCACGTCAGAGGAGGAGAAGGGCACCTGGAACGCTTTGGGCGTCTGCCCAGGGCACACAGCCAGCCAGTGGCAGGACTGGGCACCGACTCGCAGCCTGGCTCAGGGTCTGTTTTCGCCTTTGGCTGCGTCGTCCCCACGTGTGCCCTCTGGACGGCTCTTAGTTAGTTCAGGTTGTCGGAGACTGAATCCCACCCGTGCCTGCTGCTCGTGAGCAGGGGCTCCCACTAGACTGAGAGAGAGGTGAGCAGGGTGAGCTGCCCTGCCAGGGGGGTGCAGGCGTCCCAGAGCCCTGGGGGTCACCCAGGAATGGGGTCTCTGAGCCAAGGTGTGACAGCCCACGGTCCAGGACGGACGGGGGAGGGGCTGGTGCTGCCATCTGTCCCTTCCTCTGTGTCATCACACCCCCCTGAACCTGTGCCGTGCCTGTTTCTCTCTCTCTGGGAAGACTGGGGCTCAGCTCCCAGTGCCCCACGGAGACAGGAAGGTACCGGGCTGTGCCCCAGGGCTTGTGGGGGCTCTGGCCGTGGCCTGCAGGGGTCACAGGCCTGGCTTCTCCCCGCAGATGCCTGTCTACGTCACGGGGATCAGCAACAACCAGAACCCTTTCTCCTTCGGGAACGCAGTGCCGGGGCTGACCTTCCACTGGTCTGTCACCAAGCGGGACGTCCTGGACATTGGGGGACGGCACCACGAGGTACCACCTGCCAGAGCCCTGCACCCTCCGTCCCAGGTGGCGTCGGGTGGGAGGGCTCTCACCACATGTCTGCCCACAAGGCCCACACGTCACACCCAGGCCGCCCTCTCGAGGCTCCCGACTCCTTCTCCCAAATCTGCCACCACCGTCCCTCCCCGGGGTCCCTCCCCGGGGTCCCTCCCCAGGGTCCCTCCCCAGCCCTCGGTCCTGCTCGTGTCCAGGAGCGCAGCTCCCAGCCCCTCTTCCTGAGGTTCCCAAGACTGTCCGCAGCCTCCGCCTTTTAAAACATTTCTCTCTTTTTTAAAAAATAGAAATACAGTCAGTTTACAATGTTGTGTCGATTTCTGGTGGACAGCAAAGTAGTTCAGTCACACTTGCTAACCAACCACTGCAGAGGCCTTAGTACGGAACCTACCAACGGAAGGCAGCAAAAACGACAGCCTTGTGGGGAAGCCACAGATTTCCAGAATGTCTCAGGGTCTTGGTCG